>NW_016804423.1:1009502-1074242 GCF_001698545.2 Rhinopithecus bieti
AAAAAAAAAAAAAAAAAAAAAATGACCAGCGAAAGCAGGGCCCAAGATAATCTTAAGAAATACCTAAGTTTAATGCATTTCTGTTTATCTGTCTTACAGACCATTTCCTCATTAGTTCAGGTATTATTCTCTACATGAATCCTCCAGAATCTCAACTCTTCCTTCTCTTGTGACTGCAAAATCACGAAAACTTACAATTCATTCCTTTCAATCACTGCATCATTTTCATGTGTAAAAGTATCTTGTTGAGTGAGTCTTTTCCACCATATCTAATGATTCAGGTATTCTATTTCTACAAACAAAATGTAGTATGCACTTATATCCTCAAATATGCAAGACCAAATGGTGTGCCTCTCACATCTATATGGCTTGACATAACAATTTTTTTTTACCTGATATTACAATAAGATTCCTAATGTGACCAGGATGACCCAGCAATGGTTTTGTCCTCGGAATTGTTAGGATGCCTGGATTACTCTAGGCATTGGAAAAGTTGAAAAAACATTGAGTAGTGCAAATCTCTTTGAGATAACTGAAATGAATTTATTAGTTTGAAAGATAGGCAAGATGTTTGGAAGACAAAAAAAATTAGATTTTAATTTCAGAAATAAATTATGAGACCTGAAAATAAGAAAGATTAATTTCTTAAATTAAAATAGAACATGTATTATGTGCCTACATCATAATAAGTGTAACTTTTGGATGTTGATGTAGCTGTGGTTATTGTTTTCTTGCCTACTGAGAGGGTATGCTGACCTTAAGACAAATGGGATTTTGAGAAAAGGTTTTCTCCAATAATTTATAAATAAAAATGTTATTCAAGCCAAACATTTTACTATTTTCCTTAACCTACATTCAATATGGGTGGCTATAGATTAAAAAACAAAGTGACCCTAGAAATTGACTCACAAGCATTTGATAACTTTCTCATTAAGGAAAATGTAAGCATCTATGGTGAGGCACCTAAAAATCCCCAGTTTCGAATCTCTTTATGTTCTTTCCATTAGATCTTTTGGTTTCACTCTAATAACTGAAACCACAGGAGGGTTTTGAGGAGAGGTGTGGTGTGAACAGGTCTGTTCTGAAGACAGGGAATGGAATTTGCTGCTGAACAGTTCAGAGGCTGTTGCAATAACAGAGCTGAAAAATGATCATGGCTTTGACTAGGATGGTGGCAGTGAATATAGAATTAAATAGACAGGTTTTGTATGTACATTGAAGGTTGTTTACTGATAGCATTACATGGAAGCGGTGAGAGAAATAGATTTGTCAGGGATGAGTCCAATAACTTTTCTTGAGCAACAGAAAGAACATAGTTATCATTTACTGAGATGAGGAAGGCCATGTGAAGGACAGGTTGGGAAGAAAAATCAGGATTTTAGTTTTGAGTTGTTTAGGTTCAAGATGTCCATTTAATATCAGGGGAAATGTTGAGCAGTCAGTTAGATATAATGTTTGGAGTTTAGAGGAAATCTCTGGACCAGAGATATACATTTGGGTATCAATAATATATAGACAGAATTCGAAGTTCAAAGATTGGATGAGATGAGCCAGGATATGAGTCTAGTGAGAGAAAAGAAGTCTGAAAATTGAGCCCTTAGATTCTACAACTTTAAGATGTTAGATAATGAGAAAGAAATCCAAGGGAGACTGATCATCTGAAAGTCCAATGAGAAGAGGTTTGCAAGAAGTGATTAATGGTCATATGCTGATGATTGCTTAAATAATAAAAATAAAAACAGACCAAGAATTGATCATTGGCTTTGGCACAATGAGATTCTTGATAACATCTGTAACAACTATTTGGGTGAAGCTATGGAAGTCAAAGCATACTTGGAAGGGAACTGGAGACATGTAGTATTGACAAGTCTTTTGACAGACATCACTAACGAGATGGAATAGAAAGACAAAGTTACATCTGTAGATGCACCGAGGAGTTAATTATAGTTACTAAAGTGTACAAATGAAAGGCTGTCCTTAGAGGGGCACCAACAGTCAGTCCTTGGAATGTGCAGTGTATTTGCCTACCTGCAGAGATATTGGTATAGATGGTAGTGAGAATGAATGGAGGATTTATTCTGATATTTTCTATTTTGTGCAGCAGCTGAGAATAAAGATTGGGAAGGATGTATGAGAGATTTGACTAAAACTGGAATAAGTATGAAATAGTGTGTAGTGCATCGGTCATCTATTGTCACCTAAAAAACCAACTTAAAATCCAATGGCTTTAAAAAGATGATGAATTCCACTTTAGTTAACAAGCTCATTGTCTCTGTTTCACATGCTATGAGCTGGGGATGCTAGATTAGAGACTGGAGGACCCACTGTCAAGGTAGCTTGCTCACATGGTGCATAAGTGGGTATCGGAGCTGTCAATGCATCAGGTGCCCAGCTAAGATGTGTGCCCCAGGCCTTAGCTCTGATGCACACGAGCCTCTCCATAGCTGCTTGGGCTTCTCTGAGTCATAACCACTAGATGCTAAGAGCAAGCATCCCAAGAAGAGCAGGCAGAACCTGCATCACCTTTAATGGCTTAGTCTGGGATGTCGCATGACATCAATTTGTCCACAGTCTATCGATTAAGGCAGTCATAAAGTTTCACTTAGGTTCAAAGGAAGGAGATATATCCCCCCACCCCCAATCCTATTGGAAGGGTATAAAGTTCACATTTCAAGAAGAAAATATGATGGGATATATTGTTGCTGCCATCTTTGAATAAAATGATCTGTCACCAAAAATCATCTAGAAGAGTAGGAGAATAAATAGACCTGGGAAATGAGATATGATTGCTAGATGGTTCTAAGAATCCACCTAAGATTGTCACAAATTGAAAGAATTTAAATGTAGGTATGTGTTTTGCTATCCACATTCAGGTATGAGAATACTCATTTGTAGTAGATAAAGATGCAAAATTTAAGTAGGCTTTAGATTTTCACAGGCAAAGTGATGAAAGATGGTCATACAAGAAAGTAGAACATCCAAGCTCAAAAAAAAAGAGGGAAGTAAGAACACAAAGAAGATGAGGAACAAGGAATTGTGAACAATGGATGATAGATCTCACAGAGACAAAAAGTTGTGTTTGAGATATTAGAATTAGCTGGCAGTGCTGATTTGAGAGTAAGATGCTTAAAATTGAAATTAAAAAGGGACAAATAGTAATGATAGTGACAGTATGTATGTAAGCTATGACTATGATAGCGAGTAATTTAAATTGAGAGGAAGTCAAGAGAATAAGAGGCTGGGATTTTACTGGGATAATATACATGAGTATAGAAAACACCAAAAATAATACAGGATAGAATAACCATGAGTCAAGTGTTAGAATCTTTATGTAATAAGGAGTAAACCAGAAGTCTGTAGGTGACTCTTATTAACCTCAGCTTGCACAAAGAGTGATGGCAGCACGGAGACATTAGTAACTTGCCCTAAAAGAAGTAGAGCCTAAATTGGAGTCCAGTAAGTAGCTCAGCTCCAGCACCTGCACTCTTAGCTTTCAGCTCCCCAAGAACAAGAGAACAAAGTGTGATATAAACCCAATCACCACTTTCTTCCAAGAGTAGCTTTTATCAAATGAAAAAGGGAGAATACTATTGGCGATGACAACCTATAAGCTATGACCATGATCGTGAGTAGTTTCATAGGGAACTCCGTAATATGGTTTTTACACCTGAGTCTATACAAACTGACTTTTTAAAACCCATTAGTTTGATGCTGTGGCACAATATTTACATTCTAAAATGTTAAATGACTTAGAGATTATTTTAGTCTTTTAACAGAACTATTCCACAAGGTCAGTAAATTTACTCATAACCACATTAGCCAATTGTGTTGTAGAGAGTACCATATAAATGATTGCACATGTCCACCTGTGTTGTTGTGAAGGAATGTCTGAGACTGGGTAATTTATAAAACAAAACATTTATTTGGCTCACAACTCTGCTGTTTGGAAGATTAGGCCTCTGGTGAAGGCCCCAGGCTGCTTCCATTTATGGTGCAAGGAGAAGAGGGTCTGGCATGCTCAGAGATCACATGATGAGAAAGAAAGCTAAACAGACAGGGAAGCTGCCACACTCAACTTAATAACCAGCTCTGGGGGAAATTAACATAGCAAGAACTTGCTCACTTGTGCTTCCCAGAGAGGGGATTAATTTATTCCTGAGGGATCCTTCCTCAAGACCCAGACACCTCCCATTAGACCCCACCTCCAACACTGGGGATCCAATTTCAACATGAGATTTGAAGAAGTCAAACCAACCATGTCCACAGTATAGCCACACCCATTTGTATACAGAAATGGCTGTTTACATTTATAGTTGTGTTTATGTGCACCGAAACTCATGTATCCCTGCAAACACTGTGAAAATGTTGGGTTTGCTCAAGTAATGATAGGGTCAACAAAAGGCACGTGGCCCTAGCTGGGGGCCTGGACATGCTCCTGTGGCAGTAAGACCCAGGTTTCCGACTGCCCATCATGTGGTTCTGTGTTTTCTTATCACAAGCCAGACTCTTCTCACGTTTATTTGATTCAAAGTGCTGTGTAGATCTGGAAAAACAGAAATATGAAGGTAGTAAAGTAAAGACTGCAAGTATAACTTTAAAAAATCTCTCTGGGTATAAAGTTCTGAGTATTTAATTGATTTAATCCAAATAGCGAAGACCTTTTTCCTTATAATAATTAATATTTCAAAGCCCTGCACACTTCTAAGATTAAGAAGTGTTTGGTGAATGCTATAAGCAGCTCAAAAATAGATGGAAACACAGAAACCAGCTCACCTGGCAGAATATTACATTTTTTCCCCAAAAAACTTTATAGAAATACCACGTCTTTTTTGCCTTGTGTTTTTCTGTTGAAACCAAAGATTGCAAGATGTCATGTTTGCACCCAATTTTAGAGCACTATAATGTCAAGTAGACTGCATTTTACATGAGATTCCAAAACTGTGCTGTTTTTTATATTCATCTTTCTTCTAACACAATTAAAAGCATCCTGCTTTCTTCACAGTAATCAGAACATGAAATATTACCTTGTGCTCCAAATGCAACCCCTGGGGGTGCTTAGCATGTCTGTACAAGACTCTCGGGAATTCTGCACAAATGTTGGAAAAATGCATGCTGGCAATGTCATTAAAAAGGAAGAAAACAGATGGTTCTTTGGCTTGAATTTATGCAGGCAATTTTATGTGTTCAGGACAAGTTTGATTAAACAATAATTTCAATAGGATTTTAGCTAACAAGTAACTGTCTGACCATTTTCTGTTTCAGAAAGTCATTCTGGCTTTTTTCTACATCCCCCTTTTCCCCTAGCCTGGTGAAAATTATTGACATTTTCATTCCAAAGATAGCAAAACTTGAGGAGTTTGCTTTTCTCTGTCATAATGTCATAAATTCTAATCATCTTTGACATAGGAAAGCACTATAACTATAGTGGTTAGAAGTGTGTGCTTTGGGATAGGCAGGGTGAGTTCAAATCCTTGGACAATTAAACCTTCTGTTGCCTCGGTTGCCTTATTGTTTAGCATGAGGCATAGTAACAGTATCCACTCCAAAAACCTTTTGTGAGAAGACAATGTTTGAAAACTAGTGCCCAGCACCTAGGAAGCACTCAACCAAATATCAATGTCTTTACAAATGTTTATGTGTTTGGAGATACAGGCACAGAGCAATGCTATATTTTCCCTAGATTTTCTGTTTCTGTAATAATGTGGTTTAGAGTAAAGAGATGTAAAGAGATGACTAGTTTAACCTCATCTATCAGAATCTTACTTTGAGTGGTTCTCCACTCTGAGACCCAGTGTCTTGTCTATAACTAAAAGCAAATGTGTCCAATGAAAACATGAGATGATAGTGCATTGAACTTTCTCATCAGAAATGAGCTTTTTAAGCGCTCTTGGTGCTTTCTTGGCCCATCTTTTGTCTCACCAGAGTATCACTATTTGAGAGGGAGAAATATAATAGAGTTAATGATTTGCTAATTATGAGTAAGGTGATGTTTTGTGCAGCTGCATGTTTGTCTATACCCATGTAGTGTTATCAATGACCAGCTTTGTGAGTGCATATTAGAGTTTACCGTTTCAATGGCTTGCCTTATCAAAACATGCTAATAAAATATGAGTAGCACCAAAAAGGGCTGTTTTCCCCTCCTTTTCATACAACAAATAGAGGGTCATCCTGAAAATCTGTAGATCCTTCATATGAAGTGACTGTCCCTGCCATATTTCTTTCTTTTTTTTTTTTTTGAGACGGAGTCTCGCTCTGTCGCCCAGGCTGGAGTGCAGTGGCCAGATCTCGGCTCACTGCAAGCTCCGCCTCCCGGGCTCCTGCCATTCTCCTGCCTCAGCCTCCCGAGTAGCTGGGACTACAGGCACCACCACCTCGCCCGGCTAGTGTTTTTGTATTTTTTTTTTAGTAGAGACGGGGTTTCACCGTGTTAGCCAGGATGGTCTCAATCTCCTGACCTCATGATCCGCCCGTCTCGGCCTCCCAAAGTGCTGGGATTACAGGCGTGAGCCACCGCGCCCGGCCTGTCCCTGCCATATTTCTAATGGAGTCTGATTAGGAGGATGAAGGAGGTTATCTGCATTGTAGTCAAAAAAGTGAATTTTCCTGGGTCTTTCCTAATTTAGGTTTAGGGAAAACCTATGTTTTAGCTGAGTAAAATAACAGGCCAGTTTTTTCCACTTTATTTTCCATTTTCTAAAACTGAGGAGGATTAGGGGCTGGTGCTAGGTGAAAAGCATAATGATTTTATACAGCACCTCAAGGCCACTAAACATGAACCCTGTTTCAAGAGCTTGAGTTCAT
This sequence comes from Rhinopithecus bieti, assembly GCF_001698545.2. Lineage (NCBI taxonomy): Eukaryota > Metazoa > Chordata > Mammalia > Primates > Cercopithecidae > Rhinopithecus > Rhinopithecus bieti. The sequence goes on from NW_016804423.1 coordinate 1,016,304, forward strand.
CTTTTGTACTTACTTCTCTTGAAGGGAAATATACAACCATAAATTCTGGCCTTACCATACCAAAATAAGAGTTACATTGAAAGATTTTATATTTGCAATGCTTCCCAGTTTTCAAAATGTTCTCAGCCATAATGCAATAGAAAAGCACATTTCTTGGAATAGTTTATGTCTGGGTGTTAGAGTAAGCCATTGCATTAAGCTATTATATTTAAAATGATGTAAAACTAACATCTTCAGAAATATAGCTAGAAATGTAGTAACGAAAACCAATATAATGGTGCAACAGGCCAGACGTGGTGGCTGATGCCTGTAATCCCAGCACTTTGGGATGTCGAGGTGGGTGGATCACCTGAGGTCAGGAGTTCGAGACCAGCCTGACAAACATGGTGAAACGCCGTCTCTACCAAAAATACAAAAATTAGCCCCACATGTTGGAGGGTGCCTGTAATCCCAGCTACGTGGGAGGCTGAGGCAGGAGAATGGCTTGAACCTGGAAGGCGGAGGTTGCATTGAGCCGAGATCATGGCATTGCACTCCAGCCTGGGTGACAGAGCAAGACTCCATCTCAAAAAATAAATAAAATAAAATAAAATAAAAATGGTGCAATTATTGATGCCAGAACTTGGATTTAACAGTAAGATATTTAGTATTAGCCTAAGGACAGACACCAGTGGAAAAGAGTTGAAAGTCTAGAAATATACCTAAAAATATATTGCTTTTTTTTTTTTTTTGACAAAGGCTCTAAATTCAATGCCAGAAAGGATAGTCTTTTCAACAAATGGTGCTATAAGAAAAGTTGAGAAGAAAAGATAAAGGAAGGAAGGGAGAAAGAAAGGGAGGCAGGGAGGAAAGAAGGAAGGAAACAAAGAAGGAATGAAGTCAATCAAGGCTCAAACTAGAAAATAAAAAATAAAAGATAATCCATACAAATAGTTCTGAAAACAGTCCTGAGAGAACATCTTTGTGGCCTCGTGATAGGCAAAGATTTCTCAGCATTCAAGTAGCACTATAAAATGAAGAAAAAAATAAATAAATAAATTGGACTTCATCAAAATGGAAAATTCTTCAGGAAAGACAATTAATAAAAAAAAAAGGCAAGCCAAAGCAAAGAGAAAATATTTATAACATGTGTGTCTAACAAAGCACAGTGTCCAGATCGTATTTTTTAAAGTCTTACAACTCAATAATAAAAAGACAAATAACCAAATTGAAGACTGGGCATGAAGGAACTTAACTGGAATGATAGTCATATAAGTGTGTATTTTTGTCAAAACTCACCAAACTACACAGTTAAAAGCTTTGTCTTTTATTGTATGTAAATTATATATGCATAAAATATAAAATATATAAATCTCACTAATATTCTTCAGTTTACTAACCTCTATTTCTAATGTGAAATTGAAGTTCTAGGAGTGAACTGGGTTAAATATTTTAACAAAACACATTTCAAAATTAATTTTTTGTTTTTTGTTTTTTATATTTAAATTTGACTACACTTGAATAGACATTCTACTGGCTTTATTTTTTTTCACCCTTCATCATTCTCAAGTCAAAATATTTTTAGTAACACTCACTACACCATATTTCCTGGGAAAGATCTCCGATCACTAGGGCATATCATTATATACCTCCCAGTTCTTCTGTTATTTGAATTGATATGTGGAAGGATGATCTCATGATATAGAATTTTTCTAAGCTTCTCTCTTTTNATAAAATATATAAATCTCACTAATATTCTTCAGTTTACTAACCTCTATTTCTAATGTGAAATTGAAGTTCTAGGAGTGAACTGGGTTAAATATTTTAACAAAACACATTTCAAAATTAATTTTTTGTTTTTTGTTTTTTATATTTAAATTTGACTACACTTGAATAGACATTCTACTGGCTTTATTTTTTTTCACCCTTCATCATTCTCAAGTCAAAATATTTTAGTAACACTCACTACACCATATTTCCTGGGAAAGATCTCCGATCACTAGGGCATATCATTATATACCTCCCAGTTCTTCTGTTATTTGAATTGATATGTGGAAGGATGATCTCATGATATAGAATTTTTCTAAGCTTCTCTCTTTTTGTTTACTTTCACTTTAATATTCCATAATCCACAATAACAAAATCTGAGTAAAGAATCTATCAAATTAAGGAAACATGTGCTGCATAAAATCTATATTGCAGTGAGAAAGAGTGAATTAATCCAATGAATGATTGGACTTACATTAAGGGATATATAATTTTTAATAAGTTATGTACATATGAATAGAGTACCTTTCTTTTCTTGAAACATTTTGTTTCAATTTTCACTTACTCATGTCAAAGCCTGAAAATATTCCCTAATAGAATTAAAATATATCTGTTGAAATGTTCATGGATTTTAATTAAAGACTGCTGTTGTAACTTTAGGTAAAGAAAATATAATGACGACTTAGACAAAATGACTAAACATTCTTTTTTTTTTGAGATGGGGTCTCGCTCTGTCGCCCAGGCTGGAGTGCAGTGGCCGGATCTCAGCTCACTGCAAGCTCCGCCTCCCGGGTTCACGCCCTTCTCCTGCCTCAGCCTCCCGAGTAGCTGGGACTACAGGCGCCCGCCACCTCGCCCGGCTAGTTTTTTGTATTTTTTAGTAGAGACGGGGTTTCACCGGGTTAGCCAGGATGGTCTCGATCTCCTGACCTCGTGATCCGCCCGTCTCGGCCTCCCAAAGTGCTGGGATTACAGGCTCGAGCCACCGAGCCCGGCAACATTCTTAAATTAATTTAAAATATTTACTTTTTGGAATTTATATTTAAAACATTGTTTTATCAGTCAAAATACGAGTGTTACCATTTTTAAATTTAAAAAAAATAAAACTGAAAGCATATTAAATAGAAGTTTGAAAATAGAAATGCAGATTACATTCCTACCAATTCACTAAGAAACACTTTAAAAAATTAGATACTGAGAGTGCAGTGATTGTACGACTTTACACTGGAACTCAGTGCTGCCTATCACAGTGGAAGCAACACAGGGCAGAATTCAGCCAGCGCCCACAGACGGAGCATTTAGACCAGCCCCCGGCACATGAAAAACATTTAGACCAGCCCTAGCCACAGGGAATTCATCCATTCCAGTAGTGAGAACGTGAGTTCTGGGAAGGCTCACCACTGTTATCTAGAGTGCTCTGGGGTCCTAAATAAACTGATAAGGCAGTCTAGGCTAGGCCACAAGGACTGTGATTCCCAGGCAAGTCCTGGGGCTGTGCTGGGCTTGAAGCCAGTGGACTTGAGGTGCACAAGACCCAGTGAAACATCAGCTGGGGCAGCCAAGCAAGGGTTCACATCAACCCTTCTCCAACACCAGGCAACAGACCTTGCAGCTCCTGCAAAGACTCCTTCCTTCTGCTCAGGGAGAGAGGAGAGTAAAGAAGATTTTCTTGCAACTTGGATACCAGCCTTGCCTCAGAAAATGGAGCACCAGACAGGGTTCTGAGGCCCTCCCTCCAGGCCCTAGGTCCCAGACAATACTTCTGGACACACCCTGGACAGAAGGAAACCTACTACCTTGAATAGAAGGGCCCAGCGGTGGCAGGATTCGTCACCTGTTGACCAGAGAGCCCTTGAACCTTGAATAAACATCAATAGCAGCCAGAGAGTACACACCATCGACTTTGGGTGAGAGTTGCTGCTGTGCTGGCTTCAGGTGTAATCCAGCACCTTCCCAGTTATGGTGGCTAGAAGAGACTCCTCCTACTTGAGGAAAGGATAGGAAAGAGTAAAAGGGACTTTGTTTTGCAGCTTAGGTCCATGCTCAGGCACAGTAGTGGAGAGAAGCAACCAGGCTCCTAGGGTCTTTAATTCCAGGCTTTGGATGCTTGAATGATTTTTGGACCCACGATGGGCCAGAGGGGAGTCGCTGCCCTGAAGGAAGAAGATTCAGGCCTTGTAGCATTTACCACAAGCTGATTGAACAGCCCTTGAGCCTTGAGTGAACATTGGTGGTAGAAAGGCAGTACTCACCATGTGCCTGGGGTGGCAGTGGCCATGGGGAGAGACTCATTCTGCTTTGGGGAAAGAGGAAATCGTGGAAAGGACTTTATTTTGTGAGTCAGTGCCAGCTCAGCTGCAGTAGAATAGAGTACCAGATAGATTCCTAAGGCTCTAGCTCCAAGTCTTGGCTCCTAGATGGCATTTCTGAACCTATCCTGGGTTGTAGCAGGAGCTCATCACTCTGAAGGGAAGGACATCAGCCTGCTGGACTCACCACCCGCTGACTGAAGAGCACTTGTGCCTTGACTGATGTTCAGTGGTGGCCAGGCAGTGGGTTGCTGCAGGTTTTGGGTTTTGAGTGGGACCCAGTGCTGTGCTGGCTTCTGGTTTGACCCAGCACAGTCCCAGTGGTGGTGACCACAGAGCTGCTTATGTCACTCATCCCCCAGGCTTGGGAGCTCAGTACAGAGAGAGAGAAACTGGGTTTGAGGGTAAAGTAAGGGGAGATAACAAGAGTCTCTGCCTGGAAATCCTGGTAATTCTCTAAGGTCTTACACAAAACTACCAAGGCAGTACCTTCACAAGTCTGCAAGAGTCACAGTGTTACTGGACTTGGAGCAGATATGGCCGCCGTGACCAAAGAATTAGATCACGATATTCAATTTACTTTGAATACTTGCAAAGTCTTTCTGAATAGGACAGGTACAAACAAGCCCAGACTGCAAAGACTATAATAAATACCTAACTCTTCAATGTCCAGACAACAACGAGCATTTGCAAGCATCAAGACCATAGAGGAAAACATGACCTCACCAAACAAACTAAATAAGGCACCCATGACCAATCCTGAAGTGACAAAGGTATGTGACAGTTCAGACAGAGAATTCAAAATACCTGTTTTGAGGAAGCTCAGTGAAATCCAAGATAACACAGAGAAAGAATTCAGAATCCTATAAGATAAATGTAACAAATAGATGGAAATAATTCTTAAAAATGAAGCAGAAATTTTAGAGCTGAAAAATTTAATTGACATGCTGAAGAGTGCATCAGAGTCTCTCAACAGCAGAATTGATCACGCAGAAGAATTAGTGAACTTGAAAATACGCAGCCAGAGGACACAAAAGAAAAAATAATTTTAAAAAATGAAGCATATCTAAGGATCTAGAAAATAACCTCAAAAGGGCCAAACTAAGAATTATTGACTTTAAAGAGGATGTAGAGAGCGAGTGGTAGAAAGTTTATTCAAATGGATAATAACGGAGAACTTTCGAAATCTAGAGAACGATATCGATATTCAAGGGCAAGGAAGTTATATTAGTAGAACACCAAGAAAATTTACCTCAAGTAAGGCTACTTCGGGACATTTATAATCAAACTCCAAAAGGTCGGGACTAAAGGGAATTCATCAATCTAAAAGAAAAGGACATTAAGGAACAATAGGAAATCATGCAAAGGTATAAAACTCACTGGTAAATACTAAGTACACAGACAAGCACTGAATATTAAAACACTGTAATTGTGGTGTGCCAACTATGCATATCTTGAGTAGAAAGACTAAAAGATAAATCTATCAAAAATAATCACAAAAACTTTTCAGGATATAGACAACATAATAAGATATAAATAGAACCACAAAAGGTTAAAAAGCAGGGGAGATGAAGCTAAAGTGTAGAATTTGTATTAGTTTTCTCTTTGCTTGTTTGATAGTTTGTGTTTCTTCTTGCAATTAGTGTTAAGTTGTCATCAGTTTAAAATATGGGTTATAATATGTTATTTGCAACCCTCATGGTAACTTAAAATCAAAAAACATACAACAGATACACAAAAAATGAAATGCAAAAAAATTAAAACATAGTACTGTTGCAGGACTTTTCCCTAGTTCAGCTAAAAACAGGGTTCTTTGTCCCATGGCCATGAAAATTCAGGCTTGCAGACAATTTGAATGGTGAGTGAGACAGAGTTTTATTGCGTGAAAAGGAAGAAAAAGGTGAAACAGGGACTCTTGCTATGGCAGAGTCCCTGCTAGACTGTTTCCCATCTGCCATTCAAATCCCAGATACCACACAGGAAGAGGAGGGGCCAGGTTCCTCCCTGCTGCAAAGGGCAGGAACCTCTGTGGCTCCACCCCAGTGCACAGGCTGGATGGGGTTTTTTTCCAGAAAGCCCCTCCCATCTGGCTGTCTCAGTACCAGAGAAAATTACCTTGACAAGAAACAAAGAATGAAGGAAGAAAAGGCCACAAAACAACCGGTAAATAAATAACAGAATGGTGGGAGTAAGCACTTACTTGACAATGGTAACATTGACTAAATGGACTAAACTATCCTATCAAAACACATAAAGTGCCCAAATGGATAACAAAACAAAACAGAACCTAATGACCTGTTGCCTAGAAGAAACACACATAGACCAATGGAACAGCAAAGAGAACCCAAAAACATATCCATACATTTACAGTGAACTCATTTTTGACAAAGGGGCCAAGAACATAAGCTGGGGGAAAGGAGAGTCTCTTCAATAAATAGTGTTGGGAAAGCTAAATATCCATATGTAGAAGAATGAAACTAGACCACTGACTCTCACCATATACAAACATCAAATGCAAGTGGAACATATCATTAACCCTAAGATCTCAAACTGTGAAGACACTGGAGAAACCATCCAGGACATTTGACTGGGCTGAAAGTTTTTGAGTAATACCCCACAAGCACAAGCAACCAAAGCAAAAATTGACAAATGGGATCATATCAAGTTAAGAAGCTTCTGCACAACAAGGGAAACAATCAAGAAAGTGAAGTAACAACACACAGAATGGGAGAAACTATTTGCAAATTATCCATCTGACAAAGGATTACTAATCAGACTATATGAGGAGTTCAAACAGCTCTATAGGAAAAAATCTAATAATCTACTTATAAAATGAACCAAAGATCTGAATAGAATTTTCTCAAAAGAAGGCAATGGTAAATGGCAAACAGATATGGGAAAATGTGGTCAGCATCATTGCTCATCAGAGAAATACAAATCAAAGCTACAATGAGATATCATTTCACTCCAGTTAAAATGGCTTTTATCCAAATGTTGGCAAGGATGTGGAAAAAAGGGAACTCTCGTGTAGTGTTAGGGAGAAAGTAAATTAGTACAAACACTATGGAGAATAGTATGGAGGTTCATCAAAAATCTAAAAATAGAACTACCATATGATCTTATGTTATACCACTGCATATACCACTGCTAGGAATATTCCCCAAAAGAAAATCAGTATATTGAAGAGATATCTGCACTCCCATGTTTACTGCAGCATTATTAAAGACAGTCAAGATTTGGAAGCAACCTAGTGTCTATCAACAGATGAATGGATAAAGAAAAAGTGGTACATATACACAATGGAGTACGATTCAGCCATAAAAAAGAATAAGATTCTGTCATTTGCAATATGGATGAAACTGTCGGGCATTACGTTAAGTGAAATAAGCCAGGCACAAAAAGACTAAAATCACATGTTCTCACTCATTTGTAGAGCTAAAAATTGAACTTACAGGAACAGAAAGCAGCCAGAGGCTGGGAAGGGTGGTGAGTTGGCAGATGTGGGGACAGTTAATGAACACAAAAATAAAGTTAGTTGGAATGAATAATGTTCAATGTTTCATAGCACAACTGAATGAATACAGTCAATAATAGTTTATTGTACGTTTTAAAATAACTAAAAGTATTGGATTGTTTTTAATACAAAGAAAGGATGAATGTTTGAGGTGATGAAAATCCCATTTACTCTGATGTGATTGCTACTTATTGTATGTCTGTATGAAAATGCCTCAAGTAACCCATAAATATATACACCTCGTATGTACCTATAAAATAAAAGTAAAACTTTTTTTAAATTTAGATACTACAGAAGAGACCTCTATGGGAGAAACAATACAATCTTGATATATTACATTTTTGAAATGTTTACACATGAAGCAGGTATATATAACCCTAGTAAAAAGGAAAACACTATGAAGAAAATATGAATGTCACAAATATAAACGAAGTTTAAGTACATAGGGATATGTTTTTAATGGATGAGAAATTCTAATATAGTTTCAAAAGGTTAATTCATAAAGTTTGTGATGATACAATTTATGTAAAAGGAAAATAATATGCAAACCTACTTACGGGAAAATTCTCAAATATCTTAAAAAAGACAAATGTGAATTATAATTGAATTGAAGTAAACTTGCAACATATTGGCAAGGCATTTATAAAAATTTAAATGCCTACTGTTTGCAGATCTGTGGTGATCCTTGTCTCAAACTTTGCTAAATAATGTTATAAAATCGTAATAATAATTTTAAATGCTAAGACCACATGCATTAAGAGTCATCATAATGTTCATGCTATTTGATTAGTAATCTCGTATCTTGTCATTAATTCAAAATAAGCACTATTAAATATGGAAAATAAACACATGCAGAAAGAGTTTTTCAAAATTTTTAACATAATTAAAACCAGAAACAAAATGATTGTTCAATAATATGAAACATAGAAAGAAATTATCCCTATTCAGTAGGACGTAATGATGACATTTGAAATGATACGTTAAGAAGCTCAGATGGTTAAGAAGATATGATATATTAAAGCAATAGGCAAAATGTCCACCTAAGACCAAATCAGTGAAAGGAGCATATTTGTTCCTATAATTAAAAACATATTAATGAAGCTTATGTTAGGGTGGTTAGGTTATACATGTCTTTTTTTAAACTTTGTCTCATCAAAATCATATTAAAATCATAATAAAAATTATATATAAGAGCAAAACAAAACTAGCTGTTATTAATACATTTATTAGTTTAAAAAGATAATTTATTCAAGAGTCATATTATAGGTACCAGAAATCATTTGTGTTTAATAAAACTTTAAATTAAACTATTCAGCAATGGAACTAGATAAAATGAGAAAAACAATCTAATTACCAAGACCTTTAAAGGCAGAGAGTTTTTTTTTAATCTTCCTTTTCTTCCTGTAAACTCGTGAATTTTATTCCTAATGTTTCCATGTGAATTTATTTTGTAAATGTGCTAAATAAATGCAGAGTTAAAATAAGCCATCTAAGTCTTTGCTTAAAAAAAATAGAATTAAACACCACTGATCTCTCTAGTAGTACATGCATCTACTAACATCTACTCAAAGAACCCAAAACAACAGAGAAAGAAAGAGAAGGGAGGGATGGAGAGAGGGACAGAGGGAGAGAATAGTGATCTATCAGTTTACTACATTTTTAAGCATATACTGGGATTATATCCTTTATTCTATGTTCATTCATAAGTATTTATATGATTAAAGAGCATAAATATAAAGCCAAAGCATTACTACTAAATATCTAGAGTAATGGTGATAAAATCTTTGATATTTAATAATCAGTTGTGTCTACATAACATTAATATTTGTAGTATTGCCAAGCCATTAAAGTTATTTCCAGAGGCAGTAATGGACCCATAGCATGATTAGGAAGAAACCAATGCAGATATTGTTGGATGCATACCTGAAGCTTGACCTTGTTACATGTATTTCATTTTATTCTCACACAAATCCTTTGATGTAGATAGTATTACGTGCATTTTACAGATGATGCAATTGGTCTCTATAGAGTTAATTATTTGTCCAATGTTATAATGAAAGAAAAACACCTAAGTATTCATATCTCAAGACTAGCAAATTTTTTGCTATATTGGAGCTACATTGGAAGTTTCATTGTTGAGATAGTTTACAACTTTCAAAATTCAAAATTATTATTTACTGTTTTACTGAAAACATAAATGTGAAAGAATATTATATATTGAAAATAATGCATATCCTTTCCACCTAATTAGCTCATAAACTCAATGAACAAGTGGGTGGATAAAGATATCTAGAAGAGTTATTCCTTCTTTCTCATGTGAATGAGTGTGAAAATAAGATAATATCACAAATATTGTCTTTGGAAATAATTCTTAAATGCATTATATGGTAGTTGAAAATAAGGCTCTTCCAAGACAGCAGGATAATACTACATGTCATATGTAAGGAAAGAAAATAAACAGTTATATAAAATAGTGTAGGAAATTCAGTGTCGTAGTAAATGGAAGATAAGACTGGTGTCAGAGGAGTGGAAGTCAATTATAAGAGAATGCAATCAGTTTCATAATCCACTTCATGTGCTCCAATAAACAAATAGCAAATATTTGTTATTTCCTTAGGTAATGAAAAGCAAATAATAATGTTTTAAAGAAATCACATTTGAATTTTCAAAATTCAAATCATGATAAGAAATGTGAAAATATGAATCATATTACACATAATGAAGTGCTATCATAATTCTAAATTTATTTATTTAAATAACAATACTGAGATATACACAAATACCTCTGAGGACTAATCTCTGATTTTTTTCTTGCCCAGATTCCTATCTAAGTGATCTGGGGAGTCATGCCCTACAAACCATAAGTTCTCATCAGATGCGTTCTATTTAACCTTATATATTGTGACTTGCTTTCCAGTCTGACTCTGCCATAACATTATGAGATAAGGAAGAAAATCAAAATACTGGGCCAGGCGTGGTGATTCATGCCTGTAATCTTAGCACTTTGAGAGGCCGAGGCAGGTGGATTGCTGGAGCTCAGAAGTTTGAGACCAGCCTGGGCAACACAGTGAAACCGTCTCTACTAAGAGAGAAAAAATTAGCCAGGCGTGGTGGTGCATTCCTGTAGTCACAGCTACTCAGGCAGGAGAATCACTTGAACCCAGAAGAGGGAGGTTGCAGTGAGTCAAGATTGCGCCACTGCACTCCAATCTGGGCAACAGAGACACCATCTCAAAAACCAAAAACAAACAACAACGACGACAACAAAACAAAATAAAAATAGTTTACCCCAAAACATGCTTCTCTGCTATATCTTGAAATGGCCCTGCAAAGCCATTCTGTGTGGAGGAAAATCTGCATCCGTAAAGAATCTCTATTAACATAGACCATTGCCAGGTCTGTCCCACCAACCCTGGCAGACAGATAGATGAAAGGAGTGCGCAGACACAGGTATTCTGCCTTAGAGCGCGGCTAGTGGACTGCACAGCATAGCACCATCAACAAGAGTGCAGCCCCCATAAGCCGGAGCCATTTGTATTTATTTAGTACAGATTTAATGACAAAGGCCCAGAGCAAACACAATTTGTGGGTAGTTAACACTGTCGACTCCCCAAGTAGAGAGCAGTCCTGAGTGCAAATGATCAAAGGCTGGTTTCCAGAGACATAAGTAAACCAATTTATCTAGATAAGTTCCTTTACATTCCCTTGTTATCTACCCTTTGCCCTTAAGAGAATTTAGCTAAAAGCTTTTGTAAAACCTCCTGGCCTTCCAAGAAGATTTGTGTCTTTCCCTATAATTTTTTCTTATGACTTTTCCCATCACCCTGACTGATGTCCTACAGATCTTTTTGTTCCAGGCCTTTGAAATTCTGAAGAGATTAACCAAAAGTCTAGCACCTTTTAAAGATCTGAATAGGAAACATTTGTCATCTATTGTCTCTAAGGGCAGTCACTATAAGACTTCAAAAGAATCTTGGACTCCACAATCTTTTATCTTAACCTGAACATTTCCTTTCTATGGACCTCAGGTCTTTAGACAAACTCAATCAATTGTCAACCAGAAAATGTTTAAATTTACCTATAGACTGGAAGCCCCTCCCCCTCCAACCCTCTCACCCCCCCGCCCACTTTGAGTTGTCCTGCCTTTCTGAACCAAACCACTGTACTTCTTTTTTTTACCCTTTTATTTTTTTGAGACAGAGTCTCGCTCCATCGCCCAGGCTGGAGTGCAGTGGCGTGATCTTGCTCACTATGAGCTCTGCCTCCTGGGTTCATGCCATTCTCCTGCCTCAGCCTCCCAAGTAGCTGGGACTACAGGCACCCGCCACCATGTCTGGCTAATTTTTTTTATTTTTTTTAGTAGCGATGGAATTTCACCATGTTGGCCAGGATGGTCTCGATCTCCTGACCTCATGATATGCCCACCTTGTCCTCCCAAAGTGCTGGGATTACAGGTGTGAGCCATTGCACTCGGCCCAAACCTATGTATTTCTTAAATGTATTTGATTATGTCTCATGCCTTCCTAAACATGTAAAACCAAGCTGTACCCCAACCACCTTGGACATGTTTCTTGGGACCTCCTAAGTTCTGTGTCATGGGCCATGGTCACTCATATTTGGCTTAGAATAAATCTCCTCAAATATTTTACAGAGTTGGACTCTTTTTGTCGACATCTTAAAACTCTCCTTGTCCTTTAAAATTAAACAGAATTTGTGTAAATGCTCAGCTTATTCTGAACAAACATGTCTGTAAGTTTTAGTATACATGTGTTTTATGGGGTCTGTGTCTGTGTCTGTGTGTGTGTGTGTGTGTGTGTGTGTGTATTTAGCATATAAAGTCCTAAAGGAGAGGCAAACTTTTTGCAGTGGCTTCTTAAAATAGCTTTGTGTGTATACCTTTGATGAATAAAAATATGCAAATTTAAAAACCCCAAATCAATTTCAGTTGAGCTCAAGATTACAGAGAAGAGCTGAAGGAAGCTCATGTCCACTGCTAAAAATTAAAAAAGGAAATTCAATTTTAACCTAACAGAGACCTAAGGTATTAGAAACAAATGCTTGGTGCTGCAAAGAAGAATCAGTCCTCTGGCAAAAAGCTTTCTCAGCAAGGCGATTTACTTCTGCAGAAGGGTGCCACTTGTGCATGGCATGGTTGCAAGAGCACACGAAGTGGGGTGGGGCAGGGGTTTTAGCCCTAACATAGCAGCTCCAGTAGCTGTGTCCTTTCTCCATTGGCTGGTGTTGGACCGCACAATCTAAGCTAACTCAATTGGCTACTGTTTAAAACTGAATAGGGCTAAGTAGGTGGGAAGGGAGAGGCTGTCCGTTACAGTTTTAGGGTGCAGTAAAGGCAGGAAGGATAGTTCCAACGGGAAGGTCAGTTACAGAGTGGGTAACCAAGGGAGTAGATGTGAGTTTTCATTAGGACTGACAGGAAAGTTGTTTACCCTAATTAGGGGCAAGGAGGCACAAAGAATGAGGAAGTCAGATTTTGAAAATCGAGATCAAAGAAAAGGAAGCTGAACTAGCTGACACTTTGAAGAGAAACTCACTGTACCTCACAAAGGTCACAAGGCTCAAAATCTAAGGAGATGTGGGTACACACAGGGAAAGAAAAGACAGAAGCACTTCCCTCTGTAGGATAGATAACAATCAGATATTAGAAGAAAAGAGTTCGGCTGGACGCAGACTCTAGTTAAAGTATCACCCATGTAGTGAGAATTCAGTTACCACCCGATTAAGTCCTACACTGAAGGCTGCTGTCATAGGCCCAGTCTCTAGAAGTTGATCCTTAAAGAGGAGTCCTTGTTTAGGAGACATGGAACAAGGGAAGCAGTTTAGGTCAGGGGGAAGCTAAGCCAGGATTCAGTCTCACCTGTAAACTGGCTTCCCTGTGTTCCCAGGGAAGTGCTGGGGCCTGGCTTGCTCTGGAGATGATTCTAAAGCCGTCTGGCTTCAGCACTCCTGTCTTTTATCTATTGACCAACTGCTTGCCTCAGGGAGGCCTAAGGGCACAATCTTCTGGCAAGGTGACTGCCATTTTACTGCATAATGTTCTGCCTGGCAATTAGCAGGCTGTAAACAAATATTTGTTAAATGTTATTCCCGTTATTTATTATCTCCTTAAATGCTCCTCACCCACCACTTTGCCCACCTCCAGTGACTCATGTTCAACATAGTCTGAACTGAGTTCAGCATTTCTACACCCACGTATCCTATCTTAATCTTATTATTATCCTCCCGGACATAGAAGCAAGAGATTTCTAAGTCAAATTTACTTCTTACTTGCCTGTATTCACTTATAAATAATTCATTAATTCTACAAATATTGCTGCTGAAAACTAAAATAAGTGCTGGTGACACAGAGTCAAATAAAACACAGCCTCTGCTTTCAAAGATAATTGTACCTAGTGGGAAAGGGAGACAAGTAAATCAAGATTTACAGGACAATGTGAAAAGTGCAATGGCAGGACAAAGAAGAGGCATCAGGAGAGGCCTGGAGAGGAGGGGAAGTCCTCAGGAAGAAGCGAAGCTTAATCAGATTTAGAAAGAATGAAGGGGAGAGAACCAAGATGAATCAGGGAGAGGGACAGAGGAAATGGTATATGCACAAGCGGAGAGGGCTCCATGGTGAGTGGCTCCAGCCAGGATCCCAGTGGTTCACAGTGGCTGCTTGGAAGCTGAACATCAGGAGAGGCCAGCGAAGTCTCCCAAATGCAGATGTCCTGTGGGGACAGGGAACAGGCACTGCTCTGATTCTACAGAATTCACAGAAAGGTATTTGCCTTACTTCAGAAAGCTCTGGGGAGTGGTTGAGGGATTTTATTCAGGGTTTAATATTGTGTGGGAGGTTGAGGGGGGCAGGCGTGCATGCTATAAAGAATATATTTTCTCATTATGCCATGGGGATCTAGTGAGAAACCTTTTCAAAATTTTATATGATTTATATAAAATCATGTAAGAAAAGGATACAAGAAAAACATATGTACTATGTTTATAGCACTTCTCTTTTGTTTTGAACTAGCTCAAAATGGAAATATCTGATTTATTCTAGGCACTGAGGATCCAGAGGCACATAAGAACCAGCGCCTACCCTGGGAATGCACCATCCATCAATAATAAAAGCACGTGCCAATGTAATGTGGCAAGTATCAGCACAAAGATGTGAATGGGTGGCTGAGCTAGGACAGCAAGGAAAGGCCTGAAGCTGACTCTCCTCTGGGCCCATGAGGGGTCCTAGTGACCAACTGCTTCCTTTTGTAACTACTCGCCACTTTTGTAACCCATCCAAGAATCCAGCAGGATAGATCCATTTGTCTGCGGATAGTGAATTCTCTTTGCCGTTTCTGTTCAAATGAAAACTTAAAAATTAAAAGTTGAGAAGTTAACATTTTGTTGGTGTGAACATTCAAATGGTGTGAATACTCCTTGACTAAATAAAAAGAATAAAATGGACTTTGATTATAAATTCACTCCTGGTAGACCTGAACTACAGTTATTAGGTACTTCTACTGATTGTGGTGAGATCAAGCTAAAAATTGTATATAATAAATGTCATTTGGGTCAAATTTCTCATGGCAGTTTCATGTAAGGTCAGGCATTCTATAATATTTGTGTATTTATTATGAATTTGATTTTTATTTGTTTTTTAAATAGAAAAACAGATAAGCAGAGCTCGTGTGCATGTTATTATCACTCTTTAAGCTATTGCAATAAAATTTTCAACAAAATAATCCTTATACTACTCTGTAATACTTTGGAAGATTTAATTATTCATGTTTCTTAAATAGACTCCACAAACTCCTATTATACATTTGACACATTGATAATTGTGAGGTCAAAATAAATTTGCATTTTTGCATTTAATTGTTAATTCAAAACTAAAGCAGTTCCTAAAGAAAAAATACAAATGGCCAATAGGCACATGAAAAGATGCTAAACATCATCAGTCATTAGTTAAGTGTAAATCAAAACCATAAGACATCACTTCATAACTTCTAGGGTGGCTATTATCATATAATGTAATATAACAATACAATAAGTGTTGGCGAGGATGTGGAGAAATTGAACCTATCACAGAAGAGCAGATCCTGATAGTAAACCCAAAAACTGCTCAAAATAAGTATATTAGTCAGGATTCTCTACAGTGACAGAACTAATAGGATAGATGTATACATGAAAGGGAGTTTATTAAGGAGAATTGACTCACGTGATCACAAGGTGAAGTCCCACGACAGGCCGTCTGCAAGCTGAGAAGCAAGGAAGCCAGTAGTGGCTTAGTGCCTGAGTCCCAAAACCTCAAAAGTAGGGAAGTCGACAGTGCAGGTTTCAGTCTGTGGCTGAAGGCCTGAGAGCCACTGGTATAAGTCCAAGAGTCCAAAAGCCGAAGAACTTGGAGTCTGATATTCCAGGGCAGATAGGAAGCAGCACGAGAGAAAGATGGAAGACTCAGCAAGTCGGCTTCTCCCACCTTCTTCTGCCTGCTTTAGTCTAGCCATGCTGGCAGTTGATTGGATGGTGGCAACCCACACTGAGGGTGGGTCTGCCTCTCCCAGTCCACTGACTCCAATGTTAATCTCCTTTGGCGACACCCTCACAGACACACTCAGGAACAATACTTTGCATCCTTCAATTCAATCAAGTCGACACTTAACATTAACCATAGCAATAGTCTTTTAGATTCATTTCTATCTCTGTCAGTATAAGAACATTATTTCTTATTGTTATCAAAAATAATTTCAGACTTCAGTGATAGAAGTTATGTTTTAATGCTTGTTAGTTGAAAAGACATGTAATGATAACATTGTACTATAAATTCAGTCATACTTTCAAACATTTGTAACTATAGTTACAATATATTTTATGTCAGTTAGAAAAGCACGTGTGTGTGTGTGTGTGTCTATGTGTGTGCATACACATGTCTGTGTCTCTAGGTTTGTGTCTGTGTGTATTACGGGTATGTATAGAAGAGATATTTGTAAGAATTATTTTAAAGTAGTCGATGTGTTTAGGGAAAATGAAAAGTTGACAAGGACTTCTAAACTTAAAGGAGGAATAAAAATCAATGAGAAAATTTAAAAAGCAGTAAAATGGATAAGCACATTTGAAATGCTCTTGACGACTATGGATGACGCATGCTCTTATAGACACCGCTGAGTAAGTGCTAGGTGGTAGGCAAAGTGTTTTTTTCATTCATTATCTCATTTAACAGGATGAAAAGGGTAGAAAAGAATACAAGAAAATAAGTTATTTACTTTCAAATAGGTACAAGGTCTATCACATGGTAGGAGTAAACTAATAGTGGGGTTACAGGGAGTCAGATTTTGGTTTCCAAAAGAAAGTTTTCTAACAATGTGACAGACAAAAATAATTTAGTCATTTCAAAAAATAAGACAAAAAGGCCTCTCTGCATTAGTCAAGGTTCTCCAGAGGGACTGAACCAATCGGATATGTGTATATTGGAAAGGGAGTTTATTTGGAAGAATTAGCTCACATGATTACAAAGCAAAATCCCAGGATAGGTTGTCTGCAAACTGGGGAAAGAAAGAAGTCAGTAGCATGACTCCGTAAAGTCTGAAAGCCTCAAAACCAGCAAGCGCCCTCAGTCTAGGGTCAGAGGTCCAAAAGCACCTGGGAAGCTTCTGGTGCAAGTCCCAGAGTCCAAAGGCCGAAGAACCTGGAATCTAATGTCCAAGGGCAAGAGGAGTGGAAGAAAACATTAGGCACGAGAAACATTAGGCACGACAAGAAAGAGAGCCAGAAGCCTCAGCGAGCAAACCTATCCCACATTCTTCTGCCTGCTCTGGTCTAGCCATGCTGGCAGCTGATTGGATGGTGCCCACCACATAGAGGGTGGGTCTTCCTCTCCCAGTCCACCTTCAAATGTCAATCTTTTCTGGCAAAACCCTCACAGACACGCTCAGAAACAATGCTTCACCAGCCACGTAGGCATCTGTATTAGTCCATTCTCACACTGCTAATAGACATACCCAAGACTAGGTAATTTATAAAGGAAAGAGGTTTGATTGACTCACAGTTCAGCATGGCTGGGGAGGCCTCCGGAAATTTACAATCATGGTGGAAGGGGAAGCAAACACATCCTTCTTCACATGGTGGCCACAAGGAGACGTGTTGAGCAAAAAGGTAAAAAGTCCCTTATAAAATCTTTAGATCTCGTGAGAACTCACTCATTGTCACAAGAACAGCATGAGGGTAACTGCTCCCATGATTCAATTGCCTTCCACTGGGTCCCTCCCACAACATGTGGGGATTATGCGAACTACAGTTTAAGATGAGATTTGGGTGGGAACACAGACAAATCATATCAGCATTCTTCAATGCAATCAAGTTGATACCTAATACTAATCATCACAATCTCTAGGTACAATTGTTAAGACTGTTTTCAGAAAAGGTAGTGAGTTTTACATCTGATTTATAAATACAGATAAACATACTTTTTATTGAGGAACAGTTTAGATATATAGGTTATAATAATCCCAACATTTCATAAACAAAATATTCCAAGAATATCATGTTAAGAGATTTAGCAAGTCTACAGTAGCATCTACCACCTATATTTTTATAAAACTCCATGGATAAGTTTGACGTGCATCAGCAATTGAGAATATATGGCCTAGACGCTAGATTCAAATTAAATAAGTGAGGCTGTGGCCAAAGAGAATTTTAAATAACAACTAAATTTGTGACTGAAATAATACTACTGTTGTCCCTTAATACGAGGCAAAGTACCAAAAGGACTCTTAATAAGTGGAAATGTATAACAGACAGTGAGAATACTGATAAATATCCAGGAACTTGCTATAAAACATACCATTTCCGAAATATTTATAGTAATAACATTTTTCTCCTATAAAGCTGAGTATCTCTTCTGATTTGACAAGTCTTCCCTTGCAACCATAATAGTAACAGATCAAATCAAATGAATCTAATTATTCCCAGCACTTCTTCTTTTATAAGATGAATTAGCAAGTCTTAGTGATTAAGAACCCTCCAGGAAAACCTAAAGCTACTTTTAGATTTAAAATATACCCTGAAAATTATATTAAAATGTTTCTATGTTTAGGATTCCATTTGGGAATGCAAAATGAAGAAGGTTGTCAGAAAAAAAATTGGACTTTTGATTAAGACAGAACTGTGGATGCCTTAGAGGCAGCCCTATTTGCCTATGTAATCAAAAGGACAATAAAACATTTAAAAATAAACCCCACCATGTCATCAATAACTAAAAGACATCTTAGAAATGTTGAGATCTAAAAAGAATGTCTCATTCTACAACAGGGAAAATGGCAAGACAAACTGAAAATTAATGACTTTCATTGAATCTACCAGAGAATTGAAGACCCGGGACATTCAATTCTCCTGAATTCTGAAGAGACACATAAGCTTGCAGAAAGAAAGAAAACCCAAGCATTTGCTTAGGGGCAGACATCACTGGATGAGATATAATCTGGAAGGAAATTTAAACTAGTAACTTTTAACCAATTTCTAAAGGCTGAACATGAACTAATGTCAGAGTGTGAAGCGAGAGGGGTGCTGACATAGAGGTCTGATAGAGGAGGTCTACAAGCCTTTCTGCTGGGACACTTACGCTGACAAATCAGGGAGAAGCCAGAGGAAGAGGCCCTACTGAGACTCATTAGCTTCTGTTTCTCCTAAGCATGAAAAGGCTGATCTGCAGAAGAGGAATGATAGAAGCATTGTTTGAGGACACTGCAGCTGGCTGAAGACAAAGGGGTGGGGTAAAAGGTACTACACTTATTGGAGCCATGGAAGATCTTAAGAAGACCACACACCCAAGGGCTTCCCTAAGTCTAAAACCTAATGAGAATATTATAATGAACCCACTCGCTCCTTCCACCCCACCTCATAACCATGCTAACAAGCTTCAAGTAAACAATAACAGGGGAAACATCTACAGAACTACAAAAGGAAAACTCTCTCCAGGGAGAAACACAAATTAAAGATGCAAAGCCAACCAGAGAGAAAAAGTCCAAAATATCACTAGAGAAATCACAAGTCTCCTGTGCCCATAACAACAACTAATTCCAACTCTGGTAACTAGAGCAACAACACACTTCAAAGTCAGCCCAAATCCTGACAAAATTAAAACAAATGCCATACTAAATGTATAGCAGAAGGCATATAATAAATACTTGCCTTGACATCTCTTGTCACATATAATACATCCACCTTGCAATACAAAAGTATAAGGCATACCAGAAAGCAAAATAAATAAATAAATAAACAAATACAGTCTTGAAGAGTCAAAGTAGTCATTATAACAAAAATCAGTCATGACACAGATGTTGGATATATCAGAGAGGGAATACAAAATAATAATAATTAGTATGTTAAAGGTTCTAATAGAAAAAGTAGATAACATGCAAGAATAGAAGCTAATTTGCAGCAGAGAAGGCTACTACAAAAATAGTAAAATGAAAATATTAGAAGCAAATAAAAAAAACCACAACAACAGAAACTGTACAAGTCTCATTAGCAGATTTGACACAGCTGAGGAAATATGTACACTTGAAAAAAGGTCAACATAAGTTACCCAAACTAAAATGCAGAAGAAAAAAGTATATTGATAAGAACACAACACATCATTCAAGGGCTGTGGCACAATATCAGACCTTCTAACATACCTATAATTTGAACACCAGCAGGAGATGACAGGGAAAACAGGATGGAAGAAATATTCAAAGAAACAGTGGCTGAGAATTTTAGAATTTTTTATTATTACTAACAGAAACAAACCACAGATTTCAGAAGCTCAGAAATTTCCAAACATGATAAACAACAACAATGATAACAATAACAATACACACACACCCCTCTAAGCATATCATATTCAAATCCCTGAACCAAAGATAAAGAGAGAATCTTGAAGGCAGTGAAGAGAAAACAACACTTTTCCTACAGAAACCAGGAAAAGAATTATGACATACTTCTCACCAGAAACTGTGCAAGCAGGAAGACAATGGAATGACATATTTAAAGAGCTGAAAGAATAGATCTGTCAACCTAGATTTCCATATCTACTAATAATATTTTGCAAAATGAAGAGAAATAAAACTTTCTTAGGCAGAAAAAACTGAGGGGATTCATTGTCAGCACACCTCTACAAAAAATGTTAAAGAAGTCCTTCAAGCTGAAAGAAGATGATACAGGTTATCAGAAACCCAGATCTACATGAAGCAATGAAGAGTATTTGAAACGGAAAAAATGAAGGAAAATAAAACATTTTATCATGTTATAATTGCTCTCAAAGAAAAATAACATTTTAAAGGTATAATATTAACAATGTATTGTGTGATTGTAGCATAAGTAAAAGTGAAATATATGACAAAATTGACATAGACAATGGGGGGAGGAATGAGGAATATGCAGATGTTGCTGGACTTGCTATGGGGGCACTTCTATCAAGATGTAACCTCATCATAAGTTATATCTGGACAAAAGTAACTCCATCAACTTAAGTCAAGGAACTTACTAAATTCATTTTGCCTTTGTAGCATTGTAAAGTTGGAAAATTATGAGTCAAACCATTGCAAGTTGGAGACTGTCTGTACTGTTATAGGGTCCTTACACTACATTTGATGAGGTATAATATTTCTAGGTGAACTTAGATTATTTGAAAGTGTGCTTTGTAAACTCCAGGGCAATCTCCTCTTCAGATGAAGCAGTTTAGTCACATATTTTTCTCCATTCTAGCTTCAACTGCATCATTTGCACACTATCTTTCTCACAATAAAACCATTATGATGAAGACAAAAGTCATGCTTAGTTGACAGGTAAGCCCCAAGTCCGTCTAATTAAACTATATTCTACAATGTATTACTCCTAATCTGTTTCTCTACATTGCTTTGTTGACCAGTATACCTTTCTTCGATATGCTGACTTCATACATTATGAAACTACTAACCAACTCTATCAAAATTTTCCTTGAAAAATCCAACATTTTCTTCTTGATTAATATTACCTTACAATATGAGTTATTTTTTGTTGTGTTTCCTGACCACTGATGGCCAGAGACCTGACCACTGATGGCCAGAGAAGTTCACTGCTCAAATCTTCATTAAGAGAGTCCGCTGTGAGGAGCATCACTGACCAGCGTCAGCCATTGACGCTTGAGTCCATGTTGCATTTCCACTGATGTCACGGCTCCTCTGGGTTACTACCAGGCAATGACCATGGTGGTGGCACTGGTGTTGCCCATATCTACCTGACATGAGATCCTTTCGACAGGCAGCCTTTGCTTGGAAACTCCTCATTTGCCTGTGAAATTTCCTCAGGACTCCACCGTGACCACACATTCTTCTTTCTAATTTGCTCTCCCTCTCTTTTCACAGTTGTCTGCATCGTCATCTGAAGACTTCTCCTGCCTGTTCCCAACTGAGTCCTCCCCTTTTATCCCTCACAGATCTTTCTCCCAATAACCTTTTTCCATATCTAATCCCATCATGGCATATACTTCTTGGAGAATCCAGAGTGACACACTATCAGACGTTATATTCTTGGCATTTGTTAAAGCTAATTTTCACAAGTTAGTATTACTCTTCCACAGTTTTCAGTGATAAAACTACCAACCTCGAAATATGGAGCCAGAATATGAACTTGATTCTGCTTCCTCATTTGCTTGTTCCCAAATTTCATGCTTTCTCTACTATACAACACTGCCCCCAAAGACAAGCACGGTCCCTTTCAAATAAATAAAATGATACATGAAGACTGAATCATATTTTTAGGCAAACTAACATCATATATATTTGTTTATCTCCCCAAAAGTCCTATAGCAATTCAGATATGAACAATTACATACGTATGATCTGTTCCAATCTTATTTTTAATATTTTTTTCTTCTGAGAATTTTCTGGAATTGACTGTCTCAATCTTGACTAACTGCTTAATGACATTGATGAAACTTTTCAGAAGCCTAGAAATCTGAACAATTCCATAAAGTACAAATATCTCCTAGAAATACTTAAAGCATATTTTTGAAATCTCTGCTCCACCACTGCTTAGAGATTTTCAGTTTTATCTAATAGGTCCCATAAAAAATACTACAATATTTCAGCACCTCAGTATGATGGAGAGACTTACAATGACAACCCTAAGGCCTATAATTAAATCCTGAATCAAAAGTGGCTTGTAATCCAAAAAGATGAGATTCCAGCATTAAGGAGCAAAGAAACTCTATAAATGTAAGTGATGATTAGTGACGATAAGAGAGTGTGACTGTTGTTTGTGTCTTATTTTTTTTTTTTTTGAGATGGAATCTCGCACTGTTGCCCTGGCTGGAGTGCAGTGGCGCGATCTCGGTTCACTGCAACCTCCGCCTCCTGGGTTCAAGTGATTGTCCTGCCTCAGCCTCCCAAGTAGCTGTGATTACAGGCACCTGCCACCATGCCTGGCTAATTTTTTTTGTATTTTTAGTAGAGATGGGGTTTCACTATGTTGGCCAGGCTGGTCTCCAACTCTTGACCTCATGATCTACCTGCCTCGGCCTACCAAAGTGCTGGGAATACAGGCGTGAGCCATTGTGCCTGGCCAAGAATTAACATTTTCATACCTGGACTCACTGTGTAAGAATAGAGCAAATTTTCCATCCTTCAAAATCTGGCAAATTTCTTAAAAAATGAAGAGCAGCACCCATGTCTCCAAATTTGTCAGGGCCAAAAATGCCAAACCACCCACCACTAACTACTCTCAACCAATGGACAGGCTGAGTTTCCTCAAGTGTCAGGCCTGGGATGTGTGCTTAGTTTGCTGTTTTATAAATGGGACACTGCTCTCTCCTTGACATAAAAAAAAGTATAAGCCATGATTAATACGTATCCTGTTTAAGAATGCTAATGCCTTCTAGAAAAAAAAGAGAGTCTCGAGCTGCTAGCACACTCCAAATTCATATGTTAGCATCCTAGTTTGCAAAAGAAAATGTGTCACTATATCAGCAACAGTTACATAAGATTTTTATTATGTTGAGCAAAAATGTTAAGACTCTAGCTAAAATGCAAAGGAGGAATTGAGGCAGGATTTGAAAATATGATGGCTCAGGAAAAATACTAATGAAGTGTGGAAGTCTCATTTAAAGAAACACTTGGTATTTAATTTGTATATAGAACAAACATGATCATTATTTCAGCATTATCAAAACAGTAAGCTCTTCTTTACAAAAAGATTATTGATTCACTATTAACTACAGATATTAACTAGTACTCTTTTGTCCTCATCGTAATTTGTATGGCTCTTTTTATGATCTTACTGACCAACTATTAAAGTTTTGTAACATTGCTTTTTTTTATTATCATCACTATCATGATCCCCATCATTGTGTCTTAGTCCTGAAAGAAGACTTAGTAATCATCTCTATCTACTTTATTTTACCTATGAGAGGTAAGGTAATTTTCCCAAGATGATAGTCACAGCCATTTTAGTTATCCACGTAGCCAGTTTTTCTGTCTCTGAAGTTAATGTTATTTCTCATACAAAAAAGAAAAAAAATAGAACAGGACAAAGTATGCTAGATTGTCCATTATTAGGAATATTCATTGGAGTATTTACAAACAAAGAAACATTATTCCTGCTTCTAAAATAATTGAGAAAAATTTTTAAATGCAATAAAATATTAATATTTGAGGATTCTGTAAAGGATATGCAGTAATTCTTTGAACCATTCTTGTATATTACCTATAAGTCTTTAAATTTTTTTTAAAAAAATGCCATTGGGAAATATTGTGCAAGAAATGACTTTCATTAAGTCTATATAAATATGACAATTTTTTCTGATGATTAACAAAGTCACTCACATCTTGTAGGACCTTGCCTTTCATATAAATATGAATAGTACTGATTATTACTATATGGAAATATAAGAAACATTAGGCAAGAAATGGAGATATATTTAGTAAAGATTTCCAAATTAAAAGAATATTTGGTTACTACAATGTTTATTTTAATTAAAAATGGTATGTGTAATAAGAAGGATATTACTTTACTATGCCTTTAGTATTTCAAAATTGTAAGTAGAGTAAAACATGCGTTAAATATCTGTCAAGCTCTGTGCCATGTATTTTAGATAACTTTATAGATCATTCTATCAGAGTTTTGAAGAGAAATTTGATACTAAGCCCATTTCATAGATGAAGACGTTGCATGTTGGAGAAGTTAAATAACTTTCCCAAGGTCACAGGCATTAAACAGTGGACCAAGAATCAAGCATAATTATATATTCCCCCTATTTCTAAGCACCAAATAGTAGTACTATTGCAATGTGTTTGGCAAAGGAATTGGATGCTATGCCCTATAAGTTACATTTAAAGGAACTAGACGCATTAAGTTCTGAGAAGAGATGACTTGCTGGTTATGATCTCTGTCATACGCCAGTCTCTTGCATAAACATAAGTTTTATTCTTTCAAACTATTGCAAACATCCATTAAGTTTCTATTGGTTAAAAAATAGTAATAATGAGATTCAACTTTTTTTTTAACTGTCGGAGAAAGAAGCTATAGTAAAGCAAGGAGGAGAAGGCTATATTAAACAATGTGGCACAAGATCAGATTCAGAGACATCAATATGAACTCATGTTTACCTTTATATGTATAGATGATAAATGCAGAAATAATTATGGATGTATGTGTATGCACAGGTTAGAAAGCATGCATCTATTTCCTAGCTCTGTCCACTGAGAGACCCTAGAGACAGCGATGCCCAGTAGAGTGAATACACTCAGCAACCAGTTCTTGGTTTCTAAATATCATTCTCTACAAAAAATGAACCAAGACACCTTCAAGAAATGGCTGATGGAGGGGTGGGGCAGGGAAAGTATAAGATGATCCTAGAGTATTTTGGAATCCCATAAAGTAAAGGCTGAAAACCAACCGACCAAACAAAAAGACAGGGTTGCGTCAAAAGAACACAAGAGCCAATCTGAAATAGCTCCCAATGGACAAAGCTGAAACAATTTAAACAACAAAATCAACAATGTAAAATGGGTTTATATACAAACGTATATATATTTAAAAAAAAAAAAAACAAAAAAACCACATCGTTTATACTAATACAAGTAAATAGGTAACCTGGGGCAAAACTTCATTACAGAGGAATTTCAAATAGCATATGTAGTTACTCTTCATTCCAGAAGCGGAACTTACTTCTCCTAAAGTATAGGGTTTATTTCCTGCCAATACCGTCCCACAAACCCTGCAAAAAAAAAGAAAGAAAGAAAGAAAGAAAGCAAAAACGATGCAAGCAAATGAGCAAGCAAGAAAGAACAAGGAAATATGAAACAAAATGTAAAAAGCCATTTATTTGCATTGTTGTTTTCTCTGTATTACTAGCAAAACTTTTTGTTTTTTATTTTAATGTCAGTATACCTCATCAGTCAACAATATGGCCCAAAAGGCCCTCAAACTATGGACTGCTTTCTCTACTACATTTCAATTTATTGTCACCATTCTAACTGAATCCTTAAGCCACCTAGAAATTTTTAAAGGAAATACAGATACTGTGATGTAAAGTAAAAAGCAAGAGGAAGATGTCCAGCTGGTCAGCTCTGAAAACTTGTTTATTTATTTTTATTTATTTTTTTATTTTTTGAGGTAGAGTCTCGCTCTGTTGCCCGGGCTGGGCTCACTGCAAGCTCCGCCTCCCGGGTTCCCGCCATTCTCCTGCCTCAGCCTCCCGAGTAGCTGGGACTACAGGCGCCCGCCACCTCGCCCGGCTAGTTTTTTGTATTTTTTAGTAGAGACGGGGTTTCACCGTGTTAGCCAGGATGGTCTCGATCTGCTGACCTCGTGATCCGCCCGTCTCGGCCTCCCAAAGTGCTGGGATTACAGGCTTGAGCCACCGCGCCCGGCCAACTTGTTTATTTTAAGAGCAACATGCCATTGTTCTTTCCCAGAGTCGGGTTTAAACACGGGCAGGTAAATCACAGCAGAACAGAACCTCAATATTGAGTCATTTGAATGTGAATAGAAGCATTCTTCATTCACAGTGGCAGTTTATGCTTGGCAGCACTTTTGGTCTATCCTTACTTGAGTTTCAAAAGATCCCAAGAGTGTGAGTTGCCAGACTAGCATGGCATATATTGCATTTTTCAACCTGTAGACCATTTTCCCAGGGCTGGTGAGTAGGCATAAAAAGAGTATCTAATAAAAGGGTATTTTCATTGGTTCACTAATTTCCTTAATTTGAAGAAAGTTAAGCTTGAAACTTAACTGTAAAATACTTGGTCATTTGCAAATGCTTTTTGAAATGTCCCATAAGAGCTAAGTACTTAAGATGCAAAAGAAGAAAAAAGACTGATGTTCAGATGTCATGAAGAAACTGGCATTCTAAGTCAAAGTAATTTGGAAAAAAGAATTAGTCAAAAGTTCTTGGCAAAGTTCCTGTGTGATAGGAAGTTGTCAAAATGATTGAGAACTAAAGAGGTTATGACAGTTTAGTATCTCCAATTAATTTCATTATTTTATTGAACTTAGAAATAAGGTTGCAAGTATGCACTTACACATATTCCTACTCTTTAATTTTGAGCAATAATGTCGCCTGCCAAAAATAACCTGTTGTTTCAATCCTAGACATTATTTCTGTGCTAGGGCTGTCAATTAAGATCACATGAGTACTTTAAAACAAATATGTATAACTACTATAGCTTTCTGCTTTATAGTCACTAAAGTAGGCTTACATAAAGTAACTTATAGTTATAGCAATCTATTTTAAGCTGATGACACCTTAACTTTTATTACACAAAATAATTCTGTGCTGTTTGCTCCACAGTTCCTCACATTTTGTATTTATGACGTCATAATTTATACATATGTTAAATAGCTTGATTAAGCCATTCCACAACTTATTCATATATCGAAACATCCTGTTGTACACCATAAATATATACAATTTTTTACTTGTCAAATAAAAAGTTTATATAATTTGCCATGTGTAATTAGCTATGCCCAAGATGATATATATAACCACGTGTATTTTTTAATTGTAGTTAAAAAAAAAAAAACCCACATCCACATAACATAAACTTACCCTCTTAACAACTCTGAGGTGATACCTTCAACTCCTATATTTTTACATTTGTTCTTTGTGCCTAATATTGTGAAAAAAAGTTGAAATAAATCAAAGCATCAGTAAGAGTGTTAGATACGAGTTCTAAATTTCTCTTCAAAGAATCAATTTGTCGGTATGTTCAATTCTTTGCCTTCTACTTTTAAACTTAATTTCCTCGTAAAGCAACCATTTTCGATTACCTGCTCCACCCTGACTCATTCCAATGACCTGCTCTGTCATAACCATTTTTCCTGCCAAACCACTCACCCCATCACTGTCTTTAAATTAGCCAATTGGAATTAGTATAGCCTGTGTGGTCTAACCCTAACCAATAGGGAAGGACACTACAGCAGAGGCCACGTGTGTCAGGGATAGGAACCCCTTGCCCTCCCTCATCCAAGTGTGCAGTCACCATTGCTCCATCTGTCAGGGTGCACCCTTCTATAGAAGTACATTGCCTTGCTGAGAATTAAAAAGAAAATTTTATATTCAAGTGCTATTTCTTTGGCAGCACCAAAACTTTATTTATAACAAGAAGTTCTGTATGCTCTTGTCCCATGATCTTGAATCGGAGAAACTCATTTGAACCTCTTAAATGATTCTCATAAGCTCTACAATCTTATCACAGAAACACAATGCAGCCTGGAGCATGCCCTCTGGGGACTACAAGACTGCCAGTGAGAGGCCTTGCATCTGGAATATTCAGGATTTTGAAAGGAGTTAGCCAGCTTGCTTCAGGCAGACTGTAAAGGGAGGGCCCCTGGAGATCCTCCACCCCACCTCGCAAGAGCTTGCACCAGATGTTTTGTTCACATGGGGAACTTGCAAAGGGGGCTTGCCTCTACATGCCCACAGCAGACTAAGGGCCCACAGGCACACTGGGGGAATGGAGTGGAGCCACCAGGAATTCACACCTTATACAAATAGGGAACCCAGCCCCATCAGCTTATATGTAAAAAAGCCCTGGTATTCTACCGTAAAGGGGGCAACCGGGAACCTGCTTTCAGGACCCCTCTCTTTGCTGAGAACTTTCCTTTTCGCTTAATAAATTGTACCCCAGTCACTCTTTGATGTCCATGTGCCCATTTCTTCCTGGCAATGAAACAAGAACCCAGTCCTAGCTGAGCTAAGGAGAAAAAAATCTTGCATCAATTTCTCCACTGACACTGAGAGTTGCTTACAATGGGAGTCAACAGAAGTTGCAAACCCAGATTTATATGGAAACTCTCACAGTATTGAAATGTCAGTCCAGGGTGTTCCTTAAACAGTGTGTGGAATATATGTGTGTGGATAACAGTTTGCATTATACTGTATATCTCCTCTCAATCAAATCACAGATTTCCTGTGAGCAGAGGCTATTTTTGTTCAGGTTTGTTTGACGCAGCCAGTGCAATGCCTTGTGCAAAGTGACCATTTGTGTTTGTTACTTGAGTTTGGCAAAGGCAAAAAGAAACATCCAAATAAAAAACCATTTTGTAACTTTTCCTTCAAAGCCCTGAAGATCTCACATGGTCTCACCATAAATATTTTACAAAATGAAGTGAGCTATAAATTCTGTCCATTGATGGTCCTGATTTGGGACTAGGGATGGGGACTAGGAATAATTATGGCAAAGGACATTATGATTGACAAGTGATTTGTTGCAAATCAACAGTGGAATAATCCCAAAGAAATCCTTGCATTTAGCTAATCAACTGGGCTTTATCAATTGGCTTTGGTTATTCAGTTTTGTGACATCTGGTTCTTTCAAGAGGTTATTTTTGACATTGTGTGGCTTTGCTCTACACGACATCACATTTCCAACAAGTCTGTGTTATTATTTTGTATTTAATGGTTCTAAAATGAGAAAACACTTAACCACTCCAGAAGTAAAAAATAAACTTGCATTCTTCAAGTCTGTTTGTATAGCATTCTTGCAACTCATTGTGCTTTTATGAAATGGTGTTTGGGTGTTCCCTTGATTTTCCTTGTTGTTTATGTTATTAATGAGACACTTATAAATTCTTGCACAAGGGAGCTAAGAAGTAGGAATGTTATGTGGGTGGTATGTAATCAGGATATATATATGAATGACCACTTTTAAGAGTGGGAATAATCAGATTGATTTCTCCATGTTATTATGTTAATTAATCCACATCATAAAGTTTTAGTCCATTTCCTTTTATTAAGAAAACTTAAGATGCTTGGCATATAGATTTAGATGTAAAATATAGGACAGGGTCTATGGTCAAATCATAACCAGACAATAGAAGCAAAGCAAAAATCCTCAAAACTAGTTGCAAACTAGTTAAAGAAGAGGAAGTTGCACGAAACATAGAAGGTA
Source organism: Rhinopithecus bieti (assembly GCF_001698545.2). Taxonomy (NCBI): domain Eukaryota; kingdom Metazoa; phylum Chordata; class Mammalia; order Primates; family Cercopithecidae; genus Rhinopithecus; species Rhinopithecus bieti. Next base: position 1,046,273 of record NW_016804423.1, read on the forward strand.
AAGTGAATATCAAGGTTATGTCGCCATTGTGAATAAAGCCATTTTAATTTTCTGTGTTAGGGCTCCTTTAGTTTCAGATGACATATTCACAAAGTAAAGCAAATTTCATGACATGTAGCTGGCAGTCCAAGAGCTCTGTGGGACCCAGAAGTTGAAACAGTCTTGTTCTCCAGAAGGCTGCCCTCAAGTGGTGGCCAAGATGGAGAAAAGAAGTTCCTGCTCTCATCCTTCTTCTGGCTAACAAGCCCAAGGAATCAAAATCCCATTCCTCCTGATGGTTCCAGCAATGACCTTGGAGCATTTTCATTGGCCCTGCTTGGGTTAATGCTAATCCACTGGCTACTTACTGTACACCAGGCAAACTTTTGTGAGCTTTTCCCAGTTTTCCCCAACTCTGGTGCGAGAGAGAGAAAAGAGTCAGAACTTTCTAAGTCATGGGGAAATAGTTCTACACAAAGATTTGTTTGTTACCAGAAGGGGTAGGGGGTCTCCATAAGGCACAATCTGTGGTCTCCTGCTGGAGCTCATAGCCTTTGACACAGACTCCTGAAGAACAGGGACAATCAAGAGAAGGCATATATGTTATGTTCAAGCCCATTGCTTCAGCAACTTGATGCTGGTCTCCACTGCTCCCATCCTCAATTTATATCGGCTGCGTCTGTTTCTTTTTACCAGTCTTGCCATTCTGATGCCAGTGAACAATCTGATCTCAATTTACCCATTCCAGGATCTCAGCAAAAATGGCCCAAGACCTTTGTGTGTATATATATATATATTATAATATGTATATAAATATATATATATATATTGACTACTTCCTGCATTATTTATTGTTTTCAATTTTCTCATCTGTAAATAGTCATTTAAGTATTTTAGAGACAGGTGCAATATTTTATGTTAGCTTCAGTTCCCTGTAGCATCCCCTGTAGTCTACTGAATGGTTCAGTGTTCTTTCCTGTAAAAACAGACAAGATCGATTTTAACTGAAGAAGTCAGAGAGCTTTCAGATTAGTTCCCCTGGTAGATGAAGTCTAACTCAGCATTCAAGGTTCAGATTTTTCATCTGATTTTAAAACCCCAGTGGATTATTCTATCCGACTCCTGCGGGTTAGTGTTTGTATATAAAAAGCCCTTCTGCTGAATGCTTTAAATCTGCCCTACAGAGTTTAATATCCCCCTTGATTTGAAGAGAAAAACATTCTTAGAGTTTTATATTTCTGAATCCTAACTCTGGGGCCAGGGCTGGCACTCTGGCAGAAGAGTTTGAAACATGGGCTGAAAATAGCTGACTTCCACAGGCTTGCCAGGGATATCAGATGAGCTCAGAGGACTCTCAAGAATTCTCTCAACAGTGTTTCTGCTATTCTGGGAGGACGAGATAACCAACAGTGGCTAGTTTTAAGGTTTATAGCTTTTCTGATTACTGTTGGTATTACAAAATACTGTTAATGCCTCCCAGTGTAGCATTTGAAAGGGACCCTCTCAGCGGGATGGCATCTTGGAAATTTGTCTTTGCTTCAGCGCATAAACAGTCTGGCTCAAGGCCAGCGTCGTATTTTATACGATGAACAGAATGGCGAACACTGCCCTTTGGTGAACATGCAGGGTGTCTGAACTAGAGCTAGATCATCTTTAGGATATTTTCTGGATATAAAATTCTATTATATATCTATTCTGTATTCTATTCTGTATATTTTTCCCCAAATTAGGCACAAAGGCAACTTTTTAGTATATTTATTGGTAAGATATGAAATGATTGAAGGAAAGCCTAAATCACTTTTATAAATGGGCACATACATTTAAACAATCTAGACACTTGAAAGTCCCTTGAGGGGCTACCAAGTAGAGGGGCCACACGCCATAATGTCTTCAGAAGGGAACTACACTCAGGGGGAAAGTCCACTCAGTTATTTGCTTAAAATGTAGCCATATAGTCTTTGAATCAACTCTCTGAACCTAACACATTCTGTTCATAAGATAGCCTAGACCTACTGTACATGTCATACAAATGAATTAGTTAAGAGTCTTTCGAGTTCTGTATACGAATTTTATAAGTGGTTTTGTTGGCACTAAAAAAAGGATAATTTTCTTGGAGCTCAAGCAGTTAGCCCCTTTATAAGTAAAAAAAAAAGTCAAAAAAAAAAAAAAAAAGAGAATCTGATGCTCTCTACACAGACAAGTGAATTAAAAATAACAAAACAAAATAAAACATGGTCTTCCCTACATCAGCAACTTTCACAAGCATTAAATTCACTTTAATGGTTTTAACTCTGGACATGTCCAGTGGCATGCTGACTGTGACAAAATCACATGAAACCTACACGTTCTTCCACAATTGTTTCAACTCTGTAAAATAGAGATGACAGTTTAAGGATGACTCCACTCTGCTGAGAAATGATAGAAGAGAGAAGGTTGACAACACGTACTTCCCAAACTGCATTCACCAAAATTCATTCTAATAGAAGGAGATCCCAAGAGTTGGAAAAAGTTTGACTCCAGCATCTTTCAAAATTCTATTTCATTGTATTCTCCCCTAGTGTTCTCTATAGGAAACGGAATCTTTGGAACTGTATTGAACATAACTTCTCTAGAAAGTACAACAATTTCTTAGCGGGTTCAATATCCTTGCAAGTTGTAGATCTAGTATGGAGATCCGTACACCAGCCACATTTGGCGATGCCTCACAGATGTAATTATCACACAAAATGTAACGATGGGCTCATGTCATCCGGAGTGCTGACTCCAGAAGCCACACAGATGAGAGAACAGCAAAGTCTTACCAGCTGAGTACCCATGAGCTAGTACAATGTATCAGTTATTTCAACGTTTCATTGACAAAATTAAGAAATTTATTAAAAAGCTAGAAAACCCTAAATCCTAGTTAAAAGTCTAGTTTTTCTACTGCCACATTTTAGAATTTTACTCTAAAATTCTAAAATTGTATGTATTCTCAAGCACTGTTTTTCTATGAAGTTTTCTTCAAATGCAGAGGCATCTTGTGGTGGCTTGAAGTGTGAAGGCCTATCTGCTCGGGACCTCAGAATGTGACCCTATTTGGAATGACAGCCTTTATAGGTGTAATTAAGGTAAGGATCTTAAGATGAGGTCATCCTGGATTAGCAGGGGCCTTTAGAAGAGACAGGAAGGGAGAGATGCTGAGACTTAAGAAGAAAGTCGTGTGAGGTAGAAACTGAAGCCATGCAGTCCCAAATAAAGGAAGACTTGGAGCCACAAGAAGCCAGAAGAGGCAAAAGGAAGGACGCTTTCCTGGAGCCTTCGGGGGCACTGAGGCTCTGCTCGTGCTTTGGTTTCTTTTGTACTTCTAGCCTCCAGAACTGAGAGATAATAAATTTCTATTGTTTGAAGCTACCCTGTTTGTAGTAATTTATTACCACACCCCTAGGAAACTAATACATATCTTTAAGTAGTTGATGCATTTTGAAGAGAAAAACTATATAAAATTATGAAATCACTTTTCTCAGGGTCTGGTATTTGCAGGAGTCAAAAATTATAGCAAAAGAGATTCGCTGAGTACAATTATCTAAGTGCATAATCTTGCAATTTCTTTTCAAATATTTTACCTAGATCTGAGGAAGATGTTTTTAAAGGCCATTCTGTAAGGGTCTCCTGAAATGAACATGGCTGAGATTGTAGATGCATGATGGACAGTCAGTGCTGAGAACATTCTAAGCCAAACTGAACATCTGAAGTGTGGACAAAAATCACTAAATTCTAAGCTGTGTGAAAATGTCTTTCAAAGACAAGGGTAAAATAAAGACAAATAACTATGAAATTTACTACCAATCTTTCCTAAAAGGAATCCTAGAAGGTAAAATTCAGAGAGAAGGGAAATTACGCTAGAGAGCAAACCTGAGATACAGAAATGAATAGAAAGCAAAAATGTTAGAAAATGGGTGAGTAAATCTAAGAATTTAAGGACTCACTAAAGCAATCATAATAATTTCTAATTTGTGACAAAAAATAGGCAATACAGAACCAAGATATTGGACAAAATTAACAAGAAGGAGATAAAAGGTGAAAGGAGTTAATGTTATCTGTTATTTCTAGGGAGGTTAATTTTAATAATTTTAATTAAATAGGCAGGTTAAACCACCTATGGTAACCAGTTAAAAACTAACAAGGAGAGTATAACCTTCATACTAATAGAAGGAAAAATGAAATGTGAAAACTAAACAAATAAACAACAAACCCTCAATATTTCAAATTAGAAAGAAGAAATGGGGTAAAAAGGGGGAAAAAACAGAATAAATCACAAGAAAAAAATGTGAAAATAAATCAATATATCAGTAATCACAAGAGATCAAAATTACTACAAGTTTACCTTTCTCATAAATATGGATTAAATGCACATTTTCAAAAACGGCCATAAGTAGTGATACATTTTTTCAGGATGTGAATATCTGGGGACTTATCAAACTTCTCCAGAGGACGCATCTTTCACTTGAGCCTGAAATTAAGATGTGGAAGGCTTTGGACAAAAGACTTGGATTGACTGATGTTCTGGGTAGATTCATATTTTACATCCATTTTCTTCCTTTCTTTAACTATTTGTTTCCTTTTCTTCCATAGGCTCCGTCTTCCTTCTTTCCCCCTGATAGCACTATTGTCTATTGTCAATAATACGTTTCAAATTTAAGACACCTAACAGATTCTGAGAAAACAGATATACCCTAAGGGTTCGTATCAAAGGTAGTCAGGTTTTAATGCATAAGTATGATAATTATTGAGTGTTCCAACAGTTCCCTTTGCATTTGGAAAGGAGAAAACCTGACAGACATAGGAACAGGAATTTTCTCCTGCACTCATTTTACTGCGAGGTTAACACAGCTTTGAAACAGAATTTTTGTTCCAGTGGAACACTTCCCAGGTACATGAGCATGAAGAGTCACCATGTCTTCTACGTAGACATTTCAGAGTGTAAAGCAGAATAGAGAGCTCCTTGCCTGAGGGTTCACATAAAGAACAAAAGTTGCCTGATATAAAATAAGAAATAGTATTTTTTTCTGCAGTTCAGACTCTGGTCTTTGCTTTAAAATGAAAATGGAGAAGCTAAAGTTCTGGAGGAGAATGATCTCAGTTCACCATGGTGGGAAGTCATTAGAGACTTACATATAAAGATCTAAGAAATGTCTTTCAAAAATATCAAATATAGTTGTTTCAGAAAACAGAAAAAGAAATAAAAGATTCTGGATCCTACTTTAACATTTTGAGCAATACAGGCATTAGAAGGATGCTTAGGGGCTGTGCAAGTCAATGATGAATGCCTGCTACCTAAGACTTGGGTGACTCACCTTGCCTCTCCTGGTGGCCTGCTGAATGACAAGTTTTTGGAACTAATTATTTGTTTCCACTAGCAAATGATGCCTAGATACTAAATTATAGTATAAATTTTTATAATTAATATTGTAATAAATACAATAAGTCTGTTATAAACATATTCCATGTTTTCCATAAAACTCAAAAAAGCTGTCCTAACTTTTTTGAATGAAAATAGCCACCAAAGACTTATTTTCTTTTTCTCAAACTACCCTTTGCAAAATAGGTACTCATTAAATATCAAATTCACCTCTCTCGTATAAAAATGCCTGCAGGTGCAAATATATTCAAACAACTTGAGTGAAGGAATTAACATTTTAAGTTGCTTCTCTTAAAATACAGAGGCTATTATATGGGTCATACATTAAACATTTTTCTCCACTGATATTTTAACTTTCTCTGAGGAATCTCCTTGCTCTTTCTGCCACTGTGGTAGAGCCCAAGACACATGGAACCTTGAATGGCACTGTTGGGTGTGGGGCCTGCCCCCCATCCCCCTCCTACCCATATAGGTAGAGGAAGCAGAATGTTACCAAGTTGATGGGAATAATGTAGGAAAAAAAGAAAAAAATTTGAAGAGTTAGCAGTGTAACTGAGACAAACACCATTTTACAAAATTTATGCTGGATAAAATGCAGCTCCTTGAGAACAGGATTCTTTTGACATATGGATGGAGGAAAATAGATAGATAGATAGATAGATAGATAGATAGATAGATAGATAGATAGACAGACAACAAGCAGGAGTTGTATGTTATTTTAAAGTGCTACCACCTGGAATAACCCTTAGTTTCTTTATATAGCCTACTTTATAAAATCTTAGTGTCCTTTAAAAATATCCGTGGAAGCAAGGTTATCTTAAAGGAAAGACTATTTTATAATGATGATATATTCTACGTATTAGGGCCTGAATTTATTAAACCTAATACCAGCAAATAATGTTAAAATTAAGTTTATTTAAATATAATTCTAAATCCCACAGATAGTTAAAACTCTCTTTCTGTGATCTTTTAGAGAGGTGATGTCAGATGAAGAAGAAAGTGGTTAAAATTCTTGTTCCTCAGAAACTAATTTATGACTATTATCATGAAAACCTACACGGTTTTCTTTAAATACTGCATTCTCCCAACCATGAGATAAGCATAAATGCTCTTTAAAAGAAAAAGGCAGGGTTTTGGGGTGATATCAGTTGCAAAATGGAATAGATATTTAATGTTAGAACAAAAAACTCAAGAGTAAGTCACTATTTTCCTATTTTATGAGATAATTCATAAAGAATTTAATACATTATGTAAATGGAAACTCCTGATTTTCCTCAGTAGATGTCTCTTGCTTATATCATGAAAATTTGAGAAAAGTAGATTCATTCTCATGCCCTAAATATACATTCTGGTAGTTGCTATTTTAACAAAGATCCTGATTGTTGACTCAAGCATAAGTGTTTTATTGATTATTTTTGGAAAGTTACAAGTAAAAATACGTCAAGTTAACTTAGCAAACAAAAAGAAACTTAATAGTAAGGGATTGAGTCAAGAGTCAAGAACCACAAATTTTCAAAATACATTGGTTGACAGTGAGAATTTAGCTTTAAGCACCCTTCCATATCTGGAAGTGTGTAATTGATAAAAGACAATTATATGTTTACCTTTTATTTCATTCTTATGATACACAAACAAAAATGACACAACCCCTTTGAAGTGTTAACCAAAATTGAGTCACACTAGATATTGGCAACCAGCAATAAACTATTCTTTGAGGGGTTATTATTAAAAGGTTAGACTGAATCACATCATTCTTACAAATCAGATTTAACTCAAATCCAATCATTTGTCACATTTATAAAATTGTGGAATTTATTTTTCAAGTTTTAATTTTCTCTTAGCTTAAACATACAGAATTTTCATCAATTCTAATCCTTGTTTTTACATTTTAGTGTCTGTGATAGATGCATCGTAGCATTTAATATCACTGATGATCAGGTGATTTCTATCGTGGACATGCAAACTCTCCACATCACAGCTTAACTGGCAGTGCATTTTCTTTCTTGGTGGTATATAACACAATAGTGTTATGTGTTATACATACATAATTTTTAAATAATGTAATCTTGGTTTTCATTAAATATTATGTTATTAAGACTTTCCTTACCTCCACTCATTCACACTGTTTAGAAGGAAACAAAAAAGTATGGTTAATAAAGCATTTCAGTAGCAGAAGCCACAGATTCAATTCTTGCATTAGCATTGATTAGAATTTTTATACGTAAAACTTGCTTATACATTTTTTTATCATAATATAGATGAATTTGAATGAAAATTAAATGAGACATATGAAAGTATTTTAACTCTATTAGGTTTTCAAAATACAATAATTTCCTTTTCCTCATGATTTAAGAAAAATATTTATGTAGATAATTTTAATAGCAATAAAGTAGCATAGTAAAATAAGACTAATGATAATTACTATAGGGGTTGAGAATTTCCCACTGGTTTGGTTTTCAAGACAAAAATCTTTCTCCTAATCCTTCCAGGCCTCTTGTCAAGGAAGTTGAGTGAGGTATCTGATCTGTGGATGAGAGTCACTGTTCATTGTTTAATCAGTAACAACTTCCTAACAGACATATCAGCCCCACCTTCTCCTTGGGCCTGCCTAAGGATTACTGGGGAAAAAGCATCAGGTGAGAGAACAGGTGTAATGGTGCTGAAATAGCTCTGCCAAAATAGATGCCTCCAGCCACTACGGCCCATCTCTGCAGTACCACGGAACTAAACAAGGCTTTGGAGAACATTTTCTCCTAGCTCTGCTCATTTTAGGTTTGATTTCCGTTGGCATAAGGAACTTCAGGTGAGTCCTTCATCTTCAGGAAATGTGCTTTTGCTTAGGCTTTCTGAGCTTTTCTCTATTCTGCTTTCAATCCCTTCTCTGCGGCTGCTGCCCAATCTTAGCTGCTTTTAGCAGCTCTTAAAAATGTTTTGAGATCTGTGGTTTTGACAGGAGTAGAAATCTGTTTTTCTCATTCTCCTTTTGCTTTTGTGTTGTTTTCAGCAGAAAAGGCAGTATCTAACCTCTGCAGCCACATTTCTTCCAGAAGTCACCTATTCATATATAAAAATGCCAAGTACCATGTTCACAGTGAATCTGCCATGGCCATCCTCTGAGAGATTTTCTAATTGTTACAATCTGCTCTCAGTCCTCAAAAAATTTAGATTAAGGATGTATATAAAACAATACCAAAGAAATTATGTGCAGGATTCTGTCATTTGGACCACACATGAAAAAGAATTCAGAGAGGAAGAACTCAGTGTGGCCTAGAGAAGCAAGGAAGTACTCTGAGAGGACGCTGGCATTGAGAGTTTCTTGAATAAAAAAAATTAAAAGGTATAGAAAAGAAGGTTTAACGGGAGGATGATACTACTTTAAAATTGCACATTACAATGAAAACTGGAAAAAGAGTTTTCTTTACTGTAATTATAGAAACAATTATTTACATTGATGCCCTGCTTTAGAAGTTTCAGATCACTTTCCCATATAATATTTGAGCAATCCTATTAGATTCCCTCTGGATTTATGTCCAAAATTGGAGATACACTTTGGGAACAGCATGGTAGTAAATATGGCCGAAAACTAATTTGTATTTAAAAGCAAATGCAGTGTGCCAACGCAGTGTGCCAACACAGTGTTTTGATTATATGCTTAGAAAATTGAGTTGAAGACAATGATTTTTTTTTTTTTTTTTTTTTTTTTTTTTTTTTTGACACAGTCTCCTTCTGTCGCCCAGGCTGGAGTGCAGTTGCACGATTTCAGCTCACTGCAACCTCTGCCTCCTGGGTTAAAGTGATTCTCCTGTCTCAGCCTTCCCAGTAGTTGGGACTACAGGTGTGTGTTTTTTATTTTTTTATTTTTTTGTATTTTTAGTAGCGACGGGGTTTCACCATGTGAGCCAGGATGGTCTCCAACTCCTGACCTCAGGAAATCCTTCCACCTTGGCCTCCCAAAGTGCTGGGATTATAGGTGTGAGCCACCGCGCCCGGCTGAAGACAATGTTTTCATGGGGTGGGAAAGGTTGGTTATAATCGGATTCATGCTGCAACTTCTTCTCATAGCTAGTATTCACTTTCGTGATTAAACATAGTTTTCTTCAATGTAAAAACCTATAGGTGTTATCAGTCCAAATCAAATTACAGTGTGACTGATGTTGAAACGAATTTTCTGTCTCTTATGCAAAAATCAGTTGCTCAAACTAAGATGCAGTCCCTTTCCAATGAAGAAAAAGTCAGGCTGTGCATAAAAAGTGAGACCTTGTGAAGGTGACTCTCACTGTTGACTTAAGCCCAGTGGCTTCCTGCTCCATCTCTTCATTTCTTAACCGAACCTTGCTCCGAGCTTGGCTTCCCTTGGTGAGTCTTTGTAAAACATGTCCCTGACTCCACTCTGTGGAATCTAGCCACCTCTAGCAATGGGCAACTCTTAACAGCTCTTAGGTTCTGGCTCTGTTACTTGGCTGCAAGTCTTGCCTCTCCTTTTAGCAAAGCTTTTCATCCACAAATGGTCAATTGGTGGCAATGTTCTGTACATAACAGAAGTGCACAAAAGCCATGCCTTGCTGGAAGCTTCTCTGCAGAGTGACCTTATTCTATCACCCTTATGATAGGACCACATTTTTAGGACCACAAATTCTTAATTATGAAGAATTTGAAATCCTCTGATCCAGAGTTTTCACTGGTCATAGAGATTTGGATATTTTGAGAGAAAATTGAAGAACATTTTTTTTTTTTTGCATTCTTGGTTTCCATTGTCTACTGTTTTATAGACACTTACGCCCTTTTATATTTTCAATAAGCAACCCTGAGATGCTTCACGGTGGTAACTACTATTAGATAGTCACCAATTTAGATTCAGGAGCCTCAAAATAGTTTGTTCCTGAGTAACTTCAGTATACACCAGTGCTATCTCATTCTCTTCTATCGCCATTATACACCCAAGGCCTACAAAAAAGTGTTTAAAGATGTAAACATTATCACATTTTTAATGTCCAACTGTGCCTTTTAAATGAAAATATTCCAGCTCATGACATGATTGGTTTTCTTAGTGCCAAAGATCTTCACCTAACAGAGGAAGTATAATATATCACTATTTTCCTGCAGATAGAAAACTGCAGGGATCACTGATACAAATGAATATATTCTTTGTCCACAAAATTCATAGAAATTTAATTATGACACAGGAAAACATAAACCCAAGTCAATTCTTTTAAATCAGTTACAATTGTACAAAATTAATTTATCATAAAATCAGAGTTTAAATGTATTGTTTTATTTTAATTTTAGAGAAAACGTCGCCAGTGAGTCTTATTTCTACTGGCTTATGTCAGACTGTATGTTTTAGTCTCACAAACAGCATTAGTACAAAAGTGATAGGTTCAATCTGATTTACTTCCTTACAATATGCAAATCATTTGAAATTTAAGCATATGTAAATTTCTCATTACTCTCATTGTGATGTTTGTTTCTTTTTCATAGTTTATTTCATGACATGCTTAACCTTTAACCTTTATAAAGACTTAAAAGTGTGATAAAGGTCAAGTGTAAAATGGATTATTTTGGCTGTTGGGGCTCAAAAACTGAGCCCCGACAATATGGTGCTTTGACGTGCTGAACTAAAGCAGCAGCTTCAAGGTCTCTCTGACCTCCTAATTTTCTCTTCCCTTTCCCCTTCTAGTAAGCCAGAGTGTGAGTATTTTTTTCCCTTGAGAAAATTGCTCAGAAATGAAATAGCAAAGAGCCTGAGGTCTATAAGCCTGAGAATGAAGGAAGGGGCATTGGTCTTTCTTGATAGCTCCGGGCAGGTCTAATGAGAAGCCAGGGGTGAGAACAACCACTTTCTGGCATTGCCATTAGGTGAATATATCCCATAGTATTAACTTTTTTCTAGGTCTTCACACAAGACTCCGATTCTTATGTGAGAGAAGCTTTTTTTGTTAGTATGAATAATGTCTAATCTCCATGCTAAGATTAGAATTCCACTGACCGTGTTAGGGGACAGAGGAATCATTTCCCAAAGAAAGGAAAGCTTGTCAGACCAAAATCCAGATGGGCACTACAGTACCCAATACTAAATAGGGTGGAGCATTTTGGGGTTCTGTAAGTGAATTTCAGAGGATGATGGAAATGTTCTAAATCTTATTTTGTATGATGATTACTCAGATCAAAACTCATCAGTTGGAATGCACTTTATTATTTATTCCATGTAAATCCTAAATAAATCACTTCATTTAAATACCTCAATGACTCAATTAAATAATCTTCAGTAGTTAAGAAACAATTCATTATTAGTCTTTCAGTAGTCTGCTATATCACAGTCTACCAATCAACATAAGGATAGAATAAATTCAAAAGGAAGAGACACATGCACAGTGGTTTCTCATGATATCTTTTATTTGTAAATTCAAGTTCAGAAATACAAGATTAAGTATTCTATACACACTTTAATTTATAATTCAAATAATTCATATGCAATATTTAGGTAATAGCTTCTATTTTCTTTTTTCGTTTTAAGTAGGTTCTCTGTTGCTAGGTGCTTTCTAAAAGTGATTTGAATAGTAATACAGTAAAAGTGTTATATAGCTCCTCTTCTAAAATTTCAGTCTCATTTACATCATTTTAAAAAATTGTTTCTGAGAACAGTATTGTTATACTTATTCCTCTTTGAGAAAATGAAGTGAGTAACATTTAAGTCATTTAAGATAGACTAGAACTCAAAAAGTTGTGTTCTGATATTACTTGAGGCATGCAACAAACATATTTCTATAAGCACAATGTTCAAGAAATGTATGGATACCATTGTTTCCTGATTTGAATTTTTAAAAAGGAAATTGGAGATGAAGTGCATAGAAAAACCTGCATTTGTCTTGCACATTATCCCATGATTTCCTTTATGCAGAAAATTCCTAGTTTATATATTCTGTAGTAACTCTTAGAAATGCAAATGTTTATGTTTGCAGCATTATTTTTGTATTTAAACAATCATTCACATACATACCCATATCTGTAAATATCTATACTATTGTCCACATATTTAATAATCTGTAAACTGAAAAAATTATGATTGACTAGTTTATATACTCTTATTCAACACACCTTTATTAAGCATCTGCTGTTAGTTAAGCACTGTGTTTGAATATATAAAGAAACCATAACCTCATAAATAATCTTAGTTCAGAAACTCTATTACTTGTTTTGGAAAACAGGTGGAAAAAATTCAAACGCAAAACATAGTAAAGGAAATTGTGAGGGAAATGATTGGAAGAGAGCAGCTTGGAAGACAGATAGTGAAGAGATACGGCATGACTAATGAAAACTGGAGCAGAAGAAAGTCCCAAATAATACAGAAAACTAGCCAGCGGTAAAAGAACACCTGAATCTGTCATTTGGAAGGCATGCTAACATCCCAGGATAATTTTGAAATCTATCTGGTAAAATTTCTGAATTCCAAGAATAAAGAAAAGACAGCACACGTATTGCAATGGGCAAAATAAAATGAGAGAGTAAAAATGAAATCCAGTTATTTATGGAAAATCCCAGTAGCTAGATGGTAGCAAAGCAATGTTACAGACTTTAGGGAGACCAGGACTAGAACCAAGAATTCTGGGCCAGACCAATATAGATTCATGTATTAGTGCAAAATAAAGATATTCTTGGAATTGCAAAGTTCAGAAAGTATTCCGCCTGTGCTGTTCTTGGCCTGTGGACTCAAAAGCCACGCCCTGCCCTTCCCCAGGGTCTATATTCTGCAAACCAAGTTTCCCAGGCTTCCTCTCTAGCTGACTTCTCACTAGATTCCAATAAAAGGAGGCCCTGGCAGGAGAATGGAAAGTAGCAGGAAGGGAGAAACCAGAAGCTTTTTTCCTGCCTGTCATTGCATCAGGTTGCACCCTTTACTGTCACTCTCTCTTCTGTGGTTCAACTCCATCGTGGCTCTTGTAAGACCACCTGTTCCCTTATCCCTCCAGCCCTTGTGGAAATGTTGCTTAGAGGAAAAGAGGAAGAGGAGGCAGTGTAACAGAGACTTTATAATGCTTTTGTTGCAAACCTGACTCTTTGCCAAGGAATCAGCAGCGGTGTTCTCAGATGTGTGGAATGAAGCAGCAGCTGTACTGATAAAGGATTTGGCTTTCCGGGCCGAGGGATGAGAGTAATAAAGCAGAGTTCCGTCCGTCTCCGCCAACTTATTAAATGAACATAGAATTCTTGCCAAAGTAACAAGGCTCCTGTGAGTCATTGACTGTGTGTGGGTACCAGCAGTCCTTCATGTTCATATCCGGTAGCTGAAGAGTTCTTTCAGGTGAGCACCTTTGCCTGAAATGGTGGTGGTTAATCAGTGCCAGTCAAAGAAAAAAGCTGACCCCTGCCCATTAAGATAAAGTTCAAATGGTTTCGAAAGATTTGGTACAAGTACAGCAAATTTATAGCAAAATATCCACAAAACCACATTTACACATTTGGAAATTCAAAAATATTTTCCAGATCACAGAAAAGCTGGTTATACTTCCAGCCTAGTCCCAAAGACTGTAACCATAACAAAACATGCAAAACTTTCTTGTGTACAAGTGATCACAATCAAAATTCTTTTCAGTGGTACGCCCATATAGCTCTCTTAACCTACCAATCCCCTCTTAGGTTAATACTATGAATTAATTCCTGATTTATTTTACATATTAGGAAGAAGGATAGCAAAGAAGGAATCAGAGTATTTGGTGACTGAATGGATATAAGAAGTAAAAAGTGCAAGATTTTACTTCGAAAGCTTTTTAATCCGTTAAAATTATTTTAAGTTCTTAGACCTGTATGGCTAAAGACATGTCATAGCACTGCTAGTGTGAGAAACAGACTTACCCATTGAAACCCAGAGAATGGACTCAGAGATCCAGAAGAGCAAAAGTGAGACTTTTAATAATGGTCTTGCAAGGTGGGGTGTTTGATGAGCAGGCACACCCAGCACAGTTTTAACCAGCAAACTATCCCCTAGTTCGCAGGTCCCTCCCCCAGTTCCTCATAGGCTGAGTACTATGGGGTCACAGTCTTCCAGAACATCGCCTATTGATTGTTGGGTGGGGACTGTAGGTGTTTTTTGTTTGTTTGTTTGTTTGTTTGTTTTTTGGCAGGGGGTTGTTATCTTGCTGCATTTTGTTGCAGCCCGCAATGCATTGCAATTGTAGTTAGCTTAGGGGCTCTTCAAGTATTTGACTTATGACCTAAGTACCTGGGCAGGCTGATAAGAACAGACAAACTGAGCTATTTTGCAGGCTAGTAAACTTTCATTTTAGACTAAATTTTTTGGTTTGCGTGAGAGCACCTAAGTGGTGGGGGAAGGTAGGGGAAAGGGGAGACCAACAAGCAGGCATTTGGCTATCCAAGCGGGGGTCTACTATATCCTGTTTCTTCTGTAGTTTGCTGACCTAAGCAGACTCAAGGCACCTTCTCTTGGAAATGGACCACTGTGTATATTATTTCCTTCAATAGTAACAAAGACAGGGCAGCTAACTTTCAAGAAAACTAATGTATTGCTGTGCAAAAGCCAGAAATGTCCCTTGCCTCTGAACAATAACACTCATGCTCAGAAAAAGGCTCCAGATTTAGGATGTGGAAGTGGGATTTATTTGCATAAAAGGCTGGTTGGAGTCATGGGGATGTGATAGTTCAAGGAAGAATGCAGCACAGATTTCAGGACAATCTGGGGAGAAGTCAAGTGAGAAAACTCACCTAAGCAATCAGTTTCCCTGTGTGCAAAGTGTAATGTGTACTAAAGAACGTATTATAATCAGGAAGCTGTATTTTACCAAACCTTTCTGTGCTTACCCACAAAACACTCACACATTTAGAAAAGATTAGAGAATATTTTTGTATGAAAACTGAAAAGATAAAACTCATAAAATACAAAGCTAGTAAAGTCAGTTCGTAAAATGCTCTACATTAAAGTGAGAAATATTGGAATGGAAAAAAGACAACTCTCCTCATACTCATCATGTTCCTTTTCAGTGGTTGAAAAGTATTCAGGTGAAAAATTCATGTAAGTACACTCAAACAAATATAATTTCCTTCAACTTTCTGAGACCTTTACAGAACAAACATATAATTTACTTTTTCTGTTTCTCACTTCCCATTTCTTCCTTCAATCACACACACACACACTCACTGTATGAGCACAAAACACTTCTGCTCAATGCCATCAAGTTCTGATGCTTATTTGCTTTGTCTGTTTGCTTGTTTTTTTATAGAAATATTCTTCCCTGAACTGTAACTCCTTGAGGGCATGAGTTATATCTGTTTCATCTTCCCTATGTCTAGAAAAGTTCCTTGGATATTGAAGGTTCTGTATATAGATGTATGTTATATATGTGTGTATATATTTATGTATGTATGTGTGTATACATCTTACATGTATATACACATGTGAATATATTTAACATATACATGTATATGTAACATATATACACATATATACACAAACATAGATGTGACTATATATGTATAAAAATTGGAACCAATGGATTTAATGACTCAATAGTACTGTATTATTTATGATTGAAAACATTGGATCATTTGGAACATCAAATTTTAAACAACTAAGCTCTAAAAATACAGTGAGAGCACGATACCATTTGTTGCACAGTCATCAAGATTCTAGACCACCATATATCATCTCCTATTAATGCACAGAAAGACATCATCCACTAGGGAAGAAAAATCTGGAAAGAACCCATAGATTGTTCTAATACCAGACTAAAAGCCAGAAGACGTCATGAGATCCTAGCTCTCACACCTTCTAGCTACAGTGACTTCAATTCTCTACACTTAAGTTTTTGTTTTTTATATAAAATAAAAAGTGTGGATATTACGAATCCAGGATCATTTACAAATCTAAAGATTTTTCTATTGCTGGAACATATGTACAATAATTAAAATGGAGCTTTGCGCAAAGCCATGATCAATGAATTGTTGTTTGAGTAGGCGACAGAGAAGGACGTGTAGACCTGAGTCCCTTCCAATATTGAAAATTCAAGATCATAGTCAGGAAAGCTTAGAGCAAATGTTGGGGGATTTGCTAAAATCCCTGTCCAAATCATTCCCATTGAGAAACACTATCTGTTTTTCCTAATATTTTAAAAAATCAAATAAAGATCTTATTTTTAGACAATATGTAGCACACAAAGAAAGAGTCATCTAACCTGGAATTTCTTACACAAGATTCAAAATACATTCCTTTTTGTCCTCTGCACTGAGTTTAACTTGTAGTACAAGTTAAACACTCAATGCTACTCAATTACAGTATTTCTTTAAATGAAATAAATTGAATTACGTATTTACAAGGATTAATTGTCAATGTACTAATTCATCTTTATTATTACAAAATCAAAGATCTCATCTTAAATATCTTTGGATGCCATATATGAAAGTTAACTTAAAATGGATTAAAGACTTAAATATAAGACCTGAAATGGAGAAACTACTAGAAGAAAACACAGAGGAAAAACTCCATCACATTGGCACAGGCAAAGATTTTTTGAACAAAACCTTAAAAGCATGGAAAACAGAAACAAACTCTAGAAACTAATGGGATTGCATTGAACTAATTAGCACCACAAAGGAAACAATCAGCAGAGCAGAGTGACAACATCTGTTTTAGAGGATGGGAGAATATATTTGCAAACTGGATATCTGATAAGGGATTAATATCCAACATTTTAAAGAAACTCCGACAACTTAACAATAAAAACCCCAAATAACCTGATTTGAAAATGGGCAAAAGACCTGAACAGACATTTCTCAAAAAATGACATGTAAATGGCCAACAAATATATGAAAAAATGCTCAGCATCACCAGTCATCAGGAAAATGCAAATCAAAACAACACTGAGATACCACCTCACTCCAGTCAGAATGGCTACAGTCAAAATATCAAAAGACAGGTGTTGGCGAGGATGGGAAGAAAAGGGAAACCTTACACACTGCTGGTGGGAATGTAAATGAGAACAGCAATGATGCGAGACAATACGGAGGCTGATAAAAAATGTAAAAAAGAGCTACCATATGATCCAGCAATCCCACTGCTGGGTATATAGCCAAAGGAAATGAAGTCAGTATGTCTGCATTCCTATGTGTACATATGTTAATTGCAGCACTATTCACAATAGCCAGAATATGAAATCAATCTAAATGTCCATCAAGAATGCATAAAGAAAATGTGTTGTATATACAAAAAAGAATGCTATTTAGCCATTAAAAAAGAATGAAATCTTGTCATTTGTGGCAACATGACTGAACCTGGAGGACATTATGGTAAGTGAAATAAGTCAGGCACAGAAAGACAAATACTACATGATCTCACTCACATGTGGAATCTGAAGAGTTATTCTCATAGAACAGTAGAATGGTGGTTACCAGAGGATGGGGAGAGTTGGCGGGGACAGGAGGATGGTGAGAGATTGGTCAATGAGTACAAAGCTACAGTTAGATGAGAGGAATAAATGCTGGTGCTCCATTACATAATAGAGGACTAGAGTTAGCAATAATGTGTGGATTGTGGTAAATACGCTATATTGTTTCTTTCTTCACTAAGTAAATGCTTTTAAGATCTATGCATGTTGCCATGTATGCGTATCCAACCCATTGTTTCTCACTGCTGCACAATACTTCTTGGTGTATATCCACCAAATTTGACTGTCCTTTCTCACATGGATGGACAACCAATTTGAAATCAACTCACTGTAACACAAATGTCTCTGCAATGAATACTCTTTTTTTGTTTTGTTTTGTTTTGCTTTGTTTTGAGACAGTCTCACTCGGTTGCCCAGGTTGGAGTGCGTTGGCATGATCTCAGCTTACTGCAACCTCTGCCTTCCAGGTTCAAGTGATTCTCCTGCTTCCTCCTCCTGAGTAGCTGGGATTACAGATGTGTGCCACCACGCCTGGCTAATTTTTGTATTTTTAGTAGAAACCGGGTTTTGCCATGTTGGCCAGGCTGGTCTCGAACTCCTGACCTCAGGTGATCCGTCCACCTCGGCCTCCCAAAGTGCTGGGATTACAGGTGTGAGCCACAATGAATGTTCTTAAACATGTTCCCTTAGGGACCTATATGAGAATGTCTTCGGAGTATACGGCTAAGAAAGGAATTACTGTGCTATGTGAATAATTTGGCTAAATAACAGCAGATTGCTCTTCCACATGGCTATGCCAATTCATACACCCAATAACAAGGCATGAAGTTTTATAAATGCTCACATCCTCACTAACCCTTGGTAATACACAACTTATTAGTTAATTGTCATTCTAAAATTGTAAAAGGGATAATTTCATTTAAGTCTTCATCTCCATGTTTATCAGTTATTGCAAAGATGTTTTTAAGTTTGTTAATTTTAGCTTTTTTTTTTAATGGAGATTACTCCTTTATATCCTTTCTTTTTTATATATAAGGGTTGCCTTTGATTTAGTGTTAATTTCCAGCAACTCTTGGCACATCCTAGATATGAGGTGCCAGATTTATACTTGAAAATACTTTCCTTGTATTTGTTGTTCATTTAATCCACGTAATTCTTTATTTGATGCCTCAAGTCTTCCTTATTTTCTGCAGTAGTGCTATTGAAAAGTTCTGCAGATGATTCATGGTATAGCCAGGTTTGATTCATAACTCAGAATGAAAAACCAAGATAGACGTTCAGGAGTTTTGCTGCTCATATCTGAGCTGTTTTGTTCTCATCCTCCCCAAGGCCTGGTTGTCTATAAGAACAGAGCTTAGAAAGAGCTGATGGTAAATGCAGTATGACATT
Source organism: Rhinopithecus bieti (assembly GCF_001698545.2). Taxonomy (NCBI): domain Eukaryota; kingdom Metazoa; phylum Chordata; class Mammalia; order Primates; family Cercopithecidae; genus Rhinopithecus; species Rhinopithecus bieti. The sequence goes on from NW_016804423.1 coordinate 1,065,431, forward strand.
TATGCCAAGAGCCCTGTGGCATGCCAAGCTCGCCTTGTAATTGTTTTTCCTGTGACTGAGCCTATAGTGGATATCCGCAATAATGTACAAATATTCCACATTAATTTCTGTCATTTGTCATTATTTGGAAAGGCAGAGGGAAGAAGTTAAAGCTTTGCCTTCCCCATCAAAATAGTAAAACATGGTCTTTAATTAAGAAAAAACTACAGTTCATTTTATATGCTAGCCCAAGGTCAGTATAAATTACTGTGACTTATTCCTTTGCTTCTCCTTCTCTATAGGTAAGACTAAAATCTCAGCCTCCTCAACTTGCTCCAGAATCAACTGCGATACCAATGAAATTAGATCCCCAAATGGAAGCAGCTACTATGATCTGTTTAATTCCTGCATAAGGGATGGAGATTCATCCTGGCTAGTACATAGGCTTAGAAAGTCACCATGGTGAAATAAAAACACCCTAGACTTGCTCATAGAAAGAAGTTTCTAGGTAAGGCTCTGCCAGTTAACTACATGTTTGTGTACATAGTATTCTTAGCACATAGGAGGAGTATGTGCAGAGAAATATTTGTTGCTTGAATGACTGAATTTGCTATATGATCTTGGTTAACTACCTGAGTCCACATTTTACCTAAACAAGGGAATTAGTCCAGATGATATCTAAAGTCTCTTCCAGTTCTGTGATCTCAATATATTGAAAAATTTCTGCCAAGTTGTTACCATTTATATAGCATGGAGCAGTATATTCTCAAAGTTTTACAATATATAGTTTCCTTTTATAGGAAATACAAATTATCTGGTGTTTTAATCTTATAGTGATGTAAATCTGCACAACCCGGTATACACTTCTGACTCTTAACAGCTCAACACACCTATGAAACTGAAAAGATACATAAAATAAGTGGAAAAAACTAGAAAAGTAAGTTAATTTCAAGTCCATAACATTTACTCAACTAGACTGTTTTGTTGAATTAAATTACAAATGGTGGCTTTAATAATAAAGTATATCTGTTTGATCATAGGGAATATTTAGCCCAGCACCTATTTCTATTTTAACATTTTCTCCTATGTTGAACTAAATATGCTATATTTATAGAAAAATGTCTATATTCATTGGTATGTGCTATAAAATATTAATAATTTTAAGACTTGATTCGGTGAGCTAATTAATGAAACTCTGGCATAGGAAGTTCTCTAATGCCAATTTAAATTAGAAGTCACTTATTCTCTACTGTTGTCTTGTCTACTTACATATAAAGTTTGCTTTACTGCATACTGCATTGCATGAGTGTATGGTACAGTCGCTGCCACTATCTGGAGCAGAAAACGTCTTTATTGGGAATGAACAGTTGCAAATTAATATCTACAAGCAAAGGAACCAGGTGACATGCCTGCTGTCAATATGAACATGGTAATGTCTGCTGTGACAAAGGTTGTTTTGAGCTTACCTACCCTTACCAGTGAGAGATACATTATGGTTCAAGTCCTCCACTACTTTTCTCGAATTATTGCAAAACCTTCATTCCTACAATGTACCACAAATATTTACATTTGGTCTTCACATGGAATGAAGTTAAATGGAAAGGTAATTATTGGAGCAGAAATAGAACCAAGATTCAGTAACAGGCAGCAATGTAGATGACCCACAATATATTTACATTGAATGTTTAATTAAAGACAAAGTCAAAACACTTCATGTAAAACTATGGAAAAACCTGAAGGCCTCTGAGAATGTTTTCTGGGCTGGCAGGGATTGTAGACCACAGTTTGAGAAATACTGAATTCTGAGCATAATAGGCAATAAAAATATTAAGTCTTTTTATAAGTGAGCACTCAAAATACATTTCTTCTGAGAAACTTAAAATTAGAAAACCAGTGGAAGAAGCATCAAGATTCTAAATAATCCTATTATCTATTGCTAGCTACACTCTGATTTTCTGATGGAAAATATAGCCTGCAGAAGATACAGCTAAATATTCAGCTGGGGATTTTCTTTTCTTTTTTCTTTTTTTTTTTTGAGACGGAGTCTCCCTCTGTCGCCCAGGCTGGAGTGCAGTGGCCGGATCTCAGCTCACTGCAAGCTCCGCCTCCCGGGTTCACGCCATTCTCCTGCCTCAGCCTCCCGAGTAGCTGGGACTACAGGCGCCCGCCACCTCGCCCGGCTAGTTTTTTTGTATTTTTTTAGTAGAGACGGGGTTTCACCGTGTTAGCCAGGATGGTCTCGATCTCCTGACCTCGTGATCCGCCTGTCTCGGCCTCCCAAAGTGCTGGGATTACAGGCTTGAGCCACCGAGCCCGGCCAGGTCATGATTCTTTTTAAGATACAAACTTAGAATCAAATCATTGATTATTGTAGTTGGGAGGAACCTTAGACGTGGACTAGTCGTATCAATTTATTTCAAAGCTAAGCCTGACAGCAGAGTATAGCTTAGTTGTTAAAGCATGGAATTTTTCATCCAATAAAATTTGGGTTAGGATTTTAATGCTATGATTAATTGTAGGATGACCAGGGTTAAAGGGACTAACTTTCCATTGCCTTTATCTATAAAATATGGATGATAGTATCTATCATATCAATGTGCCATGAAGATTAGGCCAGATACTAACATAAAGCATCCTGCATATGAAAAGTACCTAAAGAATGGCTGTTAGAATTATTAATGCTTGAAGTCATGTGATGAATTACTACTCTGATAGTAGATGCCACAGAAAACATATGCTCTCCATGTTATAATGCTTATTTAACACTAACCTTTACAAACAATTGCAGAAAGACCACACCGGTGTTCTTATCCTAACTTTGATATCTGTGGTTGCAGTATGTCACTGTAAGTTCTCTCAATCTGTTTCTCATAATTAAAATGTCAGCGAAGCCTACATATCCTTTTCAGTGCTTTTCTAGTGATACATTTGTCTGAGTTCCTAAGCTGTGTATGACATGCAGCCACTTCACTCCTTTTGTACGAGGTGAGTGGAGAGACTGCACTTGAGTTGACACAGTGCTATAACTACAATGGAAAGAATGAATTCTTAATTTTTCCATTCCCTACACGTTTTCTTTTGCTCTATAGCAGATCAGCCAATAAAAAATACTGTGTAACAATTATGATGAGCTAAGTTGATGGGTCCTGTGGGAGATCCAAATTTGAAGAAGTAAAACATGTGCATAAGAAGAAAATGAACTTCATTCAACCCCAGGCATAGCTTATTGCAAATACAAGCTGCTAAATTCATGTTGAGTCCTGCATATGAACAAAAGAGGAGGAGACAAAAATGGATTACAGCACTGACAATGTAACATGGCTACTATAGGCTATTCAGACCTAATATTCATTAGTAAGGGTATGTTTATAGAAATGTATTATCTAGAGCAAAATATGTGATTGACACTCCCTACTTGTGAAGCCTTAGGTGCATACTTAGAATATCATGTTATGTTCTCAGCATGAACTTTAAGGTGGAAAAGGACACTAGAACATATTGAACGAAATCAATAGCCAAAATTCAATATAACATCAAACTCTGTATATAAGTGCAGGGTTACTTTTTGCCAGAATTGTTATAGAATAATTTAAATGTTGACAACGAATTAAACCTAGAGTATGTGAAGTTGGAGGAATTAGTACCAATAATTTGAAGTTGGAGAAAGCTTATACTAAACCTAAAGACCTCTGCAGAGGTAGAGCTGCTGAAACAAAAATAGAATGGTTTGCCTTGTGCAAAATATACACTGATATAAATCATGCTCATTGGTCAAATACTTTGTTTAATATATTAATAGATGAGAAAGAAATTGTAATTCTTAACTCAGAGAAATCTATGATTTTTAGGAATCACTTCCACCAGTAGAGTTGTTTAAATTGAGCCACATCAACTTTGACGGTTCAGTCACTGCAATCAAATTTGCCTCATTACTGTCCCTTGCTTTTGGTAACATATTATTTAGTATTGAATATATCTTCTAACACTTAGAAGACAAAAGAGAGTTGCTATTCTTTTTCTTCACACCATGGTGTGTCAAATATTCTGCTGGAGCCTAATAACACTGAACACTTTTTGAAGAAGTAAAAGATAAAATTGATGTATTTAATGCCATGTTGATATAGGAGTTAAGAAGAGATCACTTAGGCAGACAGTAAGGGTGTGGGGGTCCTCAGTAAGGCTTTTCTCTTTAATGAAAAGCAGCCCCAAATCATTGTCTAACAAAGAGCAGCCTGTAAAGTTGAGCTGAAGACATAGTCAAGCAAGATGGGAGCTTGCACAGTGAATGCCGGTAGGAACTGAGGACTAGACATGTTCAAGATGGTGGCTCCATCTTCCCTTCTCTTTGTCAGCTACCTGTACAGTAAGGAGCAGACAAGATGGCGCCAATCAACTGGAAAGCCCATTTGCAAAATAAGATTAGAGCGGGGCCACCAGCCTTCCCCTCACACTATGTAAACGTCATACCTGATCCAACTAATCTGTGACCCTTACGTGAGTCGGACACTGCCTCCTCAAACCGGGCTATAAAATCCAGCCCATTCACTCCAAGCCAGTCTTTTCCTCTTTGAGGCCCCCCTCTCTCTATGAAAAGAGCTGTTTCTCTTCTGCCTATTAAACTTCTACTCCTAAGCTCCTCCTGTGTGTCCATCACAAACTTCAGGGTATATACCCCAGACAGTGTAGCCACTTCAATATAATTAACACTTCTTTTGATCTATGTTTTTATGAAGAAACATTGAAAATGCTGTAAACCAGTAACAACCATCCTGGAAAGCTATAAGAAAAGAAATTTTATGTAATGAATTATAGTAATTTAGAGATGGAAAGATGAAAATAGATCTTGAAGAAAGTTATTAGGAAATTTATCTAGTATTAAGACTGTGTAAAAAAATCATCTCTGAATTTCTAAAAGCACTTCTTCTCATTCCATTAGCATTTATCTCAAATTTATTTCTATCATTAGATTTATCCTGAAGTATTAGAGTTACCAGAGTACCTTTGAAAGAAGTTTATTAAGTACTCAATCCATGTATGTTCTTTCAATTGTTATTAGTTATTACAGTTTTTGAAGCACTATGTGATGTGTAGTGTGGAAGTCAAAATAAAATGTCAGGTTTCTAACATCAAGAAGCCTACAGCTAATTAGACTAGGGTGTCAGGTGAGTGTATGAAGCTGGGCATCACTTTAGCTCCCCATGGAACTTGGTCCTGGGCAAAGCACTGGCTTCTTGCTCAGTGGTTTCATCATCTGTCAAGAGGGGCTTGCACTTTGCCTCAGAGCTGTGAAAATGGCATAGCTCAAACATATGTGATGTACTGAGAACTTTCATGACCATCAACAAACATCAGATTCCATCTGTTCTTTTCTGAAAACACAAGAATTGCTTGTTTTGCAACCATTTATATATTCTGTGCCAGTCAATGACATGAATGCATTCTGAATATCAATTTTGTCTTCACAATTACGCTGCGAAGAAAGCCCTCTCATCACCCCATTTTACAGATAAGGATAGTGAGGCCCAGAGGTGTTAAGTATCCTTCTCAGATTCATGTAAGTTGCAGAGCTGGTACTTAAAGTCAGTCAGTTTGACTTCAGAATCTATATTCTTAAACACTAAGGTATACTACTTTGGTTTACAAAGCCACGTGTTTATGAGAAGATATTCTCCCAATGTAGTCTGACTTCTGATTTTAAGTAAAATTTTAAGTTGCTGATTTCCTTCATTTTAGTTTATTGTGAGAGTGATTTGTTGTTGTTGTTGTTGTTGTTGTTTGAGATGGAGTTTCACTCTTGTTGCCCAGGCTGGAGTGCAATGGCGTGATCTCGGCTCACTGCAACCTCCACCTCCTGGGTTCAAGCGATTCTCCCGCCTCAGACTACTGAGTAGCTGAGATTATAGGCACACGTCACCATGCCCAGCTAATTTTTGTATTTTTAGTAGAGACGGGGTTTCACCATGTTGGCCAGGCTGGTCTTGAGTTCCTGACCTCAGGTGATCCTCCTGCCTTGGCTGTCCAAAGTGCTGGGGTTACAGGCGGGAGTCACTGCACTTGGCTGAAAGTGAATTTTTTTTACATTTACATTTCACCATGCTTCCTTTGAAAATTTCTAAATTTTATTTTCCTATAAAACTAATTATCTATTGTTGCTATGCTATACATATATATTCTCCACTGATTAAAAGTAGTAAATTTTGGCTGTCATAGTCTGCAAATATGTATTTCCATTCAGTTATTCAACAAATACTTATCAAGGGTTTATGATGTGCAAAGTCTTGTGCCAAGCACTTAAGACCTAAGGAAGAGGCACTCCTTTTACCCGCTGAGGGATTAAAGTCCACCTGCAAGCACAGATATTTAAACACAGCGATGTGTTAAAGGGACTCTCTGGATTCATCCTTTGCATCTTCCTTTCCTCAGTTACCATCTGAGTGACATTGACAACATACTTAACATCTATTAGCTTCACTTCCCTTATGTACGTAACAGAGGTGGTGGTGCTGTCTTCCTCCGGGGGGTCACACAGAGGATTCGATGGGGAATCCACGTAAAGTGCTTAATGAGAATGCAAACTGTGGTAAATTTTGCCTATGGACGAGGAGGCAGTGTTTCTAAGCATAAGACATGAGTAAACAAGAAAAGTGCTGTAAGTAAAGGTATAAATAAGCACCTGAGAATAAACAGACACGCAGAGTCATTATGATTACCCACACCAGAGGAGGCTTAGTGAAGGAAGTTCGTGAGTGTTGGGGCTAGTATGTTGAGCAGCTTTCATCCCCCAGAAAACCATGTGAGAAAGGGAATTCTGGCTCAAAAAGCAGTGCAATGATGATAAATGGCATGTTCAGAAGTTATCTGAACCATGGGACATTTAAAATGAGAAGAAGACAGGGCTAAACACCAAAGATATTGCAGTTTTAGGTTGAGAAATGTATATTCAAAGCTATACTTATATTTGTATTAATTCCACACACTGAAGCATTAACCTCTGAGAAATAAAAATTTTTCCATTGGTAATTCTGTGAATAAATTCAAAACTGGCACATTTTTCAATAATCCTTCATAATGCTGATTGTTCTTCAGAAAAGGACAGGACTGATAGAGCGATAACTTCATGGAGATTCACCAGAAGTCATAACACACATTACTGAAATGTGTCACTGTCTGTGAGAACAACACCAATGTCACCGCAGTGGTGTAACCCCACATTTGTTCTAATGAGTGCTGGGAGTCAATACACACCCAAAGGTTCCCACAGCTTATTCTGTGCCAAGGCCATAAACACTCAGAGGACTTGGTGCACTTCCTGACTACTTTTGATCCTAAAAGTAACAATATTACTTGAACCTCCCACAAATATTGGGTATAAGGATTTTAAAAATAATTGTATTATACTCATTTTCAGAAGAGGCTCAGGGATATTAAGTGATTTGTCCAAAGTCACATAGCTAGTAAGTGATGGAATTGGCACTCTAGTTTTGATGTTTTTCCTACTACACCACAATGCTTAAGCACGTGCATACACACACACACACACATACAAACACACAAACTCACAACATGATTGAACAAAAATGAATTAATCTATGCAATAAGCAAAGCTTTGAAAGTCAGTAACCCCCAAGGGTAATTCACTAATAATGCCATAAATTCTTATCCCACTGCTCTCAGTTACTGAATCGATAAAATGTGGTTTATTTTAGCCAAATCGTAGCCCATACTATTGTCTGTGAGTGAGAGATATCTAAATTTTCTACATTTCTTCAGAACATACTCTGAAATATAAGAAAAGTTCAGTGATAATTTAGAAGAATACTAGTTTATAATGCACACAACTTGGTAAGTTCATTTTCTCAGCTTCACTGAGGTATAATTGACCAACAATAAGAGCTCCCAATTTCAATGTGCAATTTGATGAATTTTACAAAGGTTCATAGCCATTAAACCAGCACTGAAATCATAACATTGAACTTTTCCATTACCCCACAGTCCCCGTGATGGTTCATATTGAGTGTCACGATTGGATTGAAGGATGCAAAGTATTGTTCCTGGGTATGTCTGTGAGGGTGTCGCCAAAAGAGATTATCATTTGAGTGAGTAGACTGGGAGAGGCAGACCCACCCTCCATCTGGGTGAGCACCAGTCAATCAGTTGCCAGCATAAAGGCAGACTTGGAAAGAACAGACTTGCTGAGTCTTGTGGCCGCCATCTTTCTCCAGTGCTGGGCGCTTGCTGCCCTTGAATATCAGACTCCAAGTTCTTCAGCTTCTGGACTCTTGGACTTACACCGGTGGTTTGCCAGCGGCTCTCCTGCTTTTGGCCACAGACTGAAGGCTACGCTGTCAGTTTCCCTACTTTTGAGGTTTTGAAACTTGGACTGGCTTCCTTGCTCCTCAGCTTACAGATGGCCTATTGTGGGACTTCGCCTTGTAATCCCATGAGTCAATTCTCCTACTAAACTTTCCTTCATATATTCATCTATCCTCTTAGTTCCATCACTTTAGAGAACCCTGGCTAATACAGTCCCTTCTTTTTTTTTTTTTTTTTTGAGACGGAGTCTCGCTCTGTCGCCAGGGCTGGAGTGCAGTGGCCGGATCTCAGCTCACTGCAAGCTCCGCCTCCCGGGTTCACGCCATTCTCCTGCCTCAGCCTCCCGAGTAGCTGGGACTACAGGCGCCCGCCACCTCGCCCGGCTAGTTTTTTGTATTTTTTAGTAGAGACGGGGTTTCACCGTGTTAGCCAGGATGGTCTCGATCTCCTGACCTCGTGATCCGTCCGCCTCGGCCTCCCAAAGTGCTAGGATTACAGGCTTGAGCCACCGCGCCCGGCC
>NW_016804423.1:1076267-1098384 GCF_001698545.2 Rhinopithecus bieti
GGCTGGAGTGCAGTGGCCGGATCTCAGCTCACTGCAAGCTCCGCCTCCCGGGTTCACGCCATTCTCCTGCCTCAGCCTCCCGAGTAGCTGGGACTACAGGCGCCCGCCACCTCGCCCGGCTAGTTTTTTGTATTTTTTAGTAGAGACGGGGTTTCACCGTGTTAGCCAGCATGGTCTCGATCTCCTGACCTCGTGATCCGTCCGCCTCGGCCTCCCAAAGTGCTAGGATTACAGGCTTGAGCCACCGCGCCCGGCCATACAGTCCCTTCTTGTCGCTTTGCAGTCAATCCCTTTGCCCACTCCTTGCCCTTTGGGGACCACTGTTTTGCTTTCTCTCTCTGCAGTTTTGCCTTTTCTAGAACAACATGTAAATAGAACCATAGAGTGAATAGTCTTTTTTGTCTAGACAATTAATAATATTTGAATGTTTATTAAAATTAGGACCCAAAAAGGGGCAAATTCCCAGGGTCCTATTTAACAGAATCGGTAACTTCACTACTGTACCGCCAACCAAGAAGCAGTTCACCCAGTGATTATATCATTTCCTGAGTACATTTTCAATGTTTTCTAAAACATAACCTTAAAAGTCATTTTCCTATAGCTCTGGAAGTTCATGAGATGAAGGAACACTGAGAATAGAAAACACGGTGGATTTTGGCAAAACCTCATCTAACCGTTGAGATGATACAAGCATTTGTTATACACTTTAATGCAGAGGAAGCCAAAGGTGGTTGATGTGTATGAAGAATAAAGACCATTTTGCTCTTGTTTGAGAAATCATAGGAACATTGTGTTATATAAATACCTATAAGGTCATCCAATTCTTCCACATACTGACATGTAATTAATTGTTATTTAAAATTTGTTCCATCTGTGCCTCAAAAACCTTTGTTTTACCAAGTATTTGGTTTTATTTGCTATCATGTGTTTCATTTGTGGCTTGAGTTGTCTATTCATAATTGAACCCACATCGATTTTATGACATTCTGCCTTGGACTGTGAGCACAAACATGAAGGGGGTCCTTAAGGTGGAGGCCAGAAAAACCAGAAAAGGGTATGTTGAGAAAAGGGACTCATGAGAGAACAGATTCAGAAAAAAGGGTGGATTTTCTCTGTGCCTAAGTCCACCCCTCTCCTTAGCAAAGGACAGCCCAAAATATCTGTATTCACTGCCCTCATCATAAATCTAGAGTTTCTGATTGCAAACTTCAGTTTCCTTTCAGACCCTAGGAGTTCGGGGAAAGAAGAGGCTGAGGGAGGGGACATCACAACTTCAGGATTTACCGGGCTACTCAGTGGACAACGGAGTCGCTAAAATGAAGCTGTTCCTCTAGTGGATCTGAGTTTTCTGAGGCCTCTTTGTGTTTGAGACCTTGCCCTTCTTGCTCTTCTGCTTTGGGCATATTTCTTAAACTCTTAGTTAATTTCTGCACTCACACTAACCTCTGGGAAGTCTGAACAAGCAATATGTGATTCCTGCCCTACTGGGCCTCCCATGGAAAGAAAACACAAAAATAACTCCAACTCTAGTGCTGGTTTATAAAGATCATGACAGAGACATGTACAATCATGCGAATAAGAAGAGTGGGCTCCTCAACATTCTCTGTGTGGACTGAAAGGTCACCCAGGCTAGATATGGCATTTGAACTGAGATTCCGAAGAAAGACATGGCAGGCAGGAGAAATGACCTCATGCGAGCAGAGAGAAAAAGTTTTATCCTGCGTTTAGAGGGGAAAGTGAGTAATTCACTTCACCATTCTAACCTTCCCAAACATTAACAACTTACGCTTTCATTTTATTCCAAAGCTTAAAGATAGGAGATGGTTAAAAATGATTCCGCCCATGCACCTAGAAATAGAAACAAGTCCTCAACCTATCTAATATTATTACCAACCCCTTTATTATCTCTAGTTAAATGTTCTTTAATTGACATTGACCTCTATTTCCTGAAACCCGGAGAATATTAAGTCCATCAACACACTTGGGAGGCAGCAGAAATCAAGGCGCCTTCTCCATTCTGCTAGCGCTGGCCCTGCTGAGTGACCTCTCTTGGGTGCCCTTTTCCTCAACATTTCCCTCTGCTTCATTTTCATTTACCCACTCATCCCACATCCCAGTCTGCTACTGACAACAGTTCCTCTTGCTTTTGTTCCCTAATGAGGTCCAGGTCTGTCTGTCTTTGAGTTTTCTGTTCCATCTACCTAATATTAACATGCTGTGGGAGGTAGGTTCTGACTAAGGACTATTCATGATTAGGCTAAAAATTGCCTTCTGACTTTTTCCCCTAACCATCTTTTTAACATAAAATGTCATTAAAATATAGCTGAACTCTGCCTCGCTCTCTTATAGCTTGGAATGGAAGCTAAGCTCACACATGTCCCCAGATATTTTTAATTTCAAGGATAAATTCTGGTTAAAATCATTGAAAACTAAGTGTAAGATGAACAGAAAAAGAATTATAGCACCTAGAATGGTAATAAGGCAAAACAAGCTTCTTGGGGACACACCATCAGCATCATCCATGGAGATTTATGGAGTACTATCTGCGTCTTTACATTGTGGCAAAGATACAGATATAAAATTAGGCCCCAGGACTTGAAGAAATTGCAACCAAAGCTAGAAATAAGATATGATAATATGAACCTTAATCATGAAGTATGTAAAAACAATTAACATCAATGGTGTACATATGAATCATTGCTTAATTAAAATTGTTGTAGTTCTCTGTAAAAGAAAAAAAGTCACTTCAGGCTGACATGAAAATGCATTAAATTATTACACCCTTCCCTAAAATCTACGTTATCAAATGCACAGCTTGCTTGTTCCTTGAAGTCGCTGTCATTTTCATTTTTCAGTTCATAATGTTGTTTTCTCCAGCCATGGTTGTGTAGGGGATGAGAGGGAAGCTAACATTTATTAAGACCTTCCTTTATGTCTGGTATTGTGTTCATAGTAACCAGATGTCTTTTAATATTCAATATTCTTTGTATTTATTTATTTTTTAATTGACAGATAAAATCGCATGTATTTATGTTGTACAAGACATCTTCAACTGCATATACATTGTGGAATAGTTAAATCTAGCTAATTAACGAATGCATTTGTTCACATAGTTATTATTTTTGCAGTGAGAAGACAATATCCACAGGATGGGGAGATGTCCGTTAAATGATATGTAATTGAAATTAGACAGGAGGAATAAGTTCAAGAGATCTATTCTACAGCGTGGTGACTAGAGTTAATGATGATATGTCATATTATTAAAAAATAAAACAAAAGTTAAATTGACTTCAAATCCATCTCAATTCCTAAAAAGTTCTATTCACAATCCCACTAGAAATTGACAAATATCACTTGAATTATATGGAGAACTAAATAAAGCATTTTGTAATGTTTGATTATGACATAAGGTAGCTATTCCATTTCAATTCCCATTGTTTATTCCAGTGAAAATAAAGCTAACAAGCAAACAAAACTCGTCAAAGAAAGCTAAACTGACAAACTATCCAGCAAAAAAAACCCTAAACGAGCAAATCAAACCATGTCAAAAGTTGTAGGAAAAAAAAAAAAAAGAGGGGAAGAGGGGAAGGGAGATATATGTATGACAATTTTTTATCTCTGTCTATTCCTACACGTTATTAGGGCCTTTCACTCAGAGATCTGCAAAGTTGAGTGGACATTAATTTAGTGAAACAAAATTCTAGTAATACAAACCATTTAAAATTTCCATGAATTTTACTGTAATGAGATTTTGCTACTTTTTTGAAGCTATGCATTTTAGTTAGAACAAGTAAATGTCTAACATTTGAATATTAGAGAAATTACAGTTTTTATTTGAAAATTGTCATACAATGTACAAACACATACATACACTCTTATACAGATAAGGATTTGCATGCAGAGTCACAGTTCCCTAAAATAATGACTTTTTAAACAGCAGGATTCTGCTACCGTTCAAAACCTCCCGACTGAATTTAATTATTTATGTAAATATATTCTAATAAAATGTTGATAATATTTCAATGCATAATAAAATATACATACATATATATCCTATCAAATTTCCTTTTTGTGTCCTCATTTTGCAAAATCTCTAATTACATGGTTATGATGAAAATTTTCACATAATTTGCATTTTATTGACAGTGATGCCAACTTGATAATTTTTCTTGAGTCTTAAGTTCTCTTATATTTTCTTAATTTTAATTGGTAGAATGTTTATTCTGTTGAAATAATAGCAACTTGAATTTTCAATCCCTTAAAGCAATGCTAGATTTGTAACTGTCTTATAAATTTTGTTTTATGCTCATTGTAATAGGAATATATATGACAAATGATTATTATTGCAGAAGCTATTTCAGGATTTTTTTTAATCATTTAAGTGGTTTTTATCATTGAATGGTGCTTTTTACCATCTCTTAAAGCAAGACATAAACCCATACAGTATCTTAAAACATTCTGCTTTTGGCTTTTTTAGTGTTAACACCATTATTATAGGCTTGCCATCAGCAATTTCTGAAAATTGCTCTTGAAAATTAAAAGTTATATTTTTCAGTTTTTCACTTAAGTCAAAACCTGTACATTTTACAAGTATAAAAAGTATGACCATGAAGATGGTTCCACTCTCCTGGGTATAAATGAGGTACTAACAAAATGTTCAATGAAATCAGAGAAGCCGGAGAGGGTTCTGGTATCACATTCTGGCATTTTTCCTATTAATGAAATGATACAGGGTCTTGGGGATCTGGTTTTAACCTAGAAAGTTCAATAATCCAACTTTCTCTCCTCTAGGGGAAAAATATCAGACTAACACACTTTTTAAATTTCTGAATTATATTTTATTATTATGTAATGATGTGACTTTGTTTTACCAAATAAACCAAAAAATAAATTATAAAATGCACTATTGTCAATAACCTTTCCGTATTCCCCCCGCCCCCACCCCCACCTCTCTCTCCTCTTTCCTGCTCTCTCATCTGTATATTTTTGTCCTATGTTACTAGAATTTGGCTTGGGAACCTGCCTCTTTTTTGGCTCCTCAGGGAGTTCAGTCTGTACGTCCTGGCCAGGTGCTCTCCCATGTGGACTAGTCTGGGATAGAAAGTCTATTTTCTTCTCCAAGGTCCTCCATTCTGGTCACAAATGGTCTCTGCTTTTGTGTTCTAAACCAGGAATGGCAGGGTCATGTTTTGCATCCTATGCATTCTGCCGAGGGCTCTGTCTACTGTCTCTGAGCAACGCCCTTTCATTCTAAACCATCGAAGTTCTCTTAGATGACTGTGTGGTCCAAGGGGTTGGGGTCTTTTTGGCAATGTCTGGAACAGCTAATGGGACATTTTAAAGCCCTTTTGATAGGAAAAATCATCTCATGTTCACAGAAAAGCCAAAAGTGGGCCAGCTATTTGCAGGACAGCATTGCCACTCCTTGTGTCATGGCAGTAACTCTGGGGTAAGTCAGAGTCAGAATGCTGTTCACAACTAGCACTGTGTAGGTCACACACACGCAGTGCACTGGGCTTGTCACTGCTAATAACCATTGTGGCAACACAATTGTTGTTAATATATGAATATTCCACGATTGTTCTCTTTACTTGTCCACCAACGAGGGCCTGCCTGGCCTTGCCAGCTGAGTGTGTTTCTTTCCTTACACTCCCTGGTCAGAGCTCTGCCACTTGGGTTTTGCATTGAAGGAGGAAAGGTGGGTTTGGGAAAGAACTTCAGAGATTTTGAATTGAGAAACAGCAGAAAAGTAGCAGAAGGAGAGAAAACAAGTAAGAAAATAAGAAGGATTTTAGAAATATTGCTTGAGCCATATAACCATCCATGGTTTTCGAAAACTATTTTGAAATTACTCTTTGGTGCTGTATGGTTCTCCTTTGTTCATATTTGAGGCTAAGCCATAAATTCAAACATATAGTTCAACAGAAAAACATGGATAATAGTAATACAAATAGTTTACATTTATGCTGTGCTAGGAAATCTTTTAAATGTTTTGGAAAAGAGGAGTGAATTTAAATCTTATGGCAACCTTGAGGGTAAGTTTTACTTTTTTCCCACTCACAGATTCAGAAACAGGCTCTGGAACTTATTTTCCTTAAGGTCACTCAATAAATACACATTCTTGCAAGCCTCAACACCAGTTGGTCTGACCCCAGACTTGAGGCTCCTAAAAAATACACCCACACTGCCTGGTGATCTTTGATATTCAGCCAGATTCCATATTGCTTTCTCACTCTGGAAGAAAATGCCAAATAATGTAACCAGATTCTTTTGGGTTTTCTGTCAAATGAAGAATAAACCTTTGTGAAAATTAATTCATCCAAAAGGATGATTGGTTCCCTTGAATACATTGTATTTTATTCTAGGAATAGACTGTTTTACATCAAAACCCACTATTTTAAGCTGAAATGTTGTCACCTTAAAAAAAAATGATATGTTGGAGTCTTAACCCTCAGTACTTCAAAATGTGACCTTATTTGGAAATAAGGTATTTACTGAGGTGATCAAATTAAGATGAGGTCAGTAGGGTGGGCCCTAGTACAATATTATACAAAAAGGGGAAATTTGGACACAGACACACATTCAGGGAGATGACCTAAAGACATTGAGGGAGAAGATGGCCATCTACAAGCTAAGGAAAGATCCCTTCCTCACGGCCCTTGACAATACCTTGGTTGTAGATGTCCAGCCTCCAGAACTGTGAGACAATAACTTTCTGTGGTATAAGCCACCCAGTTTGTGGTACTTTGTTACAGTAGCCCTAACCGACTAAGACGTCTACCATATTCTCCCCTTTTACTGTCCTCTCTTTCTCTTGTTCAAGACTTCAATACCCTATCTGCAACTCACACTCCCATGAAAGGAGCAAGATCATCCTAGAATTTTATCCACCCCAAGGCTTTTGATATGCTTGTGTCCCAACCTGGGGTTTTACTTTATGAAATAAAGACAGCTCATTATTTGTGTCAAGAAGCAAATTTCAAATGTTGTGATTAGAAATAAAAACATTTTGAACAGAGAGATTAGTAAGCCTAATCAAGTCATACCATCATTTAGCTGCTTGCCTTTCTTACATTCCATATGTAGGCTACATAAATTACTAAATATAAAGAAATCTAGATAAGGTTGTATAGTCAGAGAAATATATTAAAGATGCAGCATTATCTGATTCTCCAGTTTCCTTCATCTATCACTATGGCAACCAAGAAGGTGTTGGGTTGAGACGGCGCAAGCACACTACCAAAGCATCCTAGATTGTGGTGTCATTTAATGGAAGATAATCATGCTGGTGATTTGCCTTGGTATTGAGCAGA
Organism: Rhinopithecus bieti; assembly: GCF_001698545.2. NCBI lineage: Eukaryota > Metazoa > Chordata > Mammalia > Primates > Cercopithecidae > Rhinopithecus > Rhinopithecus bieti. The sequence continues at coordinate 1,083,581 of NW_016804423.1, forward strand.
CTTTATGTAATCAAGAAATCAACTTGTGTTAGGTTAAGTAACTGATATTGGGAAGTTTTACCCCAGCAAAGCCTAGTTCATCTTCTGTCTCATTGATAGTCTAAATTCGATGAATACAAGTAATTCGCAGCTTCTCTCTTCATCTACAACCATTTTGCCCTCCTCCTATATCAAACAATTAGGGTTCTGCATCCTCACATATCTATATCCATTTTGTTCCTATTATCTTGTTCTCGGAAAATCTTCTAAAACTTCATTTACACAGACTCTCTCCCAAGCCTCAGATGTGGCCTCACACGGCCAGCAATGTGTTCCTGAACCCTAAAATCAGCCAAGTGCTGTTCATCTGATATTCATGTCAGGTGAACAGGTCACCAGCTGAGAAAAAAGCACTCAATATTAAATTATCTCCTCCAAAGACAACAAGCTTTACATGTCGTTTCAGATTTTTGCAATATGTGATTATAATATGTGAAGGGGGAATCTTTGGGCTACCATGTATCTAGGTGCATTAAAAAATCCTCCAAATTGTGACTTTTTTGTCTTCTACTTTTAATTTGTGTCCTCAGAGCACCTTGCATAGTTCCAGTGGAAAATGAGCACTTTATATATATTAGTAGACTTGACTTGAATAATGAGCTTTGTTATAATAGGGTTGTATTATATAAATAATTAAATTTTTAGTCAAATCCTGGGATACAGAAAAAGGCTTAATTCACCTTAGAAAGGGCACACAGCCCTTGATAATGACAAGATTAAAGGCCTATTAATATTGCAGGAGAAGTATGACCATTAACACTTGTCTATTATGCCTCCTATTGTTAATGCTGTGTCACTTTAGGATTCAATGTGTTAGCTCTATGAAATCCAGTTTTCACTTATTGTATGTTTCTGGGTTTGATGTCTATTGGAAATTAATAAAAACAAATTTGGAGCTTTGGGGTACACAAAAGTGGAAGAAATGGTTCCTTCTCTGAAACAGTATCAACTCATAGAGAAAGAGCGAGGATAAACTAGTGAGCACCCTTAAAATGGACAAAGTGTGCTTGAGGGACAAAACCTGAGACAAAGAATGAAACACAAATTTCACTTACGAGAAACAGTCCAATAGAGAAAAAATGTCTCTTAAAAAGAGATATCTAAAATAATAATAATCATGAGTAAAATAATACCTGACATCCTAAAAGCAGTAGATGTTAGAAAACAAAATCACTAAAGCAGACGTCCTACATGGAAGCATATGTGATTCTTGTGTTGTCTAGTATTTCACGTAACAGAATACTATCTGCTTTCTTGTAAGTGAATAAAATATAATTTCTAGGGCTGAAAATTCATGTGCAGAGAATCCAGTATGAGAACATAACTTTATCCAGAATAGACTGATAATTAGATTATTAACCAGGCACAGGAATTTTTTCACTATGGACATCTCCCTCTCTATAATTTCTGCTCACCTTATACCTCAAAAACACATCTTTCTTAAAGCTGACAATTAGTAAACTCCATACTTTAATGTACACTTCAAATTAGGTCTCACATAAGCTTGGAAAAATCTGGACACAGGTCCATATTTTGATACTTGCATATATTACAATGGGTTGGTTTGAAATATTACCACAATCAAGAGAAAAGAGCAGTGCCCAGCATGCTTGCTATAAATTGCTAATTTAGTAAAAGCCATTATCATTCTTTCTCAAAGAGTTCTCTGTGTGTGGCCCTGAACTAAGTGCTCTATATGTGTGATCCCAGACAGACTTCTTATATGACTTCTGTAGTAGCCCCATAGTCAGGTCTCCATATGGTTAAAGAGAATCAGCAAATTAGCCAGGCCAAGATAGAACAACTCTTTGAAGAATCACAGAGAGAACTATATGGGAATAAACACTAAACTAACTCAAATCTTAACATATAAATAATGGATGCATATTATATACAATCATGAATAAAATTAACATTTTGGAGTAGTATCTAAACTATATAAATATTTCAGATGCATTATTGCTAATTTAATTTCACTCTAATACTTCAATAAAGTACATTCGCTAAAAATAACTACCCCACGATGTTTTGTTGACCAGCTTTCACAGGCATGACTCCAGTCTTTGTTCAGATAGTCTCTGATTGACCTGTTATGGAAACATAACAGGTCTGTGGAAAAACGGTCTTCCACAAAACCAGTCTCTGGTGCCAAAAAGGTTGGGGACAGCTATATTAAAAGCATGAATGTTCACTGCAGCATTGTACATTAGCATTAAGTTTTTAAAGTCCATTAAAAGAGTGCCAGTTAAATAATCTATAGCACATCCATAAAGTCATACACTCTGTAACTACTATAAAGAATAAAGTAGATTTTTACCTGCTACTATAGAAATAGCTTCCATATGTTGTTACTGTAAGGATTGTGATTTAGAACAGTGTGCAAGGTAAATTCCTCCTTGTGTATTTTTATGCATATGTGTGAACGAATGAATTGAAAATTTCTGGGAAGAAATATAAAATTATTATCACTGGGAAATGGCATTGGAGTTTTTAGGCATAGAAAGGAGATTTTAATCTTGTTTATCCTTGATTTAGAAATCACCATGTAAATATTTTGAATTTATGCCAAAACACAAGCAAGTTAAATTTTTAAAAAATTGATTAACAGTCAAACAAAAGTTATAGTAGGAGAATAGTCAATAACTAAGTAAAGCAAAACAAATACCAAAATGACATATATACAGGTTAAGAAAATAGCACAAGAAGAACAGTTTTCAGTAAAGAACGATGAGAACTTAGAAAAAGTGGAAAAACATAAAGCCTTCCTGGATCCTCATTTCACATTATACCCAAATAGATTCTAGACAAATTCCAGACACAATGAAGCAAAACACTAACCTATTGATTAAACCAAAAATAATTTGAAGAAACTATAAATGAGTCCATGATACAATTCTTGGTGATGGATCCAATAAACTTCAAAGTAGTTCAAAAAGAAATGCCAAAGGAAATTGATCTATGTGAGAACAAACTGCTGAGTTTATGTTTGGATATTTCTGATAGAACCCACCAAGCTAATCACAAGGTAATTTACAATGAGAGCTGCCGGGAACGTCCTCTCTTTGCCTCCTAGCATAGCTACCTGTCCTTCAAGAAACCGCTATACGCAGGTGGTTGGGGCAGGGCTGAGCCAGTTCAGCTGCAGGGGTGGAATAAAGGAGAGCTGACCGCCTTATAGCAGCCAGTGAAGCCCATTTTCTAGTCACATTGATTGGTTTAGGAAATATCCAGTAACCAAAGGAGGACAATGAGGTATGAGATGTTTGCTGAGGTTTTCTAAGAAAAGAAATTTCCTCCATTTTCAAAGAAGATCCTGAGAGAGAACTCTTCTCTTCTTTTGAACTATGTGATGTAAGAATTGAGGTCTGGGACTGTTAAAGCCATTGTTCTGTGACATCAGGAAGGGCTGGAAGGAAGAGTGGTAGGAGCCGGTGTCACACCCACAGGGCTAGAATGAAACCACTACAGCGTGTAGCAGAAGGAAGAGTCAGAATGCAATGTGGCCCCAGATACACTGTTTGAGTTGGGACCTAAAGGGCCAGGATACACTGAGTTGGAATGTAAAGGCTCCTCTAATGTCAGACTTTTAGTTACAAAACACATTAAATTAACTTTGTTGTTTAAAACAACTTAAATGTGTTTTCCATAATTTGCAACACAAAACATTTCAAATGATGCATATTTAAATAGATGTTTTCTCAAGGCAATGTTTTGGATTTCAAAGAGGGTTTTGTAGTCATCCACAGACAGCCCAAAAAATATGAAACCCCACAGTTATACAACAGGAAGAAATTCCTCACTTTATAAATAATTCACGATGGGACTCCACTGAATATAATCCACCCGAGTGCACTGAAAATGGAAACTGACTTATAAACAATTTATATTCTTCTAATGTGAAAGCAATAGCCTTCATCTCTTAGGATTTTGCAGTTTGTAAAGCTGTTTTATATGCATTATCTCATTCAACCTAGGAAACCAAAAGAAGCTCACATTGGCCAGGACCCCAGGAGTGTGCTGGTAGAAAGAGCTGACATCCGTTTAATCCATCTGACACTGATATTGATTTACTTTGCCGTCTTCCATACTTGTGCCGGTGCCATACTTACCGAATAACTGTACCCCACCATTCACATGTTGCCTCCTGTCTTACAAAGCAAACCCACAACGTGTTTGTTCGATGGTCACTGGTTCAGTAGCCCCACTGGCAAGTGAGAAGCTCCTGGGCTCGTTGGGAGACAGACGGAGCTTGAAACTGCCCACAGTTACTAAGTATATAACGTGGAAAAGATATTAAAATACTCTGAGTCTCTGATTTATCATATGAGAGTGGGAATAATACACACCCACCTCACAGATTTTAAGTACCAAGCAGGATAATTCCCTTCACACTTTTATTCTTCCTTTGACTGATTTTATCTCTTTCAATTCTTCTTTCATAAAAATATGTAAATATTTCTACTTTTTAAATTTATAAATTTAATGGTTTCATTCCCATGCTTAAAATCTTTCAATGATTCCTTGTTCCTCAAGCATGCAGTCTGATCCCCATATCAGGACTTTCACGATTACCCATGATCTGGCCAGGACACCTTCTCACTTGTCACTTGGCCACCTCTTCCGACCAGACTCATGTGCCCCAGGGTGTGGATCCCACCTAAGACGGCCTTAATGATCCCCTCAGCGTGATCACACTTTAGTCCTGACCCTTTTTTTGGAGGAATTACTTTAGAAAATCTATAAATTATGTCTCTGTTCTTCTGTGATGTACGTAAACTTTTTAAAATGCCTCTTGCAAATTATTACCATCCAGAGCTGTCTTTTTCAAGGATCTGGGAGCCACCTTTTAGAAACATAAACATCAAGGAAGATGATGGCCCTGTCTCCCAGTGCCTCCCTAGGGTAGGAGCCCAACTTAGGGGGTGCCTTGCTCCAAGTTGTAAAACTACCTCCTTTCACCAAGATATGAGAAAGTTTGTTCTTCCTTCGGGTGAAGCTAATTAGCCAACCCAAACAGCCTGTATTCTCTCTCACCCAGTTCTTAAAAATTCTTATGTTCTTCTTTTCAGTGGAGCTAAATTCACACTGAGTCTGGTCTCTTTCCCCTAGGAGAGTTTTGAATAAAGTCTTCCTTGCCTGTTCACCCTTGTCTGATGCAATTCTTGTTTTGACAATCCCCAGTGCAACATGTGATTATGCTCATGCCTGGCTTAACCCATTTGTTTTTTCAACTTGGAACAACTTTCTCTCTCTTATCCACAACAATTTATGCATTCTTACATCAAAGGATTAACATCTTGTTAAGTGTGTTCCTTGCTTGGACTAGGGACATCTCGAAGGCAGGAAATATTTTATTCAAATTTTGGTTGTAGGGATTAACCCAATGTTAGGTACTCAGTGTACTAAGTGTACTCCCCACAAATGCTTGGTGTCTGTCAACCAGAACAAGCAACACTGCATTTAGCTCCCCATTCAACTGAGCGTGAGCAAATAAATTAGAGCAAAAATAAAGAAATAAATAAGCTGGAGGTCAGAAGGAAAATCCCATAAGCAAACCAGGAACAAAATGTTAGCACTGCTGCTCAGCAAAGATGATAAGAAAATTTGAACATTATGCTTTCTTCCAGAAAATAAACTCCCCTGTGCAAGAGAAGTGGTGGCGAAAAACAAGAGGTTATCTCTAAATCTCCAAAAAGGTAGTTCTTTTCAAATACACTGAAAATATCTCTTTGATATTTCCAGGTAGGTTAAAACTGCAACTCTTTTCCTAAGTATAGTTTAAATATTAATAAGACAGATGTTGGGGCTGGGCACAGTGTCTCACACCTGTAATCCCAGCATTTGGGGAGGCCAAGGTGGGCAGATCACTTGAGCCCAGGAGTTTGAGAACAGCCTGGGCAACATGGTGAAACCCTGTCTCTACAAAAAATACAAAAATTAGCTGGGCATGGTGGCACACACCTGTGGTCCCAGCTACTCAGGAGGTTGAGGTGGGAGGATTGTTTGAGCCAGGGAGGTCAAGGCTGCAGTGAGCCATGACTGCACCCCTGTACTTCAGCCTGGGCAATAGAGCAAGATGCTGCCTCAAAAAAAGAGGCAGATGTTGAAACATCACACTTATAAAATCAATAAGATGAAGAAAAAAGAGGAACAAAGGAAAAGAAAGAATACCAAACATATCAGGCACTGAAATTTTCTAGAAACTGTTCTAAACAATCCCAATGTAGTCCTGAAGTGGATGCTTTTTACACCGAGGGAGGAGGAGAAGTAACTTGCCCCAGTTTGGTCAGCTAGTAAGCAGCACAGCCAGGATTCAAAACTAGATGGTCTGACTAAAAGCCTGCGATCTTGCACATTACATGATAATGAAACAACACAGTTACTTGCGAATGAATTCAGAAATTGTAATGCAAATGATATTGCTACTGTTAAAGACCAATTGACCAGCTGGATGTACATTTATATATCGTAATGAGCTTCATAGAAAATAATCACTGATTTTGACCACACACAACCCAAGATTTTGGGTAGAGCATTGTGTAAAACTTTTTCCCCAATATTTGGGAAACATAGATGCTCAAAGTAAAACAAAAGCTGAGCACATGTAAAATAATCCAAAATTGTCACACTTTATTTTCATGAGCCCTAAAAAAATCTCTCAGAGCAGAATAAAGTAAATATGGATGCCCATTATTTTTCTGCACAAACTACTTGTAATTTGTAGCAAAAGCATTTTCAGATTAAGCAAACCAGAAATTTTTTCTTTCAGTTGGATGTAAGTACCTAGAATATTATATTAACAGCAAAGAAAATCAAATTTTACAAGAAAAGGGCAGTCTGCTTGGATAGACTCTATCCTGTTTGGAGAATGATAAAATCCTCAGAGGAAATAATTGCATTGCTGCAAGGAGCTCCAGCAACTAAAATTGTGTGGCGCCTTGATATTAAATTACTAAGAGGTCCCGCTGGTCACTGTTTGTTAACTTACATTGAGCTAGAAAGGAACTGGCAGTCAAAAAGTGTTTTCAGAGGAAAATCAAAGATACTCATTTAGAATTTTAATTTAAAAAAAGTGCAGAAATAGCTTTAAAGGAAAATTCTTAAATTAACTTTAATTTGATTTATTTCATTTCATTTATTTTATTTTATTTTACTTTTTTAAAAAGGAAGATGAGAAAGCAGCTTAGATGGGAAATAAATTAATTTTATCCTGTATTAGAGACTTCACATGGATATTAACTATGACCTTTTGAATGCACATGAGCTATATCTATTTTGGAATGAGAAGTAGCTAAGAAATTAAAAGCCAAAAGTAATAGTGGGAAAAGATAAGCTGAACCACATCCAAGAACTTAAAAATGTTGGCTTAAGGCATGTACCAGTAAGTCTAAGATCACATTACCAACCTCCTTCTATGACGTGTAATTACTCTTTCTGCACAGAGAGAAGTCTGCTGACTTTTCAGTAAAGTATCCCCTAGATAATACACTTCTTGATAAATATATTGAACTTCTATGACAAGGTGTTAAAAATGTTTTACAATGTCCTTAACATTGGCAAAAAACTTGTGTATTCCAATTTATTGTACTATGTATTTGCTAAATTAAGTCCTTAAGGTTTTGTCTTTATATTAGCTGGCTTTTCTCTGGAATTTGATACTATCTAATGCTCTCCTTAAAATCTCTGCCTTCTGCATTCAAACATATGTATATTCAAATCCCTATGCAACAAATCGGAATGAATGTTCCTCATTCCTGTGACAGAATTTTCTTCTCTTGTTCTTATTTTTCTTTCCAGGTTGAGTTGGCAGTCCACCATCGATTCAGAAATCCAAGGATGGAGTCATTGTCCACCACTCAACTCCATGTATTCAATCATCCAGGATTGGAGTCACTGTCCACCCTCCATCCTCCATCTATTCAGCCATCCAGGATTGGAATCACTGCCCGTCCCCCAGCTCCCATCTATTCAGTCATCCAGGATTGGAGTTACTGTCCATCCTCTAGCACCTATCTATTCAATCATCCAGGATTGGAATCACTGTCCATTCTCCATCCTCCATCTATTCAGTCATCCAGGATTGGATTCACTGTCCACCCTCCATCCTCCATCTATTCAGCCATCCAGGAGGGGGTCATTGTGCATCCCCCAACCTCAGTCTATTCAGCCAACCAGGATTGGGGTCATTGTCCACCCTCCATCCTCCATCTATTCAGTCATCCAGGATTGGATTCACTGTCCACCCTCCATCCTCCATCTATTCAGCCATCCAGGAGGGGGTCATTGTGCATCCCCCAACCTCCGTCTATTCAGCCAACCAGGATTGGGGTCATTGTCCACCCTCCATCCTCCATCTATTCAGTCGTCCAGGATTGGGGTCATTGTGCATCCCCCATCCTCCATATATTCAGTCATCTAGGACTGAGGTCATTGTCCATCCTCCATCCTCCATCTATTCAGTCGTCCAGGATTGGGGTCATTGTGCATCCCCCATCCTCCATATATTCAGTCATCTAGGACTGAGGTCACTGTCCATCCTCCATTCTCAATCTATTTAGCCATCCGGAACTGGGTCATTGTTCACTCTCCATCCTCCATCTATTCAGCCATCTGAGATTGGCATCATTGTCCATCCTCCACCTTTTCATATCTAAAGTTTTCTCCAAGTCTTGCAAATTTTGGTCTCACAACTGTTCTCTCCCTTCTATTTCCATTGCCAAACATGGCCTTGGTTTAGGCTCCCTTCATATATTTTTCAATGGTCTCCCTCACACTAATTTTTTATCACCCATTCATCTACAATATTACTACCTGAATAAATCTAAAATATTCTGATGATGCTACTATTCCATGTAAAAGTCTTCAACAGTTCCCCCATAACTTACATGATGAAATTTGTGTTCTTTGGTAAGAATTTTCAAGGGCTAGTTTTCCCCAATATTTCATCTTCATCTTCTTTCCTCTCCATCTGCATTTTATGCAATAGTAATTCTGAGCTACTTACCATTTAGCAAACATGCCATGCTTCCTCTTCCTCCCTCCTATGCTTGGCCACGTGCAGGTCCTTCTGATTTGAAAGATAAACATGCATCCCGATAGTTTTTCCATTAGTGTTTTCTGACAAATCTGTGTTTATCCAACCTATATGCCACCTCCTCTGTGAAGGTTTCCTTATCTACCCGCTCCACTGCTCCTAAATTAGTCATGTTGGCTTCTCAGCAACTCCAGTAAGTCACATGCTCTTTCAAGATTACTCTGACTACTCCACGTAAGTATTATATATTTAAATGTGTGAGGTCAGAGTTGATGACTTATTGATTCTACTCATCTTGGCTTACCTAGAGAACTGCATGGTGTTTGCTATAAAATGGACACTTAATAAATATTTCTTAAATTAAACCGAATATAGAGATTAGGTTTTCTTAAAAATTTCACATTTTCCATGTCAATTGACTTTTAATTTAATGTGCTTTTAAAAGCATCATGAAATGTTCATTGAAAATCCATAATTAACATTTTAAAATTCCAGTTCAAAATTCAGTATCAAGGACATGTGATAGCCCCACTCTATTGCCTCAAGCATTAGCTGGATTGAAAAGGTATATGTAAATGTATAATAACTACATTAGAACAATGGAACTTGGTGAAATAAAAATTAAGAACTTCCTGAAAAATCAAAAGTATATGAGATTGTCTTGTAGAGTGAATCACCAACCAAAATGTGTCCAAGAGACTATTGTTGGAAAGGTGGGTTGACGCTCAGAGGTGAGGAAAGTAAGAAGGCAACTGTTTCCAACGTTAACTGATGATACGATTAATGGATGCATTGCCGCTCAAGTAGCTGGATGAATTCAGACTTTCATCCACACAGCCCCCTTTTCCAGCACAAACATTTCCCTGGGGCCAGGAAGCAATGGTGAGGAGTCAGCCTCCAGGTAAAAGTGGTGGACGTGAGACCTTAGGTAAGAGAGATTAATGCCCTGGATTTCTACTGATGTACAGACAGAACAGGAAATATTCATGTAGCAAATGAGATGCCTTGTCCATTAGGGAATCCTAAATTTGTCTCATTCTAAGTAAATATAGGTGAGAGTATAATCTTCTGCACAGGTAGTCCACTCTTTTAAGTAGGCTGTGCAATCAGATAGCAGGTTGCTTAACCAGAAACCTCAACCACAATCATCAGGACAGAACAAGGACCACAAAGCACTTCAGGAAAATTCGCATTATGAAAGACATAATACATTTTAAAACAAAAAAATTACTGGCTGAGTGAGAGTTCAGTGGATATTTCATGCTCACAAAGAGATGCAAGGACATATTGTGTACATAAAATATAAACCATAAAACAGCCTAAATTTTTTTAAAAGATTGCTAAAATGCATACTTCAGTAGGTGGTCTGAAATGTTTATATCCAAAAGATAATTCAGTGAGTTGAGAGAATGAGCTCAGGAATATTTCAGAAAGCCACAATATGACAATGAGATGCAAAGCATAAAAGTAAAATTGCAGAGTGAGGCATGGATGATAGATTCCAGGTCCCAGCAATCTTCTGACATAATAGGTGTCAACCTTAACTATATGTTGGGATTATTTCCAGATTTTTAAAATAATCGTGATGCTTAAAAGACAGACACTTAACAAAAGAAGATACCCAAATGGCCAATAAACACACACAAAAAATGTTCAGCATCATTACTCATCAGAAAATATGAGTTAAACCACAAAAAGATACTACTATACATCCATTATAATGTTTAAAATGTAAAAGACTGGAAATATCAAGTGTTGGTGAGGGTGTGGAGAAACCAGAAACCTCCTAAGTTACTGAGGGGAGAGTGAGATGAGTGAGTTACTTTGGGAAGCCTTGGCAGTCCTCTAAAGAGTTAAGTCACGATACATACCAGCAATTTTACTCCAATAAATATACCCAAGATAAATTAGCACATGTATTCACCAAAAGACATGCACATGAATGCTTATAGTTGTTTTATTAATATACTCCCCAACTGAAAACAATTCGAATGCCAATGTAAATAAACAGTGGCACATTTATTCAACGGAACACTATACAAGAACAACAAACACAACAAAAAAGCACTGGTGTGTGCAGAAACACTCATAAATCTCATCGATATTGAGCTGAGTAAATAAAGCCAGAAATCAAAGAGTACCTTTGTAAGAAGTTCAAGAAAATAAATGAATGTTGATAAAATTCCATATATTCATTTATATAGTTAGGTTAAGGATAGACTGAGAAAGTGCCAGATAAAATTGTGGGATTAGTGGAAATGTTTTCTATTATGATATAGGTGATAGTTATATGATTGTGTATACACACAAGTCTAGGTGTGTGTGTTTAAAAATCATTGAACAACACACCTTATATTAGTGTAATTTATCCACTTTGCTCTATGTATTATATACATTAATTTAAAATGATAAAAAAAACCTGACAGCAGATCCCTCCCCTAGATATTCTGAATAAATTGTTTTAGGCTGTGACTTGTGCATCAGTGTTTTTAACACCTCATGGGACTCTGAAAGTGTGCCACTTGCAAATTAGCTCTGAATTAATATTTTAAAATATACTTCAAAAGGGGAAAATAAATCCAGAAGAGAGTAATGTAATGCAAAAGCAAAGTTGAAAACAGAAACTTTCTAAAATGAATTTCCAGAAAATGGATTGACAAGTTGTTTCTACACGGTCGAAATCAATGAAAATAGACTGAAAAAGAATGCACAGATGTGTATGTTCAAAAGATAATTACAAAACACCTTGTCACAGGTACTTAGACTCTTCTTTGGCTATGCCTATTGCTCAGACTTCTTTTGATTTTATTGATCTTGACAGCGTTGAGGATTGCAGGCCAGGTGCTTAGTAGGACAACCTTCTACTGAAATGTCTCTGATGTTTATCTCATTATTAGGGTGGAGTTCTGGCCTTTGGGGAGGAAGATCTCAGAAGTGCCATTCTCATCATGTCGTCTCAAGGGTCCATACTGTCAATATGGTTTATCACTGTTGATGCTCACCTTGACCACCTGGCTAAGGTGCTCCTTGTCAGATTTGTTCACCATAATGTTAGTCTTTTCCTCTTTCCATACTGTAGCACTAGAAGGAAGTCACTATAGGCATCTAACTCTTAAGGAGTGGAGAGTTATGCTCCACTTCTTGAGGATAGAATATCTATATAAACTATTTGGAATTCTGTACCAGAAAATTATTTCTTTTCGTCTGTTACTTATTTATTTGTTATAGGCAGGATCTTGTTGTGTCACCCAGGCTCAAGTGCAGTGGCATAATCATGGCTCACTGCAACCTCCTGCGCTCAAGTGATCCTCCCACCTCAGCCTCCTAAGTAGCTAGGATTAAAGGGGCACACCACCACACCCAGCTAATTTGTAAAAAAAAAAAAAAAAATTGTAGATTCAGGGTCTGTCTGTATTGCCCAGGTTGCTCTCAAACTCCTAGTCTCAAGCAATCCTCCTGCCTTAGCCTCCTGAAGTGCTGGCATTACAGTCATGATGGCACCCAGCCATCTTCACCTATTTTTTAAAAAATTTTATTTTAGGTTCAGGGATACATGTGAAGGTTTATTACATAGATAAACATGTGTTATGGAAATTTGTCGTACATACTATTACATCACCCAGGTAATAAGCTCAATACCCAACAATTACCTTTTCTGCTCCTCTCCCTCCTTGTACCCTCCCCTACTCAAGTAGACAAAAGTTCTCATCATTTAACTTCCACTTACAAGTGAGAACATGCAGTATTTGGTTTTCTGTTTCTGTATTAGTTTGCTAAGGGTGATAGCCTCCAGCTCCATCCATGATCCCACTAAAGACATGATCTTGTTCTTTTTTATGGCTGTATAATATTCTATGGTGTATATGTATCACATTTTCCTTATCCAGCCTGTCACTGATAAACATTTAAGTTGATTCCATGTCTTTGCTATTGTGAACAGTGCTGCAATGAACATTTGCATGCACATGCCTTTATGGTGGAATAATGTTTATTCCTTTGGGTATATACCCAGTAATGGGATTGCTGTGTCGACTGGTAATTCTGCTTTTGGCTCTTTAAGGAGCCGCCATACTGCTTTCCGCAATGGTTGAACTAATTTACACTCCCTTCAACAGTATTTAAGTGTTCCTTTTTCTCCACAACTTCACCAGCATCTGCTGTTTTTTGACTTTTTAATATTAGCCATTCTGACTGGTGTGAGATGGTATCTCCTTGTGGTTTTGATTTGCATTTCTCTAATGATCCATGATATTGAACTTTTTTTCATATGTTTGTTGGTTGCATGTATGTCTTCTTTTGAGAAGTCTCTGTTCATGTCCTTTGCCAGCTTTTTAATGGGGTTGTTTTTCTGTTATAAATGTGTTTAAGTTCCTTATAGATGTTGGATATTAGACCTTTGTCAGATGCATAATTTGCAAATATTTTCTCCTAGTCTGTAGGTTGTCTGTTTATGCTGTTGATAGTTTCCTTTGCTGTGCAGAAGCTCTTAAGTGTAATTAGATCCCATTTGTCAAAGACATGAAAAGGAACCACAATAAGAGCAAAAATTGACATCTTTACCGATTTATTAATGTATTAATCATTTATTTATATCAGCCTAACTCATGGATATTTATTTTCTATCTTGTTTTATAATGCAATACTACTTTATATATTTTGTTGCTCAAATTGTACCAGCTTTGATTATTGGGAGCTTTTTGGGGTGCCTCCTGTGTGCTTTGGCTAGCTCACCACTGTGGGGTTTCAATGGTTGTTTACTGTTTGTTTGCTTGTTTGTTTGCTTCAAGCACTTCCATACTTTCTGGTACTACAAAATGCTCCAGGCTCATCTTATGTATTCCCTGCCCCAGTCCTAGAATCAGTCATTTCTCCAAGGGGCCCTGCTTTATTTGATTAAAGAAATTTTTTAGAAACCAATGTCTGAGACTAGCGAGGTTCATTGCTATCGGGGGTGTCATTTCTTTTAGGCTCTCTCAGCTGACAGAGCAAAGAAATATGTGTGTACATACTAGTTATGCATACACATATATCTATAAATACTTCTAAATGTAAACACCTGTATTTATATTAAATCAACCTGAGTGCTTTCTGATATCTCTAACTCTTGCAACATGGATCCTTCTAGCCTCCTCTCCCTGCTTATCTGCAAATTCCCACTCTATTCATGAAAGATTCACACCACCCACTATCTATATACTTAACTGTTCCTGTACACATGTACAGCAGTATCAGAATTGTTAACCTGTATCTCCTTGGGAAACAATTTTATCAACTAGAATACTAAACTTATGTGCAGCTTCTTATGCCTTTAGAATTACAGCTTCGACTCACATCCATCTTTCTTCCACTTTACGCCTATAATGAGGCTGGCTATACATCCATTTGTTTGTAATACACCTAGAATTTCTTGTTGCAATCTATAATCTTTCCCAGGGTCCCCTTACTTCCTAAATGACTTTCTAACTTTACATACAGTAAAGTTTATTTCTTATGACATACATGTCTAAGGATTCTCACAATACATAATGCTATGTATCTACATTATAGTATCATTATCCAGAATCATTTCGTCACTCTAAAAGTGCTTTGAGTTCCACCTATTCAGCCCCCTTGCCTCCTGCTGAAGCCATGGAAACCACTGATCTTTCTACTATCTCTACAGTTTTCCCTTTTGGAATGTCATATAATTGAAATTATGCAGTATGTAGCTTTTCCTGACTTTTTTTTTTTT
>NW_016804423.1:1099652-1137188 GCF_001698545.2 Rhinopithecus bieti
AAAAAAAAAAAAAAAAATTGTAGATTCAGGGTCTGTCTGTATTGCCCAGGTTGCTCTCAAACTCCTAGTCTCAAGCAATCCTCCTGCCTTAGCCTCCTGAAGTGCTGGCATTACAGTCATGATGGCACCCAGCCATCTTCACCTATTTTTTAAAAAATTTTATTTTAGGTTCAGGGATACATGTGAAGGTTTATTACATAGATAAACATGTGTTATGGAAATTTGTCGTACATACTATTACATCACCCAGGTAATAAGCTCAATACCCAACAATTACCTTTTCTGCTCCTCTCCCTCCTTGTACCCTCCCCTACTCAAGTAGACTCCAGTGTCTATTGTTTCCTTCTTTGTATTCATAAGTTCTCATCATTTAACTTCCACTTACAAGTGAGAACATGCAGTATTTGGTTTTCTGTTTCTGTATTAGTTTGCTAAGGGTGATAGCCTCCAGCTCCATCCATGATCCCACTAAAGACATGATCTTGTTCTTTTTTATGGCTGTATAATATTCTATGGTGTATATGTATCACATTTTCCTTATCCAGCCTGTCACTGATAAACATTTAAGTTGATTCCATGTCTTTGCTATTGTGAACAGTGCTGCAATGAACATTTGCATGCACATGCCTTTATGGTGGAATAATGTTTATTCCTTTGGGTATATACCCAGTAATGGGATTGCTGTGTCGACTGGTAATTCTGCTTTTGGCTCTTTAAGGAGCCGCCATACTGCTTTC
This sequence comes from Rhinopithecus bieti, assembly GCF_001698545.2. NCBI lineage: Eukaryota > Metazoa > Chordata > Mammalia > Primates > Cercopithecidae > Rhinopithecus > Rhinopithecus bieti. The sequence continues at coordinate 1,100,390 of NW_016804423.1, forward strand.
CGCAATGGTTGAACTAATTTACACTCCCTTCAACAGTATTTAAGTGTTCCTTTTCTCCACAACTTCACCAGCATCTGCTGTTTTTTGACTTTTAATATTAGCCATTCTGACTGGTGTGAGATGGTATCTCCTTGTGGTTTTGATTTGCATTTCTCTAATGATCCATGATATTGAACTTTTTTTCATATGTTTGTTGGTTGCATGTATGTCTTCTTTTGAGAAGTCTCTGTTCATGTCCTTTGCCAGCTTTTAATGGGGTTGTTTTCTGTTATAAATGTGTTTAAGTTCCTTATAGATGTTGGATATTAGACCTTTGTCAGATGCATAATTTGCAAATATTTTCTCCTAGTCTGTAGGTTGTCTGTTTATGCTGTTGATAGTTTCCTTTGCTGTGCAGAAGCTCTTAAGTGTAATTAGATCCCATTTGTCAAAGACATGAAAAGGAACCACAATAAGAGCAAAATTGACATCTTTACCGATTTATTAATGTATTAATCATTTATTTATATCAGCCTAACTCATGGATATTTATTTTCTATCTTGTTTTATAATGCAATACTACTTTATATATTTTGTTGCTCAAATTGTACCAGCTTTGATTATTGGGAGCTTTTGGGGTGCCTCCTGTGTGCTTTGGCTAGCTCACCACTGTGGGGTTTCAATGGTTGTTTACTGTTTGTTTGCTTGTTTGTTTGCTTCAAGCACTTCCATACTTTCTGGTACTACAAAATGCTCCAGGCTCATCTTATGTATTCCCTGCCCCAGTCCTAGAATCAGTCATTTCTCCAAGGGGCCCTGCTTTATTTGATTAAAGAAATTTTTTAGAAACCAATGTCTGAGACTAGCGAGGTTCATTGCTATCGGGGTGTCATTTCTTTTAGGCTCTCTCAGCTGACAGAGCAAAGAAATATGTGTGTACATACTAGTTATGCATACACATATATCTATAAATACTTCTAAATGTAAACACCTGTATTTATATTAAATCAACCTGAGTGCTTTCTGATATCTCTAACTCTTGCAACATGGATCCTTCTAGCCTCCTCTCCCTGCTTATCTGCAAATTCCCACTCTATTCATGAAAGATTCACACCACCCACTATCTATATACTTAACTGTTCCTGTACACATGTACAGCAGTATCAGAATTGTTAACCTGTATCTCCTTGGGAAACAATTTTATCAACTAGAATACTAAACTTATGTGCAGCTTCTTATGCCTTTAGAATTACAGCTTCGACTCACATCCATCTTTCTTCCACTTTACGCCTATAATGAGGCTGGCTATACATCCATTTGTTTGTAATACACCTAGAATTTCTTGTTGCAATCTATAATCTTTCCCAGGGTCCCCTTACTTCCTAAATGACTTTCTAACTTTACATACAGTAAAGTTTATTTCTTATGACATACATGTCTAAGGATTCTCACAATACATAATGCTATGTATCTACATTATAGTATCATTATCCAGAATCATTTCGTCACTCTAAAAGTGCTTTGAGTTCCACCTATTCAGCCCCTTGCCTCCTGCTGAAGCCATGGAAACCACTGATCTTTCTACTATCTCTACAGTTTTCCCTTTTGGAATGTCATATAATTGAAATTATGCAGTATGTAGCTTTTCCTGACTTTTTTTTTTTCACTTAGCAATAGGCACTTAAGATTCCGCTATGTCTTTCTGTGGACTGATAGCCCATTTCCTTTTATCATGGAATAATATTCCATTGTACAGATGTAGCACAGCTTGTTTACCCATTCCTGTATTGAATAAAAACATCTTGATTGCCTCCAGTTCTGGTAATTAAGAATAAAGCTATTATAAACTTTTGTACAATGTTTTAGATGGACATAAGTTTTCAACTCAGGTAAATACCTAGGAGTGCAATTGTTAGATTGTATAGTAAGACTATGTTTAGCTGAAAGAGACTGTCAAACAGTCTTCCAAAGTGACTGTACCATTTTGCATTCCTACCAGCAACGAATGAGAGTTTCTATTGTTCCACATTGTTTCCAGCATTTGGTATTAAATATCATCTGCAATAAAGCAATTTATTCCACTTACCATAGTTTTTCAGTAGAAGATTTTCTTTGAATTTGTTTTAATACACTCTAATTCTTCAGTGAAATTCTCTTTGCTGTCACCAATTTTCTTGAACCTAATAGTCACTGTTATTTTAAAGACTGAGCCTAACAAATCTAATATCCAGATCACCTGTAGTTTGACTTCTATGATTTGTTTGCTTCTCTGGTTCTTGACATATCTGGAAATTAATGATTAAATATTGGATTGTAAGTATAAATAATTGTAAAATATCTGGGTGAGCACTTTGTTTTCAGCAAGCAGTTAGAATAGAGAGTTGAGTTCTGCGACATGGATCTACATCTCCATCTGGGCATGATTTTCTTTTCTCTCTAGTCTATGGGTACAAGAGTATACCTCCAGATCTGAAACTGATTTTGAACTGGAAAAGTCACAGTCAATTTCTGGTTTACACATTTCTTACGACGTAGTCCTTTGGGCATTCAGGCATCCCAAATGAGGGTCTAGGATGTTGGGCATCCAAGTGTATTTCCCTAGCCTTGTGAGGCTTACAAAAGCCTTGCTTCCCTTCAACCTCTAAGCTGAGTTTTCTTTCTTTCACTCTCTAGACAGTGAAGAAACCCTCAAGTGGAAAAGTGACTCAGATTTTCAAATTCAACTTATCTAAAACTTCTTTCTCTTTTGGAATTGGCCTATCAAATCCTCACTGCTTTGATAGCCTGAATTTCAATTTTAGTCTCCCAGTGCTGTGAGATAGCCAAAATCTCTGCTTAGTCACTTGCTTCCTGCTCAGATTTTGCCTTGGTTTCTCAGCCTCTTGTCCAGCTTCGTTTAAAAATCACTAAAGTGTTTCAAGGGATTTTGAAGGAGTATGAGATGCCAGGCTCAGCTCAATAATTTTACTTCCAGCAATCTTTGCCCTCCAAGATTTGGCTACCATGGGTGCTTTCCGATGCCTCTGGACAGGGTGGTAGCTTAGAGAATGTTGTTTTACATGTAGCTTAGAGAATGTTATAATAAAAAGTGGTTTGTTTTCCATATAGAATTTCCTATGTTCTCAATTTGCTGATTGTGTCCTCTCATTGCCATTTAACTTGCTCCTCTAATCCCCATGTAACCAAGAAATTAGAAGTTAGATATCGAAGTTTGATTATATTTAAGCTTTTGACAAGAATAATTCAGAGTATTCAGATGATTTTTGATTCTTCTTCTCTTAGTGATGTTTTGTATTGATCAGCAGGCCCAGGTGTTGTCATTGCAACATATTTTTGAGTGAAAAAAGACATTGTCAAAGACATATCCTAGATTATCCATACTGTGACTTGCATATAATAACTGTCTCTCCTTAGGTGATATCACTGAACGCTTCTGAAGTCTTTTTGTTCTTATTATATTTTACTTTTAGTCATAATTGTGTTTTTATTCAGAGAGTTTTAAAGCAAATATAAATTTATCTGATAATATTCAATTACTGTTAGAGAAACAGTGCTTGCTTTCAAGAAATTATCATAAAAAGAAAGAAAAGAATGACACCATTTAACAAGATGACATAGAAGTGGCCACAAGAACTCTAACCCTGACATTAAATTTAGCAGAGTGGCTCTTGAAGGGATGGTACTACCGTTGGTGCCATCAACTGAAGAATGACAAGGTTGACAGATTTGGAAAGGAGAGCTTTTTCTCCCATAAAAGGTTGCAGCCTGGGCCAGGTGTGATGGCTCGTGTCTGTAATCTCGGTGCTTTGGGAGGCTGAGGTAGGAGGGTCCCTTTAGCTCAACAGTTCAACGTTACAATGTGCTTTTATTGTGCAACTGTACTCCAGCTTGGGCAGCAGAGTGAGACCCTGTCTGGATATGAAAAAAAAAGTTTGCAGCCTGCAGGGTGGCCATTTTCACAGCCTGGGAAGCATAGCCTCTGGTCAGAAGCCAAAAACAGGTATCTTGAGGGAGGGGAAAAGGAAACAGGAATTTATGCTGAGCAGGGTGTCTGAGTACACATAGTTAATAAGCTATAGGAAGAGGGATGAAGTTTATGAGAGAAGAAACGTACATAGGCGCAACTGAGCTTCATGCACTATGAGCTGCATGTACAAAAAATGGCAACCTTAACATGATCTGAGCATGAAGTTTTCTACCCTCTGACATCAAAAGGTGAAGCAGAAGACACAAAAACCCTCACAGTGCATCCTCCATAGACTGGCCAGTGCCACTTTGTGGTCTGTGATCTCTTATCAGAAAAGACTGCTGGTCAGTTGTGAAAAACTGAAAGAAAAGAGGGGTGCCATCAGGTGGTTGGTTTAAATCAGTGGTGGAATCTTTTGAAAGGGCTGTTTGCTGTTTAGACCTTAGGGAAGAAAGCCTAATGGCAATTAACAGGGGATTGGGCATTAATACAGTGTGGATTTGTGTCCCTACTCAAATCTCATGTTGAATTGGAAGAGGGGCCTGGTGGGAGGCAATTGGATCATGGGGGTGGATTTTCCCCTTGCCGTTCTCATGATAGTGAGTTCTCACAAGATCTTATGGTTTAAAAGTGTCTGGCATTTCCCACTTCACTCTCTTTCTCCCCTAATACCATGTGAACAAGATACTTGCTTCTCATTCACCTTCTATCATGACTGTAAGTTTCCTGAGGGCTCCAAGTCATTCTTCCTGTTAAGCCTGCAGAACTGTGAGTCCATTAAATCTCTTTTCTTTATAAATTACCCAGTCTCAGATAGTTCTTTATGGCAGTGCCAGAACGGATTAATACAGGTACAATGTATGTTCAATGTTCCATCAAGTCACGGCAGGAAAGTCAGTTTTTAACTTTCTCTAGGGTCCCCTTGGCCAAAAAGAGATACATTCAGTCAGTTGGGGGGCTTACAATTTCATTTTCATTTCTCAGTGGGTATTTTTCAAATTTGTGGAATTGTTTCTGTCAAAATAAATGGAGGTGCTACTGACATTTTGTGGACAGGCATTAAGACTTCTAGAAGTCCTGCAACACACACCAAAGGCTGCCAATGCCTGCTTTGCAAAATTATGATGGTAAGATAAATCTGAGGTAGTTGACTTCATCTGGCTTCTAACCTCCAAAGTTGTCCTTGGTCATTCTTAGGTGTAGGCCAAGCTAACTTTGGGAGAAATTTAGTTGACAGTTTAACCTTAAAGCAAGGATAATAATTAAAAGTCCACAAAGTTAGGGTTATGGGAGGGGCCTGAATTCTGCTACTATGTAGCAGAATTATGTAGATATAGTTAAATGATAACCAGCCATTGTTGCAGAGGTTGCAAGATTTGTAACACCCCCACTTACGTCTGCAGATAACATCACTATCATAAAACCTAAGATTAGCTTTTTGAGGTGTCTTTTCAGATGCTGGCATTCCTGACAACCAGCTAACCCCACCTGGACTCATGGCTCATGACTCAACTGGTCATGAATCCTCTCCTGGGACTCTACCCAGAGGTGGACTGAGGGCACAAGGACCATTCTCCACACCCTCATGATTGCATCCTCAACCAATCAGCAGCACTCATTCCCTAGTCCCCTGTCCACCAAACTATCCTTGGAAAACCTTAACCTCCGAGCCTTCAGGGAGATTAATATGAGTAATAACTCTATCTCCTGCAAGTCCTAGCTGGACTTGCACAAATTAAACTTTTTCTTTACTGCAATGCCATGGCCTCAGTGATTTGGCTTTGCCTGTGCAGTGTGCAGGAAGAACTTGCAGACAATTACAACAACAAGACATTTTTGCATCTCTTCAAGTGTAGCTGCTCTGAGTACTAGCATGTTGAAATGGATGGTACCTTATTATATATCACTTTCCCACTTTTCCTTCAATATATGGTTAAGGCACTCATATTGATTTTTAAAAATTATATATGTAGGCAGTTCATGTTATCTTTAAATTTCATTCCACAAATGACAGAAAGCATGTTTTACTATTGGCCGGGCATGGTGGCTCATGCCTGTAATACCAACACTTTGGGAGGCCGGAGTGGGTGGATCACGAGGTCAAGAGATCGAGACCGTCCAGACCAATATAGTGAAGCCCCATCTTTACTAGAAATACAAAAACTAGCCAGGCGTGGTGGCAGGCGCCTGTAATCCCAGCTACTTGGGAGGCTGGGGCAGGAGAATTGCTTGAACCCAGGAGGCAGAGGTTGCAGTGAGCCGAGATCGTGCCACTGCACTCCAGCCTGGCGACCGAGCAAGACTTCATCTCAAAAATAAAATATAAAATATTTATTATTAACAGGGGGCATTGAGTCTGCCAAAGTTAAGAGCCAGTGTTCTGGGTGAAAGGATTTGGCCCTTATCTCTATTATTTACTGTTCCTACCTTCCTCCTGAAGCTCACTTAGTAGGTAGTTTCTTCTGAGCTCACTGATCTTCCTACCTGTGCTACATATGGACAGATCTCCTATGCTTGAGTATGCTTTAATTTTTCTTCTAGTCTATGGGTAAGAAAGGGGACTACTTCTTGGTCTTGACAGTGGCCTGCAGAGCATATCTGAGCTTATTCTTTATTTTGTAAACTGTGAATTTTATCACCTTGCTATTCTTTTCATATATTGTGTAGCTGTTTACTCTCTCTCCAAAGTTAGGAAAAGAATCTCTGCTTGATTTCCACTTATCCAGCCTCCCTGTTGGCCCACAGCTGCTAAAAACACAAGGTGAGTAGTGCTTAAGTTCAGCTTTGATAAACCACATTTGAGCTGGACTTTGCACCACTCCACCCTCTACAGCAGTCATTGAATTCCTGCTGGGAGGAAAGTACTACGTGAGGTATTAGTAGATAAGGCTGGGAGGCTCAGAAAGTTAACTCATATATGGCCTCACCTCTCAAAGGAATTTACAGTCTAGCTGGGAAAAACATGTTACACCAGAGAGTTAACAATGCAAGAGAAGGCTCTTCGTTGCACTGGTTTTAAAACCTATGCTGTTATTTATACAAGACCCTCGGACACTCTCCTGCCCCTATGTCCCTGCCCTTACATGCTGCTTTTCCTTTGGTCAGTATTGACATTAGTCCAGTAACCAATCTTGAAAGGGGACAGGGAGAGATGAGCTGCCTCCAGGTTTAGAAAACAAGATAAACAAATGCACAGAAGGAACTGAAGCGAGAACTGTATTCAGAGAATAGCAAGTACTTCAGGGTGAGAGTAAAGTTGCAGGGAGAGAGGACACTGGGAGATTTGTCAATAAATAAATTTTAAAAATAGAAGAAAAGGCAATCTTTAAATGTCTTTACTCCTCCTAATGTTCTCACAAAGAAAAAAGTTTGAGTACGAATATTCTGTAAACTCTATTATCTTCCCCGGTAGTGGGGTTCTGTCATTTAGTCACAGTGAGGATCCAGCTAAGAGGAGGCAATCAGTTTGAAGTTAGATAGAGCCAGTGGAACTCAGGGACAGAATAAAGATAGTTTTGAATTAAGTTTAATATTCAGGCCTCTTTTCTAAAAACCAGTATTTTTCCTAATGCTTTTAATTTTAATCCCTTACTAAATTCCCAACAGTTAAGCAACAATAGAACCAGACTTTCTGGTTTAAACTCCCACCGACTTCACCTAGTAGCTGTGAAAACCTGGGCAAAGTCCCTGCCTCAATTTTATTGTCTGTAAAATGGGCACAGTCATAATATCAACAGAAAGGTTGCTGTGAGCAATGATACATATTAGGTACTTAGAATGGAAGCATGGAATTAGTCCTCAGTAAAAGTCCTATCATTATGACCTACTGCCATATATTACCTCCATTCTGGAAAGTTATTGTATCCTTAACATAGATATACATTTCCTTTTACATGAAAGAGTGGAAAAAAGTCGTATGAAAAAAAGATAGAGCAGCCTTGGCCCAGATTTTTTTTTTTTAGTGGCAATTCTGTGCTTTCATGATATATGCTGCCACCTGCTGGACCCATCAGGAATTGTTCCATCGCAGGATGTGATTAACACTGCTGTGTTGTTTGACAAAATTTCCTATTCACGCAAAATAAATAACACTAAATATATATTCCCATCATTCAAAGAATAGCCATCTGAGCAATTTCTCTCACTAGGTGGCACTATTAATAACCACATGTGATCTTAAAACCCTTGGAGAAGCTACATAGTCAGCTGCAAGACACCAGTGTGATGAGGAACTTCACGGCTTTTAGGATAATGACCATAGAGAGTCTCTTAGTTACAAATCCACACTTCAGGGCGCATCTTACAGAAACCAGAATGTGAGATAAATGCAGCATTTATAAGATTGGTTTTTTAAATTAAAAGGAATTTAAGTTATTGATATCATAAACCATTTATCTTCTTATTTACAAAGGCTTTAGTATAAACATTTTTCAAATGAATAAAAGAGTAGCTGACACTGAGATTTTAAAATTAATAATCTCCTTTCAGAATACTAAGGAAAATATAAAATATATTTTAAAATCTTTCATTAGTTTCCCCTAGTTACCAGTTTTTTGTTCCAGAGTATGGGGTTCTATAGTGGGAGCCATGTTTTTGTTATATAATATTTCTAAGCTTGGATCCAAAGTCAGAGATAAAATAACTCTGCGTGATTTAGGAGTACTTAACTCCAAATAGAATCTTAGGACATACGAGATCTCTCATAAGATGAGTACTTAAAGACAATGAAGTACACATTGCCCGAAGGGGGAAAATCACCAGTGGTGGGGGTTAGAAGACATTTCTAAGAGTCATTTATGACAGTGATTAGCTCAAAATCTCTTACTAACCACTAGATTACTAAATGCTGGACTCTCTGTCTGGAAGGAACACTAGGCCAAGAACCCCAGATGGGAAAACAGGGGAGTTCCCTCTAGTTGTAGTGTTAAAGCATTGTGTGTCTGAGCACACTTCAGCCCCACCGAGGGACTGTGCTGCATCAGGCTCATGTGCTGAGTGTCAAGGACCCCACTGAGAGTCATATGAAAGCTACAAAGCTCTTTCCGGAAGAATCCTGATATCCATCACACACGCACACACTCACACACACACAGTCACATACACACACAGACCAACTCACACACACACTGAAACACACTCTTTCACACACACTCACACACAGACACACAAACACACACAGACCACCCACCCCCACACACACAGTGACAATCACATACACACACAGACCCACTCACACACACAGACACATACACATACACATAGACACACACATTCACATACACACACAGGCACAGTCACCCACAAACACACTGACACACTCACACACAGAGACCTGCTCAGGCACACACTTACACACACACACACCCACTATTATCAGAGCCCTGAATCTCTTTCTTGGTTCCCTTTCAAGGTAAAGAATCCACGAACCATATCATATCTACCCAACTTTCAAATGCTGAAGTTCAAGTGGTAAATTCAGTCTTAAGAAAAAAAAAATCATGACGAAATTTGGGAATCAATTAATTATACATTATTTCTAAAATGTTAAGAAAAAGAACCCAGGTCATAGTTAATACATGCTTATTAATGCAGTTAAGGGTCTCAAGATATGACTTCTGGTTAACTATTTGAATTTATTCTTCTTTGAGCTAGGGAATGAATTCTTCAAAAGCAGTTTTAAAATTTCTGTCTTATGTATTACAGAATGTTCTAACCTAAGACTAGTCCAAAGTGCCCTTACTCATGAAAAAGAGAATTTATTTGTATTTTCTACATGCAATCATGCAATATAATCACTATAGAAAACTACTTTAACATTTGCTTTTTAAACTATTGTCAGATTTCTGTATATAATATAATGTTCATTTTGGATATAAGTAAAATCTAAATCAATCCAATAATCAATCATTTTGGCTACTTATCAAGTCTTAAAATCTAAGCAGAAAAGTATGGAGTTTATTTTATAAGTGTTAGGAAAATACAGAGAAATATCATGAAAAAATAAATATTTAGGATGATTTATCTGGTAGTGATATGCAAACTGCCAACTGCCCATGAGGCACTTTTAAAACCCTGGCTTTACTAACACAGGAAGAGAAAACCGAATACCACATGTTCTTACTTATAAGTGGGAGTTAAATAATGCAAACTCATGGACACATAGAGGGAAACAACACACAGTGGGGTCTATTGGAGGGTGGAGGGTGGAGGTGGAGAAGAGGGAGAGGATCAAGACAAATAACAAATGGATACTAGGCTTAATACCTGGGTGATGAAATAATCTGCAAGACAAACCCCCATGACACAAGTTTATGTATGTAACAAACCTGCACTTGTACCCCTGAACTTAAAAGTGTAAAATAAATAAATAAATACCCGGTGTATTAGTTTTCACAGTGCTATGAAGAAATGTCCCAGTCTGGGTAATTTCTAGAAGAAAGAGGTTTGATTGACTCAAAGTTCCACATGGCTGGGGAGGCCTCAGGAAAATTACAATCATGGCAGAAGGGGAAGCAAACATATCCTTCTTCACACGATGGCAGGAAGGAGAAGTGCAGAGTGAAGGCTGGGGAAAGCCCCTTATAAAACCATCAGATCTTGTAGGAACTCACTCATTATCATGAGAACAGACTCATGGGGGTAACGGCCTTCATGATTAAATTACCTCCCACCAAATCCCTCCCATGACATGTGGTGATTATGGGAACTACAATTCAAGATGAGATTGGGGTGGAGACACACCCAAACCATATCACCTGGCTTTGAGGTGAGTCCACAGCAGGGATGGAGGTTTCCAGGGAAGCAGGAAAGAAAGAAACAAGGAGGAGGAAACCGAAGGGGAGAATACACATGGTCTTGGAAATTAAGAAGCTGGATGACAAATTAAACTAGGTGCATGTAGTCCCCACAACAAGGGATGGGGGTCCCACTGGAACACAGGACACTTCATGTTTGAAGGTGTCCTCAAAAGATGAAGTTGATCAAATTTTCCCATAATCTGCCTTTAAAAACAGGCAGACTTGAATGCCCAGAACATGGAAAATCACAATAAAATGCATGTGAAAAGTAAATAAAGGCGATTGGGGCTGTCCCACCTTTTAGAGAGTAATGGTGCTTCCTTTAGTTTCTATACCCCTGGTCCCGCCTCCTCGGAGCACAGCACACTGTCTGCCTTACAGTGTGGGTCTCTGTGGGAGGCTTATCACATGCTCCCTTGTCATCTCTTTAAGGAAGGACTGGTTAAACAGCATGGAACCCAGAGCTGGGCCACCCAGGAGCTTGCCTTCTGCTTCACAGCCATTCTCATATAATGGTCCAGATTTGGTGTTTGACACTTGTCCCCACATTTGTCTGGATTCCTTACCTAATACAAGCTTCAGCTTCCTTGCATCCATGAAAATGGGCATAGAAAACCTGGATGGCTGTTGTAAGGATCAGGTATCACAGTAATACAAAGCACTTAGCCCTTAGCTGCTGGAGAAACCGGGCTCAGGCACGTGACCTTACCTATAGCCACACGTGGACATTCAGGTTTCCAGCTGAGAAAAGAGGAGGAAGGAAAGATGGAAACCTAGCAAGTGCACAGTCACAGAACCTTAGAGCTAGGGGAGAGCCCAGAAATTAGACAATACACAAAGAAGTGCACCGTTTCGCTTTCGAGGTGAGGGAATCGGCCTGAGGAAGCCAAGAAACGCTCCCAGAATTACAACACACATCTGAATTCTTCCAACCCAAGGCTCTTCCCACTGAAAAGGGGAGAAGTGAGATGAGGGAAAGTAAAAGAGGAGATGACACAGGGCAGAATAACCCCAAACAGCTTTGATTACGATTCCATTTACCGCTTTTAAATTCCAGCATTGAGACCTGAGCTAAAATACTTTATTGGAGCTTTTCCCTAAATAGATAGCGGAATAGAGGTAAGATTTGGTGGCAAACTTTTCCTTTTAATTCAATCATTGGATATTTTACCCACTCTTCAGCTTACTTTTACGTGCCTTCAGGTTCGTTTCTTACAATGGGAGGGGATCAGAATCGTTTTCTGGAGTGAAAAATGAGGAAACGCAGGAATGCAGCTGTAATCTCCCCTTTTTTTCTGTGCAGATGCGGATGGCAATGGCAGGCACCCACACAGAAGGACATTTCCTTATACTGTCATATACAGCCTCGGGACTTCTGCCCAGGCCTCAGTAGACACAACTGCAGTGGTTGAAATGGAGAGAACACACGTTTGTCAGAAGTAGGTCTGGTCTGATTTTGCCTGAGTCATTGAGTGATGGTTTGCACTTCTCATCCTTCACAAACATCCTAGAAACAATGGCCCTGATTTACTCCGAACGTCCTGGGAGTGCTCCACGGTAAATACACAATGCCTCTATATATTTATGATTCTTTCTTGGTCTATTTCGAGGCTATAACAGTGAGGGCCTGAATTCCAAATTCTGCCATACAAGCAAGCATTTTGCCTTAACAGTTGGCTACGCTTGAGTCCCGAGTTACATCTATTCTCAAGCAACTTGGCTCATCATGAAGAAGTATGAACTTAAGAGTCAGGAATGGACAGGCATGGCAGGAGCTGGTACTCCAGTGGTCACAGCCTGGAGCATTCAAGAGGCAGAGCTCAAAAAGGAGTACAAAATATGACCAATGTATTTGTTAATAATTGGATCACCTTCAACATATCAGGCACGTGTGTAAGAGATCTTTGTGAACAGAGTGTATGCAAACCCTACAGTGGGTGAAACCCTACAGAATAGATTTGAGCTTTTCCTTTTTAATTCATTAATATTTTAACTTTGCTGAAGAACAGAACCTAATATTATTAGCCAACTAATTTGAATTTGTCAGAAGGAAGATGTTACCCAAATATCAAATCAAGACCAGATCTACTTCTGACAAACACATGTTCTCTCCATTTCAACCACTGCAGTTATGCCTTCTGAGGTGTGGGCAGACGTTCCAAGGCTGCTCAACAGTATAAGGAAAGGCCTTTCCATACATATTAATTTTAACTCTGACAACAATTCTGCAAGGGAAGTATTACAGTTGAGCAAACCCAGGCTCAGATACTTTAATACTCTATTGGAAGTCAGATAATTTGCCAACTGCTGAGTCAGGCCAGTAATCTAGGTATGTCTGGTACCAATAGATCATATATGATATCCATCCCCATAGACAAATAGCTGAAACTCTGCAGGATAGGGTCGAGCTTCTCCTTTTTTTATTCACCAATATTTTAACATCACTGAAGAAGAGAACCTAATATTATTATAGTAGCCAACTAATTTGAATTTGTCAGAAGGAAGATGTTATGTAAATATCAAATAGGGTGATTTCTTACAAGAAATCTGGTTGATTTGTTCTTCTGTAAGACACGGTGTCCTTGTACTTAGTTTCCATTTTTTAGTATCTATATGGGGGAAACAACTGATAAAATACCAAATGACTCTTTTTCCTAACTTGTTAATGCAAATAATCAACATTCTTAGCAATAACAACATAATAACTAATCTCCAGGTATAAAACTTCTGAATAGCTTACGCTCTCCATGACTTCATTGGAATAGGTTTCTGATAATAAAGATTGCCATTTCCTCGTGATCTTTCTCTCAATATCTCTTAACCCCCCATCCCCAAGCAGCAAAGACCCATACAGGGTCCTGTCAGCCAGCCTTCTGTCTTTTGCCATCATGAATACAAATCCAGATGGAACCGTATATTCATACATCCATCTTTCCTGCCTCAAAAGATAAAACCCATGCAATGACACAATGTTAAAATTCAAATTAAAAAGTGCACTGTGAGATCCAAGATTTCTCCATGCTAGCACACTTGACATTTTGTTCTGAGGCCCTCTTGCCCTTAACATTTTTATGACAAATAACAATTTTCCGGTTGTTACCAAAACCTTGCTTTGAATTTTTATGTAAGCATGAACAGCATCACTTCTCCAAGACAGAAGACAAAGAAGAAGACAAGAAGCAGAACAACTGATAATGTTCTAGATTGTCCCTACCTTATGGGGCATTGCAGAGAGATTATTATCAGTCATTAGGTTCAGGCAGCTTTGTGCTCTTCCTTTACTGAGTCATTCTCTGACATCACCGGGGAATCACTCCCTCACTGGAGAACACAGTCCTTAACAATGATGGCATCACAATTTTATCTCACTTCCCAACTGAGAAAGAAATGAGTCCCTTTACAAGAAAACACTATTCACACACATTTTTTTTTTCCTGTAACTCAAGAAGTTTTCTTGTCCATGACACAGTATGAAATAAGGACTGGGCATGGTGGCTCATGCCTGTAATCCCAGCAGGTTGGGAGGCCGAGGCGGGCAGATCACTTGAGGTCAGGAGTTTGAGACCAGCCTGGCCAACATGGTGAAACCCTGTCTCTACTAAAAATACAGAAAAAAAAAAAAAAAAAAAAAAAAAAGTGGGACATAGTGGCATGCACCTGTAGTCCCAATTGCTTGGGAGGCTGAGGCAGGAGAATCGCTTGAACCCAGGAGGCAGAGGTTGCAGTGGGCAGTGATCGTACCACTGTCTCAAATAAATAAAAAAAAAAGTGTGAAATAATACAATTAGTAACAATATGGGAGTCGATGAACATATGGAAACAACTTCACTTTACAGTAAAGCAGGTACTTGAAAATGAAATGCATTGTTCTCCTCACTTGCACTGCAAAACTGGAGGCATGAATAGAATGCTCTGAGTTCAAGTTCTAGCTTTTGTGCAAGTTATCCAAACGTTTAGTTTTTCTTTTTTGCATCTTCCTCCTGTCAAAATACGTCCAGGCCCAGTCCCTGAACACTGACTTCTTAAAGGATCTTATCCCAAATCCTAGCGTTAAATACTATCTATGTCTATGTGTTGCTGACTTCAAAATTAACATTTCTGTTCAAACTCCAAATTCTATGATCACCTTCTTACTCAACATCTCCCTTTAGGTTTCCAATAAAGATCTACAACTTAATATATCAAAACAAGTTTTCTGAATCTAAACATTGAATGAATATTCAATAATATTAGGAAATAAAAGTCATTTCTCAGAGATGACAGTATTGTGACTGTTTTAAAAATATTTCCTACAATATAAATGATAAAGATAAATCATTCAAAGTCTGAGATTTGCTTAACGAGCCCCATGGTGGTGGTGCTGGTGTGGAAGGTAGAGGAAGGAGAATCCAATTAAAGTACAGATAAAACAAGGATCTCAGGGACTTGATGGTTACTATTTCTGGGTGATGACTTTGTGGACATTTTTTGTACTATTCTTTCTAATTTTGCTTATGTTAAAATTTTTCCCTAATTAAAAAAATAACCCCCTCCCCTTCTGAATAAAGGCATCATCATTAACTCAGCTGCTGTGAATCACAATCTTGGCATCACTGTTGCCTGATCTTTTCTCTCACAGGTGCACAGGATCTGAGTTGAGCGTGTGCTGGGCGTGTCTGAGTAACAGTGAAAAGGCTGCCAAGTGCCGGAGTCATTGAAAGTGGGGTCAGAGAGATGTCCAAACGATTTCTACACAGGGCCTAAGAGGCCACAGTAAGCATTTGTGTTTTATTTTGTATTTTACTCTGTGTATGATACAAAAGTTACAATTTTGATGAGAAAAGAAAAACCCTGAGATTTACGTTTGACTAACATTGCCATGAATGGTGTTTGAATAATAGACGATAAGCGGCCAAGAATGGGAGAGGAAAGGCAACCAGAAGTGATTTCACTAGTACAGGTTGGTGATGGCCATTCAAAACAGTGCTTCAGTGGAAGTAAGGGGGACTTGATTTCAAAGGTATGGCTGACATGATTTTCTAACGTATGACTAAGTGTAAAATGACACTATTGGATTAAAAATTGTCCTTTAGCCCTAAAATGCCATGGATGTCCCCAGTCCTGTAAGATGCAGGGGTTGTATGCACCATTGCTTCTGTGCCTTCCAGGAGTTATCTCCTTGCAGTGTACATGGCAGAAAGAGCACAGCCTTCAGAGTCAGAGAAGATAGGCTAGAATTGGTGTGGTTCATGCAGTGTGCCCCACAGAGCCACATGAAAATTAAAGGGAACAGCATGAAAATCTGTGTACGATGCAACATAGCAAGGGACTCAACAAAAACCTCCCTTTCCTCTCCAAAATGCCTACCCCTTACAAGTGGCAGTCTCATGTGTCACTGCCCTGCCATGAGATGTCAGCCTTCCTTCCTCACATGTTCTTTGACTCCATGTCTAAGATTTCCACAATGGAACCTCCCTTTCTTGCCCTCTAGGCTGCATGTTTTTGCAGAGGGGTGACCCTTACGTGGGGACTAAATTTGAAATAAATGAGTATTCTAACCTGACCTCAGGTGATCCACCTGCCTCAGCCTCCCAAAGTGCTGGCATTACAAGCATGAGCCCATACCCAGCCCACATTTTCTTTATCCAGTCTATATAATTGATGGGCATTTGGGTTGATTCCATGTCTTTGCTATTGTGAATAGTACTGCAATGAACATACACTTGGCATGTATCCTTATAATAGAATGCTTTATATTCCATTGGGTATATACTCAGTAATGGGATTGCTGGTCCAAATGGAATTTCTGGTTCTAGGTATTTGCGGAATCACCACACTGTCTTCCACAATGGTTGAAATAATTTGCATTCCCACCAACATTGTGAAAGTGTTCCTATTTCCCCACAGCCTCACCAGCATCTGTTGTTTCTTGAATTTTTAATAATCACCTTTCTGACTGGTGTGAGATGGTATCTCATTATGGTTTTGATTTGCATTTCTCTAATGACCAATGATGTTGAGCTTTTTTGTCATATGTTTGTTGACTGCAAAAACGTATTCTTTTGAGAAGTGTCTGTTCATTTCCTTTGCCCACTTTTTAATGGAGTTGTTTTTTTCCTGTAAATTTACAGTCCTTGTAGAGTCTGGATACTAGACCTTTGCCAAATGGATAGCCTGTAATAAATGTTCTCCCATTGTGTAGGTTGTCTGTTCACTCTGATGATAGTTTCTTTCACTGTGCAGAAGTTCTTTAGTTTAATTAGATCCCATTTGTCAACTTTTGCTTTTGTGGCAATTGCTTTTGATGTTTTAGTCATGAAATCTTTGTCTGTGTCTAAGTCCTTAATGGTATTGCCTATATTTTCTCCTAGGGTTTTCATAGTTTTGGGTTTTACATTTAAGTCTTTAGTCCATCTTAAGTTAATTTTTGTGTAAGGTGTAAAGAAGGGGTCCACTTTCAATTTTATGCATATGACTAGCCAGTTTTCCCACCACCATTTATTAAATAGGGAATCCTTTCCCCATTGCTTGTTTTTGTCAGGTTTGTTGAAGATCAGATGGTTGTAGATGTGTGGTCTTATTTCTGAAATCTGTATTCTGTTCCATTGGTCTATGTGTCTGTTTTTGTACCAGTACCAAACTGCTGTTTTGGTTACTATAGCCTTGTAGTATAGTATGAAGCCAGGTAGCATGTTGCCTTCAGCTTTGTTCTTTTTGCTTATGACTGTCTTTGCTATATGGGCTCTTTTTTGGTTCCATATGAATTTTAAAATAGTCTTTTTTTCTAATTCTGTGAAGAACATTACTGGCAATTTAATGGGAATAGCATTGAATTTATAAATTACTTTGGGAAGTATGGCCATTTTCACAATATTGATTCTTCCTATCCATGGGCATAGAATGCTCTTCCATTTGTTTGTGTCCTCTCTGATTTCCTTGAGCAGTGGTTTGTAGTTCTCCTTGAAGAAGTTCTCCATTTCCCTTGTTAGCTGTATCCCTAAGTATTTTATTCTCTTTGTAGCAATTGTGAATGGGAATTCATTCATGATTTGGCTCTCTGCTTGTCTATTGTTAGTGTATAGGAATGCTTATGATTTTCACACAATGATTTTGTATTCTGTGACTTTGCTGAAGTTGCTTATCAGCTTAAGAAACTTTTGGGCTGAGACAATGGAGTCCTCTAGATATAGGATCATGTCATCTGCAAACAGAGACAATTTGGACTTCCTGTCTTCCTATTTGAATACGCTTTATTTTTTCCTTTTGCCTGATTGCCCTGGACAGAACTTCCACTACTATGTTGAATAGGAGTAGTGAGGGAGGGCATCCTTGTTTTATGCCAGATTTCAAGGAGAATGCTTCCAGCTTTTGCCCATTTAGTAGAGTATTGATTGTGGGTTTGTCATAAATGACTCTTATTATTTTGAGTATGTTCCATCAATACCTAGTTTATTGAGAGTTTTTAATATAAGCGATATTGAATTTTATCAAAAGCTTTTTCTGTATCTATTGAGATAATCGTGCAGTTTTCATCCTTAGTTATCTTTATGTGATGAATTACATTTATTGATTTGCGTATGAACCAGCCTTGCATCTTGTGGATGAAGCTGACTTGATCGTGGTGGATAGTTTTTTTGATGTGCTGCTGGATTCAGTTTGCCAATATTTTATTGAGAATTTTGGCATCAATGTTCATCAGGAATATTGGCCTGACTTTTTTTTATTTGTTGTATTTCTGCCAGGTTTTGGTATCAGGATGATGGTGGCCTCATAAAATGAATTAGGAGGAAGTCCCTCCTTTTCCATTGTTTGAAATACTTTCAGAAGAAATGGTACCAGCTCCTGTTTGTATCTCTGGTATGATTCAGCTGTAAATCTATCTAGTCCTGGGCTTTTTTTTTTTTTTTTTTTTTTTTTTTTTTGGTTGGTAGGCTATTTATTACTGCCTCAATTTTACAACTTGTTATTGGTCTATTCAAGGATTGAACTTCTTCCTGGTTCAGTCTTCAGAGGTTGTGTGTGTTCAGGAATTTATGCATTTCTGTTAGATTTTCCAGTTTATTTGCACAGAGGTGTTTATAGTATTCTCTGATGGTTGTTTGTATTTCTGTGGGGTTAATGGTGATAACCGTGTTTTCAGTTTTTATTGTGTTTATTTGATTATTCTATCTTTTCTTCTTCATTAATCTAGCTAGTAGTCTATTTTATTTTATTTTATTTTTTCAAAAAAACAGCTCCTGGATTCAATAATTTTTGAAGGGCTTTTGTGTCTCTATCTCCTTCAGTTCTGCTGTGCTCTTGGTTATTTCTTGTCTTCTGCTAGCTTTAGAGTTTGTTTCCTCTTGGTTCTCTAGTTCTTTTAGTTGTGATGCTAGGGTGTTGATTTGAGATCTTTTGAGCTTTTCAATCTGGGCATTTAGTGCTGTAAATTTCTCCCTTAACACTGCTTTAGCTGTGTCTCAGAGATTCTGGTATGTTGTCTCTTTGTTCTCATTTATTTCAAATAACTTCTTGATTTTTGCCTTAATTTCATTATTTACCCAGGCGTCATTCAGGAGCAGATTGTTTAATTTCCACATAGTTGTGTGATTTTGAGTGGGTTTCTTAATCTTGAGTCCTAATTAGATTGCACTGTGGTCTGAGAGGCTGTTATAATTTCAGTTCTTTTCCATTTGCTGAGGAGTGTTTTACTTTCACTTACATGATCAATTTTAGAGTAAGTGCCATGTGCGCCAAGAAGAACATATATTCTGTTGTTTTGGGGTGGAGAGTTCTGTAGATATCTATCAAGCCCATTAGATCCAGAGCTAAGTTCGAGTCCTGAATATCCTTGCTAATTTTCTGTCTAGATGATCTGTCTAATATTGACATTGGGGTGTTAAAGTCTCCCACTATTATTGTGTAGGAGTCTGAATCTCTTTGTAGGTCTCTAAGAACTTGTTCTATGAATCTGGATGCTCCTGTACTTGGTGCATATATATTTAGGATAGTTGACTCTTCTTGTTGGATTGAACCCTTTATATGTAATACCCTTCTTTGTCTTTTTTGATCTTTGTTGGTTTAAAGTCTGTTTTGTTAGAAAATGGAATTGCAACCCCTGCTTTATTCTGCTTTCCATTTAGTTGGTAAAGTTTCCTCCACCCCTTTGAGCCTTTGCACGTGAGATGGGTCTCTTGAATAAACCACACTGATGGGTCTTGACTCTTTATCTAGCTTGCCATTCTGTGTTTTTTAATTGGGGCATTTAGCCCATTTACATTTAAGGTTAATATTGTTATGTGTGAATTTGATCCTGTCATCATGATGCTAGCTAGTTGTTTTGTATACTTGCTGATGTAGTTGCTTCATTGTGCCACTGGCCTTTGTACTTCAGTGCGTTTTTGCAGTGGCCAGTAATTGTTTTTCGTTTCCGTATTTAGTGCTTCCTTCAGGAGCTCTTGCAAGGTAGGCCTGGTGGTAATGAATTCCCTCAGCCTTTGCTTGTCTGAAAAGGATTTTATTTATCCTTTGTTTGTGAAGCCTAGTTTGACCAGATATGAAATTCTGGGTTGGAAATTCTTTTCTTTAAGAATATTGACTATTGGCCCCCAATCTCTTCTGGCTTGTAGGGTTTCTGTTAGTTTGATGGGCTTCCCTTTGTAGGTGACTTGATCTTTCTCTCTGGCTTCCCTTAACATTTTTTTCCTTCATTTCCACCTTGGAGAATCTGATGAGTATGTGTCTTGGGGTTGATCTTCTTGTGGAGTATCTTACTGGAGTTCTCTGGATTTCCTGAATTTGAATGTTGGCCTGTTGGGGAAGTTTTCCTGAATGACACCCTGAAGTATATTTTTCAACTCGCTTTCATTCTCCCTGTCTCTCTGAGGTACCACAATAAGTGGTAGACTCAGTCTTTTTACATAATCCCAGTTCTTGGAGGTTTTGTTTGTTCCTTTTCATTCTTTCTTCCTTAATCTTGTCTGCCTGTCTTATTTCAGCAAGATAGTCTTTAAGCTCTGAGATTTTTGTCTCAATTTGGTCCATTTGGCTATTGACATTTGTGGTTACACTGCGAAGCTCTTGTTTTTCTCGGCTCCATCAGGTCATTTATGTTCCTCTCTAAACTGGTTATTCTGGGTAATAGCTCCCGTAATGTTTTATCATGGTTCTTAGCTTCTTTGCAGGGGCTAGAACATTCTCCTTTAGCTCAGCAAAGTTTGCTCTGAAGCCCACTTCTGTCAATTCATCCATCTCAGCCTCCTCCCAATTCCGTGCCCTGCTGGAGAGGTGTTGCAATCATTTAAAGAAGAAGAGGTACTCTGGCTTTTTGAGTTTTCAGCATTTTTTTGTTGATTCTTTCTCATCTTTGTGAGTTTACTTAACTTCAATCTTTGAGGCTGCTGACCTTTGGGTGGGGTTTTTCTGTGGGGACTTTTCTTGTAGCTGCTGTTGCTGCTTTCTGTTGTTTGTTTTTCTTTTAACAGTCAGGCTCCTCCCTTTTCCATAGGGCTGCTGCTGTTTGCTGGGGGTGCACTTCAGACCCTATTCTCCTGGGTCCCTCTCACACCTGGTGGTATCACCAGTGAAGACTGCAGAACAGCAAAGTTGGCCACCTGCTCCTTTCTCTGGGATCTCTGTCCCAGAGGAGCCCCAAACTGATGCCAGCAGGAACACTCCTATATAAGGCATCTGGTGACTCTGTTGGGGGATCTCACCCAGTCAGGAGGCACAGGATCAGGGACCCACTTAATGAGGCACTCTGGTGGCCCCTTGGTGGAGGGGGTGTACTGCTCCGGGAAATCCTACTTGGATGGACTGCCCAGATTCCTCAGATCCAGCAGGGGGAAAGACTAAATCTGCTGATCCAAGAAGACCACAGCTGCCCCTCTCCTCAGGGGCTCAGTCCCAGGGAGATCAGAGTTCGGCCCCCAAGTCCCTGGCTTGAGTTGCTAAAATTCCTGCAGGGAGGCCCCGCCCTGTGAGGAGGGCTGGGTCAGGATTTGGCCTAAAGAGGCAACCTGGCCACGATCTGCCACGGCTGCTGTGCTGCACTGTGGGTAATTCCTCATGGGTCCAAACTGTCCAGTCTCCTGGCACCAGCAGGGGGAAAACAGCAGACTAGGGCTGCAGTGATGGCTGCTACCCTTCCCCACAGGAACTTGGTAGTCTTACGCAGTCTCCAGCCTAGTGGCCACGGAGAATCTGCACAGCTCTGTGCTTGGGACCCAAGGCCCTGGTGGCGTGGGCTCATGAGGGGGATCTCCTGATCCACAGGTTGCAAAGATCCATAGAGAAAGCATGAATTCCCAGGTGGGATAGCAAGATCTCTAACTGCCTTCTTTGGCTGGAGGTGGGAGCTCCCCTTGCCCTGGTGGCTCCCGGATGGGCCATCACACCACCCTGTTTTTCCTTCACCCAGGTGGGCCGTCACACCACCCTGCTTTTCCTTACTCTCGGCGGGTCACACCAATCTTCTAGTCAGTCCCAGTGAGAGAACCTGGATGCCTCAGTTGCCAGTGCAGGATTCATTCACCATTTTCGTTCTAGGTGGGAGCCTCCAACCACAGCTTTTTCTAGCCAACCATCTTGGCCCCTCCCACTAACTGTATTTACTATTTACATTTTTGACACACGCACAAAATGCACAGAACATCGAACTCCACCCTATAGCACTTTCTGGAGGTGAGGAGCAGCCTCGGATATATGTGAACTAGGGAAGGCCACCCCTGTTTCTTCACTCTCACTTTGCCCTCTAAGTTGTGTTTTTATTCCACTCCAGCTCACTCTCCCCACTTTGATAAAGAGAGGCTCAGCTGTGATAATGAAGAATCCCAAAAGGTTAATGGTGCCACACAACAAAAGCTTATTTATCAGTTAAAAAAATGGCCTAAAATTGATATTCCCAGGCACCAGACATCTTTCCTTGATGTTAATTTAGGGTCCAGTTTCCTTGCATCTGTGGCTCCTCTAGGGAGCAGGAGAGAAAAGGAATCGAAAGTGAAGTCCGCTTCTAAAAGTCTTGGTTTGGAAATGCTACACACTCCCTCTGTTCACATTCTACTGGAGAGCTAGTGACATGACCAAACCTGCAGGCTGAGGGGCTGGGAAGTGTGGACCATGGAGGGCAGCTGCCCCCAGCTACAACACTAAATGATGAATGGGTCATGAATGGCAGTGCAGCCAGCCATTCCTGCCACACCATCTGTTCATGCATCAAATCATCATAACAAAATATTAGAAGCTCAAAACTGTGTATGATGGAATCCAAACTGGTAGTCACACTCTAAGTGTGAAATAAAAGTGTGAACATGCTAATAAAACCTTACAGTAGTTCACATTTAGTAATTCTATACGATAGAATTTCTTCGGTTTCCTATGTAAACAACTAGCTTATTATTCATCATGTAATACTAAAGCTTAGAATATTAACGCAGACACTTCAGGTTCCAAAGAAAATACCCCTTTCATCACAGTTACAGCCCAATTCTAATGAGCATGTAATTTTCTGTGATACAAGTGGGAGGAGAGTGCTATTGTGAGCCCTGAATGGGAAGCAAAGGTGGCCTTCAGATAATGCTGTTGCTCAGAACCACATGCAAACATCCCAGCTCAGGGAGTCAAAACATCTTGGCCTACATTATACAAAAGGCAACAGAACAATAATCTCATATTGAAATACTCAGCTTTGAAGCTCATAACAAACAAGAACAAATTTCTTTGCTTTTAAGTCTTTCTTATTTTCATTCGTTGATATGAAAAACCTCACCCCAAATGTGATTATTTAAAAGAAATGGAAAAATTTTAAAACACTAATTCCCCACAATGTGAATTTACAATCTGCACCTTATAAAACTCCATGGTTAAATACCTTAAAAAGTCAGGCACACTGTGAATTTCAGTGGGCATCAGAGCTTTGTCTGATTTTTATTTGAATAACGGCAAGTATTCAAATTCCAAAGTTCTAAAGTTCAAGTAGTCTCAAGACTGCAATATTTATTATACAAAAGAACCTGTACAATATATTTTCCTTGAGTCATTTTTAAAAGTTTTAAAATACTTGCAAAATATCTTTAACATCATATTTTAATGGCACTTTAAATATTTTCAGCAATAAAACAGCATCTGACTATGTGACATTTTCACTCTAAATATTCTGTGAGAAAGAGCATTTTACTGGTACATGGTAATGTAAAACTGGAGTTTTCTCTTTCCTTATATCAGGGGTTAAAATTATACAGAATTGTACAGAGAACGTTTAAAAATACATAACTCTAAGTCCTATCTCCAGAGTTTCTCATTTAGTAGGGGTTTTTGGTTTTGGTTTTGGTTTTGGTTTTGCAGGGCCTAAGAATTTGCATTTTATTTAATTCACACATCAGGAAATTCTGATGTAACCAGGCCACATGTTTGTGAATCACTGATAAAGAATTTGAAAGATTTAGAACAGTGCTTCTAAAACTTTATTGTGCATACAGATATCAATGATCTTGTGGCAAAGACGATTCTATTCAGAAGGCCTGGAGGAGGCCTGAGGTTCTGTATTTTTAACAAGCTCCCAGGTAACCTCATGCAGCTGGTCCATGGATCACACCCAGAGTGGCAAAGATGGAGCCTCCCTAAAAGACAGGGTGAGCTTAGGTGGCTGTGGATGTTAATATAACAGTTTTCAAACAGGAATGACTGTCCTTGAGTGCATTAGGACTCTAGCAAAGAAGTCACACACTCTAAATCACCCTTCACCAAAAAGAAATATTTATAGAAGGAGGAACAGTAAGTGCTCCCTTAGCAAAAAGTTTTATCATCAAGTCTGGTTCTTTTCCCTATATAACAAATCTTTAAGAATTCTGAGGGTGGACCAGGGAAGAAGCATATGCTCACTGTTCAGTAAAATCAAGAGAAAATTCTGACCCTGCATCCCACGGCACTGACTTTACCCCACCCAACACAGCACCATCTCACTCCATTCGCATGCTTCCAGGTAGTCCTAAGAGGCTCATTTAGATCACTGGGTGAGAGCACGGATGATGAGGCTGGGTGCGTATTTCCAGCACCAGCATTTACTGAGTGAGTTTGTTCAAGTTACATACCTTTTCAAGGCCTCAGATTTCCCATCTGAAACATGGAGACAGCACCTACTTCAAAGGATTTTTGTGAACATCACAGGAGAACCCACAGTATCTTGCACAAAGTGGTGCTCCAAAAATGCTAGATATGATTATTTTCACTAAAGACCAATGAAGAGCAACAACAACAACAAAAAAAAAAAAAAAAAAAAAAAAAAAGAAAAAAAATTCAACTATTGGGATAAAACAGAAAGAAAACTGAGTGTAAATGTCTAAAGCAAGTAGATACGAATTAAAAGGTAGGTAGGTGATGCCATATACCAAGGCTTTACTCCCCTGGGGTGTACTCATTTTAATTCCTGAAGGACAGAAAACAAATAGTCACCAAACAAGAAACCCTGTCTCCATCTTGTTCTTTCTCTAATGTATTTGTCACACTGGAGCCAGATAGAATTTTCTAGCATGCCAAACTGAATGCATCATTCCCCTTTAGAAAGCCCTCTTTGACTTACTGCCTTTAGGATAAAAGTAAACATCTTTAACAATGCCTGTTGATGCTGTTCCCTTGGTCTAGGAACCTCTGTCTCCACCCTTCCTCACCAATCAATATTCCCAATCTAAATATACTTCCTCTAGGAAGTCTTTTTCAAGCTCTATGTTTCTCTAATCCAAATATTTTCACACTTTATTGCAATTTATATGAAAATATCTTGTGTTTTCGTCTAAGTCCATAAGAACAATGAAGGCAAACATTTTTATTGTCCTGATGATTATTTACTACACAGCAGCTATGTCGTGCCTGGCACACAGTTGGTGCTTAACAAATATTTGTTGGGGGTGGTGGCCCAGATGGCAACTAGAAGAAGCTAGTGCACACAGCTCTCACAGAGAGGAACAGAAGGGGCAGGTAAGCCCAGCACCTTCAACTGAAACACCCAGGTACACTCACTGAGACTAATCAAGGAAATAACTGGACCCATGGAAAATGGAGAAAATCAAGGCAGATCAATAGCCCATCCAGAAGTGACACAGAGCCAGGGGAACCTCCTTCACTCGGGGAAGCAGTGAGTGAATGAGTGACCCCAGGAACCCACACTGCTCCCACAGATCTTTGCAACTCTCAGGTCAGGAGATTCCCCCGTGAACCCACTCCACCAGGGCCTTCAGTCTGACACACAGAGCTAAGTGAGGTCTCAGCAGAGCAGCTACACAGGCACACACATGGAGACCCAGGAGCCTTACAGACTTGGGCTTTCTGGGCTTCCCAGGAAAAGTAGTTGCAATTCAGGCAATGTGGGAGGTTAGACTGCCATACATACCCCTAGAAAAGGGGTTGAATCTAGACTGAGCAGCGACAGTCTGCAGACCCTGCTTCCGTGGCACTTCTGCAGACCCTGCTTCCGTGGTACCTCACAGGATAAGGCCCACTGGGTTGGAATTCCAGCCAGACATGGATAGCAATGTTGCACCCCCCTGAGACAGAACTCCCAGAGGGAGCGGCGGGCCACCATCTTTGTAGTTTGGGCAACTTAGCCATCCAGCCTTCAGGCTTTGGAGAGTCTAAGCCAACCAAGAGTGGAAGTGGTCTCCCAGCACAGCACAGCTGTTCTATGAAAACATGGCCAGACTGCTTTTTAAAATGGATCCCTGATCCCATTCCTCCTCGCTGGGCAGAACCTCCCAACCAGGATGTCCAGCCACCCCCGTTGGTGTTCTCTGGGCAACAGGGACTTGAAACCTCTCTGGGACGAAGCGCCTAGAGGGAGGGGTGGGCCACCATCTTTGCTGTTTAGGTGACTTAGCCATCCAGCCTTCTAGCTTTAGACAGTCCAAGCCGATTGAGGCTGAAAGCAGTTTTCCAGCCCGGCACAGCTGCTCTATGAAAACATGGCTAGTTTGCTTATTTAAATGTGTCCCTGATCCCATTCCTCCTCACTGGGTGGGACTTCCCAACGAGGGTCTCCAGACACCTCCTATAGGTGTATTTGAGCCGGCAATAGGCCCATAACTCTCTGGGAAGGAGATCCCAAAGAGAGACGCAGGCTGTCTTTCTTGTTGTTTCATAGCCTTT
Source organism: Rhinopithecus bieti (assembly GCF_001698545.2). NCBI lineage: Eukaryota > Metazoa > Chordata > Mammalia > Primates > Cercopithecidae > Rhinopithecus > Rhinopithecus bieti. The sequence continues at coordinate 1,127,225 of NW_016804423.1, forward strand.
ATTATTGATACCTCCAGGTACTAGAAAATCCAAGGTGACCAGGAACTGGAGTGGCCCCCAGCATACCATAGGAGCACTGCAGAAAAGTGACCAGACTCTTATGTGGGTGCTCATTTTTATATGTCCTCACTGGGCAGGTCCTCCAGGCCTAGGCCTCTAGCCACCCCCACCAGAACTACTGAGCCAGTAGGAGCTCTGCAACTCCCTGGACAGAGTCCCCAGAGACTCAAAGCCTCTCTGCCACTGCCTCTGCTAGTGGAACTGCCCTTGCTACCCTCAGATTAACAAAGGAGCAAAGACCTTATGTGTCTTAGCCACACCTCCAACAAGCTGTAGTTGATCCAAGGAGAGGAGGCTAGTCTGTCTTCCTTGGGTGCCAGCCACTGTCCCCACTGCTCATCACTAGACAGAGAACTCCCAGCTTGGGCCCATAGCACAGACCCTCCATCCTGGGATGATTGCACTGAGCAATTTCTGACCTCCATTTCTCTGGAGTGGACCCCTAGGAAACAAGCAGAAGACCTTTGGACACAACCACTAAGGTCCCTTCCTCTGCGCCTCCAAGTTGGGGAAGGAGAATAACACCGAGATCACACCAGAGCGGCAGTGGGCAGCCGAGGAATGCCAAGCCGTGATCTACAGCCAGCACTCAATGGGGAGAGGAACCCACACTTTCAGAACATTGAGAGGGACCATGGCTGTAACTGAGGAAACATAGGGAAGCCACGCAACTGAGCAAGAGTCTACCAACTGACCAGAACATCTAAGTGCCACCTACCGGATCACACCTGAAAGCTTCAACACCAAAAGTAAACTGAGCATACACTACTCTGAAATCAAAGACAAGAAGTCAGTTTCAAATAAAGACTCTGTACAAAGCCTCAGTTCTGTGAAAACATTTAGAAGACAAGTCTATTGACTGCACTCAATCTACACTGCAGGTAAAGGAATGCCAATATCCAGAGATGAGAAAGAACCAGCACAAGGACTCCGGTAGCTCAAAGGGCCAGAGTGCCATATGTCCTCCAAAGGACAAAACCAGTTCTCCAACAAGAGTTCTTAACCAGGCTGAGTGGGCTGGAATGACAGAAATAAAATTCAGAACATGGATAGGGATGAAGCCCATTGAGATTACAGAGGATTGCAAAACCCAATCCAAGGAAAGTAAGCATCACAATTAAATGATAAAGGAGCTGAAGGATGAAATAGCTGGTATAATAAAGGACCTAATGGATTTGATAGAGCTGAATAACACAATACAAGAATTTCACAATGCAATCACAGGTATTAACAGCAGAATAAACCAAGATGAGGAAAAAAAAAAAAAAAACTCAGAACTTGAAGACTGGCTCTCTGAGATAAGACTGTCAGACAAAAATAAAGAAAAAATAATATAAAAGAATGAACAGAACCTCTAAGAAGTAAGGGATAATGTAAAGAGGCCAAATTTATGAATCACTGGTATCCCCTGAAGGGGAGAAAGCAAACAACTTGGAAAACATATTTCAGGATACCATCCATGAAAACTTTCTAAATTTTGCTAGGAGACAAATAGTCAAGTTTAGAAATAAAGAGAAATCCTGAAAGATTCTATGCAAGATCATCCCCAAGACACGTATTGTCAGATATTTCAAGGTTGAAATGAAAGAATGTTAAAGGCAGCTACAGAGAGAAGGTAACCTCCAAAGAGAATCCCTTTCATTTGAGAGGCTAACAGTGGACCTCTCAAATGAAACTCTATAAGCCAAAAGAAATTGGGGGCCATGTTCAATATTCTAGAACAAAAAAATCTTCAAGAATTTTATATTCAGCCAAACCAAGTTTCCTAAGTGAAGGATAAATAATAAGATATTTTCAGATAAGCAAATGTTGAGGAAGTTTGTTACCACAACACCTGCCGTACAAGAGCTCTTGAAAGGAGCACTAAACATAGAAAGGAAAAACTACTACCAGATACTACAGAAATGCACTTAAACACACAAACCAGTGTCACTAAACCACACAAACAAGCCAACATAATAACCAGGTCACAGCTCAATGACAGGAACAAATGCACACATATTAATACCAACCTTGAATATAAATGGGCTAAATGCCCTCACTTAAAAGGCACAGAGTGGCAAGCTAGATAAAAAAGCAAGCCCCAACAGTATGCTGTCTTCAAAAGACCCATCTCACATGTAATGATATCCACAGGCCCAAAATAAAGGGATAGAGGAAAATCTTCCAACAAAATGGAAGAGAGAAAAAAGCAGGAATTGAAATCCTTATTTCAGACAAAACAGACTTTACATTAATAAAAATTAGAAAAGACAAACAAGAGCATTACATAATGGTAAAGGGTTCAATGCAACAAGAAGACCTAACTATTCTAAATATATATGCACCCAACACAGGAGCATCCAGAAATAAAGCAAGTTCTTAGAGACCTACAAAAAGATATAGACTCACACACAATAATAGTGAGAGACTTCAACACTACACTGACAGTATTAGACAGATCATCAGGGTAGAAAATAAACTGAGATATTCAGAACCTGAACTCAACACTGGACTAAATGAATCTGATAGACCTCTGCAGAACTCTTCACCCAAAAACAACAGAATATACATTCTTTTCATCACCACATGGGATATACTCCAAAATCAACCACATAATTGGACCTAAAACAATCCTCAGCAAATGCAAAAACTCAAATCACACCAAACACACTCTCAGACCACAGTGCAATAAAAGTGGAAGTCAAGACTTAAAAAATTGCTCAAAACTATTCAATTACATGGAAATTAAACAACATACTCCTGCATGACTTTTGGGTAAATAATGAAACTAAGGAAGAAATCAAGAATTTTTTAAAAAATGAATGAGAACAAAGATGCAACATACCAGAATCTCTGGGCTACAGCTAAGACAATGTTAAGAGGGAAATCCACAGCACTAAATACCCACATCAAAAAGGTAGAAAGATCTCAAATTAACAAGCTAACACTACAACTTAAGGAATTAGAGAAGTACAAGCAAATCAACTCCAAAGCTAGCAGAAGACAAGAAATAACCAAAATCAGAGCTGAATTGAAGGAAATCAAGATATACAAAAACCATTAGAAAGATCAATGAATCCCGGAGTTGTTTTTTTTTTTTTAATTAATAAGATAGATAGACTAAACTGCTAGTTATACTCATAGAGTAGAAAAGAGAGAAGATCAAAATAAACACAATTAGAAATGATGAAGGAGACATTTCCACTGACACCACAGAATTAAAAATAACCATCAGGGACTACTATAAACACTTCTATGCACACAAACTAGAAAACCTAGAAGAAATGGATAAACTCCTGGACACATACACCCTCCCAAGAGTGAACAAAAAAGAAATTGATTCCCTGAACAGACCAATAATGAGCTTCAAACTTGAATCAGTAATATATAGCCTACCAACTGAATAAAAGCCGAGGATCTGATGAATTTACAGCTGAATTCCACCAGAGGTACAAGAAAGAGCTGGTATCTTTTCTACTGAAACTATTCTAAAAATTGAGGAGAAGAGACTCCTCCCCACCTCATTCTATGAGGCCAGCATCATCCTGATACCAAAACCTGGCAGAAACACAACAAAAAAAGAAAACTTCAGGCCAATATTCTTGAGGAACATCAATGCAAAAATCCTCAAAATAATACTTGCAAACCAAATCCAGCAGCATACCAAAAAGCAAATCCACCATGATCAAGTAGGCTTCATCCCTGCGATGCAAAGTTGGTTCAACATAACGCAAATCAATAAATGTGATTCATCACGTGAACAAAACTAAACACAAAAATTACATGATTATCTCAATAAATGTGGAAAATGCCTTTGATACAATTCAACATCCCTTCATGTAAAAGACTCTCAATAAGCCAGGTATTGAAGAAACATACCTCAAAATAATAGGAGCCATTTATGACAAGCCCACAGCCAACATCATACTGAATGTGAAAATTCTGGAAGCATTCCCCTTGAAAACTGGCACAAGACAAGGATGCCCTCCCTCTCGCCTCTCCTAGTCAACATAGTATTAGAAGTCTTAGCCAGAGCAATCAGCAAGAGAAAGAACTAAAGGGCATCTGAATGGGAAGAGAGGAAGTCTAATTATCCCTGTTTGCAGATGACATGATTCTGTATCTACAAAACCCCATAGTCCCGTCCCAAAACCTCCTTCAGCTGATAAACAACTTCAGCAGAGTTTCAGGATACAAAATCAATGTGCAAAAATCACTAGCATTTCTATACACCAACAACAGCCAAACCAAGAACCAAATCAGAAAGGTAATCCCATACATGATTGCCACAAAAAGAATAAATTACCTAGGAATTATAGGGAGATGAAAGATTTCTACAGTGAGAACTATAAAACACTGCTCAAAGAAATCAGAGAAGGGCCAGGCACAGTGGCTCATGCCTGTAATCCCAGCACTTTGGGAGGCCAAGGCAGGCAGATCATGAGGTCAGGAGTTCAAGACCAGCATGATCAACATGATGAAACCCCGTCTGTACTAAACACACACACACACACACACACAAAATTAGCTGGGTGTGGTGGCATGTGCCTATGATCCCAGCTGCTCAGGAGGCTGAGGCAGGAGAATCGCTTGAACCCAGGAGGTGGAGATTGCAGCAAACCAAGATTGTGCTGCTGCACTCCAGCCTGGCAGACAGAGCAAGACTCCATCTTTTAAAAAAGAAAAAAAAAAAAAAAAAAAGAAATCAGAGAAAACACAAACAAATGGAAAAATATCCCATGCTCATGGATAGGAAAAATCAATATCATTAAAATGGCCATATTGCCCAAAGCAATTTACAGATTCAATTCTCTTCCTATCAAACTACCAACAACATTCTTCACAGAACCAGAGAACACTATTTTAAAATTTATATAGACCCAAAAAAGAGCCTGAATAGCCAAGATAATCCTAAGTAAAAAGAGTAAAGTGGAGGAATCACATTACTTGACTTCAAACTATACTACAGGGCTACAGTAAACAAAACAGCATGGTTCTGGTACACAAACAGACACATAGACCAATGAAACAGAATAGAGAGCACAGAAATAAGGCCACACACCTACAACCATCTAATCTTTGACAAGGCTGACAAAAACAAGTAATAGGGAAAATACTCCCTATTCAATAAATGGTGCTCGGATAACTGTCTATCCATAAGCAGAAGATTGAATCTGGACCCCTTCCTTACATCATCTACAAAAATCAACTCAAGATGAAATAAACACTTAAATGTAAAGCCCAAAACTATAAAAACCCAGAAAGACAACTAGTCAATACCATCCTGGATGTAGGAACAGGTCAAGATTTCATGACAAAGACATCAAAAACAATCACAACACAATAAAAAATTAACAAGTAGGATATAATTAAGAGCTTCTGCACAGCAAAAGAAGCTATCAACAAAGTAAACAGACAACCTACAGAATGGGAGAAAATATTTGCAAATTCTGCATCTGACAAAGGTCTAATATCCAGCATCTATAAGGAACTTAAACACATTTACAAGAGAAAAACAAATAATCCCATTAAAAAGTGGGCAAAGGACATGAACAGACACTTTTCAAAAGAAAACGTACATGCAACCAAGAGGCATGTGAAAAAAAAGCTCAATATCACTGATCATTAGAGAAATGCAAATCAAAACCACAATGAAATACCATCTCACCCCAGTCAGAATAGCTATTACTTAAAAGTCAAGAAAAATAGATGCTGGTGAGGTTGCAGAGAAAAGGGAACTCTTACACACTGCTGATGGCAGTGTGAATTAGTTCAACCATTGTGGAAAGCAGGATGATGATTCCTCAAAGAGCTAAAAGCAGAACTACCACTTGATCCGGCAATCCTATTACTGCATATACACCCAGGAGAATATAAATTATTCTCCCATAAAGACACATGCGTGTGAATGTTCATTGCAGCACTATTCACAATGGCAAAGACATGGAATATACCTAAATGCCCATCAATGACAGATTGGATAAAGAAAATGAGGTACATATACATCATGGCATACTACACAGCCATAAAAAAGAATGAGATCATGTCATTTGGGGGAACACGGATGGAGTTGGAGGCTATTATCCTTAGCAAACTAAGGCAGGAACAGAAAACCAAATATTGCAAGTTCCCAGTTATAAGTGGAAGCTAAAAGATAAGAACTCATGAACACAAAGAAGGGAACAATTGACACTGGGGTCTACTTGAGGGTGGAGGGTGGAAGAATGGAGAGGAGAGGAAAAGGTAACTAATGGGTACTTGACTTAATAATGGGTGATGAAATAATCTGTGCAACCAACCCCCATGACAAGAGTTCACCTATGTGATAAATTTGCATATGTACCCCTGAACCTAAAATAAAAGTTTTTAAAGATGAAATAAATAAATATTTTGAAAATATATATATGTCACTCACTTTTATTTAACTCTTGTGAAGAAAAATCTCTGTTTTTAAAAATCCCTTCTGTGGTTCACACTGAAACCACCACCTTTGTGTTTCCTATAAACCTTATTACTTGATATCTTTATACCTCAATTTATGCAACTTATATAAGCCATACTTTCACAGGTTATAATTATTTTTCTTGCTTGTTACTTTTCACTTACAAATGAGAACTGAATATTTAGTTCTTAGCACATGGAAATGTAACAAAAGTAAAACCTTTTTCTGGTAAATTACCGTGTTTTCATAGGAAAAGGGGCACTTCAGTGCAGCTTAGAGAAAGGGATAAAATACAAGGTTCATTTTGGGTGAATGGTGAATACAGATGTTGCTAGAAACAATAATATATCCAATGATATGGCAAAAATATAAGTTGAATTGTAACTTGGGCTTTCCCAGGCTATATAGAAGAACAACCAAAGGCAGCAGGGCAAATACTCCTCTTTTCTGCCGCACAACCTTCATAGCCCTCAGAAAACAAGCTGAGATGGCTAGGGCATCCCTTTCCTTGGGGGAAGCCCATCTCCACTTAGCCTTGGGGAGCCTTCCTCACCCTGTGTTGTCAGTGGTGATGCTGTTGCTCCTGCCTTCCAGTTTGACCCTATTGCTAGTCTGTGATCTCACTCCAGCTTTCAATTTTCTCATTATTTGGTGAGTTCCACTCTTCCTGTCAGTCAGTGAACAACCAAACATCAACTGAGCTCTGTGCCAGTCACCAGGCTGTGGAAATGTAGTGTGAGGGAAGTAAGGTGTGCCCATTCTCACACACCTGTTCTCATTGGAGTAGGGAGCACCTTGTCTCCAACAGTTACAATTACATCACTGATGCCAATCATTCAGGTGGCCTGAATTCTTCTCTTCCCTACAGTCCCCTCTCATAAAGACTCTGAATGGCCTGAAGCTGGATCACCTCCCAGGAGGTCACCAGATAATCTCCCTGCCATGGCTGAAGACCAACCTGCACCCCAGGGTCCATGCCACGCTCTCTACTCCTTTGTTCAGGGTGAGTTCTCCTCCCTCAGGAACCCGTCGGGGAGACTCTGAGTTGCTCTGATCGTCGGTCCCATCCATGAGATTTAGCTTTGCTGAGTTATTGAGAGACAAACATATAACATCAATATTGAGGCCGGGCACAGTGACTCAAGCCTGTAATCCCAGCACTTTGGGAGGCCAAGGCAGGTGGATAGCCTGAGGTCAGGAGCTCAAGACCAGCCTGGTCAACATGGCGAAACCCCGTCTCTACTAAAAATACAAAAATTAGCTGGGCGTGGTGGTGACCACCTGTAACCCCAGCTACTCAGGAGGCTGAGGCAGGAGAATCACTTGAACCCGGGAGGTGGAGGTTGCAGTGAGCTGAGATCACGCCATTGTACTACAGCCTGGGCTACAGAACGAGTCTCCATCTCAAAAACAAACAAACAAAGAAAAAGAAAAACAATATTGAAACAGCAAGACCAGAAGGAATTTCATCCTCAGCCACGAGGTGGCGACAGTGAGAAACTGTCAAAGAGAAGGCCTCTGCGCTTCCCCCACACCCCCACCGCCCTCCCATCTGTCACCGAAGTCACTTTCTTATGTTAATAAATTTAGGTATTCTTCTCTAGATGCCTTTTTCCACCACCAGAAACCAAAACTGGGTTAATTACTCCATATGTAATAATGTTTATTTTGTATCTATTTCCCCACCAGCCTAAATTGTAAAAAATTGTATTTTCAAAGAACTGAAAAAATGGGTTTATATATTTTACTGACCTAATTAAGTCTAATGTAAATACATTTGTAATACATGCCGCAGTTTGAAAGTATGCTTTATAATTCTTGAATGTTTGGGGCTTGAAGAAACTCTGCCTGTAACGACTTAATATTGAAGGAAAACAAATTTATCTAAAAGTAGAAACTTTTATTACCAAACAAGGAAGAGGAAAATGAATGTGAAGACGGTTCCTCCCACATTTGTTTATCAGCCTCCCACTGCTTCTAATAAAACTACCTAGACCAGGACTTCTCAAGGTCCACAGTGCGTAGGAATCACCAGGGGTCTTGTTAAAAGGAAGTTTCTGATGCACTGGGCCTGGAGCAGAGCCAGAGATCCTGCATTACTAACTAGCTCCCAGGTGAGGATGAGGGCACTGCACCACACACCACAACTTTAGCAGTAAGGACCTAGAGTACAATTATTTCCAGAATGTTGAGGACAAGAATAATCTGTGCCTATAAATTACTAGATGTCTGATGGCCCCTGGTTGAATCTTAAGTAATTCTGAATTATACTTTGACCTAATATACTTAGCTGAGTTAGTATGTTGATTAATTTTTGTAAAAGCAGTCATTTCCTGAAATTAATGTTAGTTCTCTTCCTAAATTGATCCAAAGTATAATATTCTGATTATCTATTGTTGCATAACAAATGCTCCTAAAGCTTAGTGGCTTCAAGCAACAATGCTTTTACTCTATCACATGGTTCCATGAGCCAGAAATTCAGGCAGGCATTGACTGAGGTCACCCAGTGGTATGCAGCTGGCATCTCATCTGGTCTAGAGGGTCCCAGAGGGCTCATGTACATGTCTGAAGAGTAGTGACTGGAAAACTGCACTCATCAGGGCCTCTCTTTATCCCACAATTATGGGGACTCACAAGATGGCCTCTCCATCAGGGCACTTGGATATCTTACACAATGGTTCAGATCCTAATGAGAGGTGAAGCCAGCTGGGCTTCTGGATAGGATGGGGACTTGGAGAACTTTTGTGCCTAGCTGAATGCTTGTAAACACACCAATCAGCACTCTGTAAAATGGACCAACCAGCACTCTGTAAAATGGACCACTCACCAGAATGTGGACCGGGCCAAATAAGGGCATAAAAGCTGGCCACCAGAGCCAGCACTGGCAACCCGTTACGGTACCCTTCCACGCTGTGGCAGCTTTGTTCTTCCGCTGTGGAAGCTTTGTTCTTTTGTTCTTCACAATAAATCTTGCGCTGCTCATCTTCGGGTCTCCACTTCCTTTATGAGTTGTAACACCCATTCCTGAAGTCAGCCAGACCACAAACCCACTGGGAGGAACAAACAACTCCAGAGGAGCCACTTTTAAGAGCTGTAACACTCACTGCGAAGGTCTGCGGCTTCACTGCTGAAGTCAGGGAGATCACGAACCCACCAGAAGGAAGAAACTCCGGACACATCCGAACATCTGAAGGAACAAACTGTGGACACAGCAGCTTTAAGAGCTGTAACACTCATCTCTACTTAAAAAAAAAACTAGCTGGGCGAGGTGGCGGGCGTCTGTAGTCCCAGCTACTCGGGAGGCTGAGGCCCGAGTATGGCGGGAACCCGGGAGGCGGGAACCCGGGAGGCGGGAACCCGGGAGGCGGGAACCCGGGAGGCGGGAACCCGGGAGGCGGGAACCCGGGAGGCGGAGCTTGCAGTGAGCCGAGACCGCCCCACGGCACTCCAGCCCGGGTGACAGAGCCAGACTCCGTCTCA
>NW_016804423.1:1137421-1146446 GCF_001698545.2 Rhinopithecus bieti
GGCGGGAACCCGGGAGGCGGGAACCCGGGAGGCGGGAACCCGGGAGGCGGGAACCCGGGAGGCGGAGCTTGCAGTGAGCCGAGACCGCCCCACGGCACTCCAGCCCGGGTGACAGAGCCAGACTCCGTCTCAAAAAAAAAAAAAAAAAAAAAAGCTGTAACACTCACCACGAGGGTCCGCGGCTTCATTCTTGAAGTCAGCGAGACCAGGAACCCACCAGAAGGAATAAATTGCGGACACACGATGACCAAGCTGCTAGCCTTCTCACAGGTGAGCATAGAACTGGAATCATGTCCTTTGCAACATATTCTTAGTCAAAGCCATCATAGTCCAGCCAAGGTCCAGGGAAGGAGAGATGGACTTGGACTCTTCTCAACGGCAATGCCAAGGATGTGCAGCCATCCTGGATCACCCACAGTGGTGACAGGACAGCAAATCGGCTTCCCAGAACCTGTGCACATCTCAGTGGTGACAGGACAGCAAATCGGCTTCCCAGAACCTGTGCACATCTGGATACCTCTCGAGAAGAGAAGTAGCAAGGACTGGAATATTTCTATTGATTGTTTTCCTTAAAAATCTTCAAGTTGAATTTATTTCAATCTCTCTTCCTTTCACTTAGCTATTGTGCTAATACTATGAAACACGTTTGAGTTTGTAAATATGCTTGTTACTATTGAGAAATGTACATAATCTCTCAGGCTCTCAGGTTTCCTAGGTCTCTAGATTTTTTAATTTATTAAATTAAAAGTAAGAATATACCTGATTGCTAAGCCTCCCTACAACTCCATGATTCCACCCGGGCGCGGTGGCTCATGCCTGTAATCCCAGCACTTTGGGAGGCCAAGGCGGGTGGATCACGAGGTCAGTAGATCAAGACCATCCTGGCTAACATGGTGAAACCCAGTCTCTACTAAAAATACAAAAAATTAGCTGGGAGTGGTGACACACGCCTGTAGTCCCAGCTACTTGGGAGGCTGATGCAGGATAATTGCTTGAACCAGGGAGGTGGAGGTTGCAGTGAACCCAGATTGTGCCACTGCACTCCAGTCTGGGCAACAGAGCCAGACTCCATCTCAAAAAAAAAAAATCCATGATTCCAAGATGTTTAATCTATTCTATTATCTCTTGAGTAATAAATTTATAGTTAAATTTTAATATTAATATAGTTAATGTCTCAAAACCATGCCAAAGACTGTATATGTATATATACACATACAAATATATGTGTGTATGTATATGCTTATATATACATATATAGCAATTTATACCCTAACTTCCTGCCTCATCTTTATTTCCAGCCAGTTCCTCAAGAGCTTCTGCATAATTTAATTGCTACTTATTTAAAGATTTACCACGATAATTATAGACATCCGTGCTCTTTCAAAATCCTTTAGATGTTTACAGAACCCTTATAGCTCATGGAAGCCCATGTAATTTATTTATATAACATAATTTTAAAGCTTATCTAAAACATTCCCAGTTCAAATTATTATTATTTTAAATCCTTTGACATTTTTATATTTCCTAATAACATTCTCTTGCAGCTATAATTTCCAAAAGTTAGAATCTCAGAACACAGCCCCACCTGAATCTTTGGATTCACCCGAGACCTAGGATTGGCAAGGAAAGGAAAAGTTTAGATTATCATAAAATATCATCAACATTTCTAGGAGTGTTTTAAAACTGCTAGTACATACTAACTTTTAAAAGAGGGTAAAAAAAAAAATCTGGTAGTAACTAAATGGTAACAGTCTCAAAAAGAAGAGGGCTGGGGTAAGGAAAGAACACTGTTAAGACACGTGCAGGTAAGGGCTGAGAATCCCAATGACAATAAAATAAGATGAGAGAGAAAAGCCTGTGTGCAGAAGGAAAGGAGAAAACACAGGGGTCTGAAGACTTGGGCTGAGCAGCCAGTGCCAGGCAGAGGCTCCAGGCGCCTTACAGGTAATGAAAAGCAGGGCCTGAAACTTCAGTTAGGATTCCCACACAATTAGAGCTGCCAAAGTATCATCCATCCCTTTGAAAATGTAACATGGAATCATTCTTAAATAAACATGGTTTTATTCCCAAATTTGGAAAGTACCTTTTGTGGGCTGAGTTGTGTATCTCCAAAATTCATATGTTGAACTTGACCCCCCATCACACCTCAGAATGCATTTGAAGATAGAGTCTTTAAAGAGATAGTGATGAGGTTAATATGAGTTAGTTAGGTCGGGCCCAACCCACTTGTAAGGACTGGTGTCCTTACAAGAAGGGGAAATGTGGACACAGAGACACCAGGACGCACGTGTAGAGGAAAGATCATGTGAGGACATGGTTAGAAGGCAGCCATCGGCAAGCCAAGGAGAGGTTTCAGGTGAAACCCAACCAGCCTATACCTAGATCTCTGGCTACTCTCCAGCCCCCAGAACCGTGAGAAAAGTTTCTGTGGTTAAGCCACTCAGTCTAGCATTTTGTTAGGGCACTAATATAGTAGCTTTGTATAATGCAAACACTATGAATCTGAATGTCAATTCCCCCACATACTAACTAGGTTCTCTGGGGACAGATTTTCAAAAATAAACTTTTAAAATTTTAGAAGTTTTTTTTTTTTTTTTTTTTGAGACGGAGTCTCACCAGGCTGTAGTGTAGTGGTGTGATCTCGGCTCCCTGCAACCTCTGCCTCCCAGGTTCAAGTGATTTTCCTGCCTCAGCCTCTCGAGTAGCTGGGACTACAGGTGCGCACCACCATGCTAATTTTTTGTATTTTAGTAGAGATGGGGTTTCACCATGTTCACCAAGCTGGTCTTGCTCTCCTGGCCTCGTGATCCGCCCACCTCGGCCTCCCAAAGTGCTAGGATTACAGAGGTGAGCCACCACACCTGGCCTAGAATTGTTTTATACTTACAGAAAAGGTGCAAAGACAGTAGAGTTCCCATAGCCCCATTCCCAGTATCCCCTACTATTAACGTTTTATTTTAATATGGTACTATTAAAAATAGTATTGTCACAATTAACAAGCCAATATTGATGCATTGCTATTAACTAAAATTCATACTTCATTTGAATTTTCTTAGTTTTTCACCTAGGTAAATTTTCTGTTCTGGATCCCACCCAGAATGTCACATTACAGCTGTTCCTCATGTCTACTTACGCTCCTCTTGGCTGTGACAGTTTCTCAGACTTCTCTTATTTTATGATGACCTTGGCAGTTTTTAGATGTATTGGTCAGGTGTTTTGTAGAATGTCCCTCTATTTGGATTTGTCTCATGGTTTTTTCAAGATTACTCTTGGATTATGAATTTTTGTTGGAGAAAAAACACAGGAGTAGAGTGTTATTCTCACATATCATATCAAGGGTCCGTGCTATGAACATGGTTCATCACTGTTGAACCACTGTTGACCTTGACCATCACCCAAGGCAGAGTCTGCCAAATTTCTCCACCATAACGTTAGTTGTTTCCCACTCTTCTTTTCTTTTCTTTTCTTTTCTTTTCTTTTCTTTTCTTTTCTTTTCTTTTCTTTCTTTCTTTCTTTCTTTCTTTCTTTCTCTCTCTCTCTTTCTCTTTCTTTTATTTTTGAGACTCTCTCTCTCTCTCTCTTTCTTTCTTTTATTTTTGAGATGGAGTTTCCCTCTGTCTCCCAGGCTGGAGTGCAATGGCGCTATCTTGGATCGCTGCAACCTCAACCTCCTGGGTTGAAGCAATTCTGTCACTTCAGCCTCCTGAGTAGCTGGGACTATAGGCATGTGTCACCACGCCCGGCTAATTTTTGTATTTTTAGTAGAGATGGGATTTCACTATGTTGGCCAGACTGCTCTCGAACTCCTGACCTCAAGTGATCTGCCCGTCTCAGCCTCCCAAAGTGCTGGGATTATAGGCATGAGCCACCGCACCTGGCCTGTTTCCCATTTTCAATACAGTAAGGCAAGATTTTAACCTCCCCAAACTTCAGTTTCTTCTTTTTGTAAAATAAAGATAAAACTACCTCAAAAAGTTTTGGGAGCAATTCTACAAGCTGTTGTTCTTAAATAACTCTTCCCTGGATTGTTGAAGCCTTTAGTTAATTAACGGTATGCCGAAAAGGTTGATGTTGACAAGTTATCAGTGTTTACATAGCTTTGGGAGGGAAGGATGTTTGAGGTCTTTACTCAGCCTTTCTCAGTGATGTCACCTGATCTCATATCTAATTTTACATTCTTAATTTTTGAAAATTTTGTTATAGAAAGGCTGGGAAGTTGTATAAGTTTCAGGCCTCACAAAAGTTTAACAGTCCGTGGTATCAAGCGGTTATTTTAAGTTCTTGACAGGTGTTAACACATTTAATCTTGACAACAGTCCCTTGAGGAAGATCTCGTATTGTCACAATTTCACCTACTTGTACACCTAACCTTGGAGTTACTAACAGCCCAAAATCACACAGCTTTTTCTTAGTAAACTAATATCCCATTGTCACTCAGCCAGCAATATTACTCAGGCACTCTGGCTCCAGAGTCCAAGCACATAAACAACACTGCAACAACTTAAAATTGGTAGCAGGTGCATCCAGCTGTTGCCAATACCCAGGCCCCACCCCAAACATGTTAAATCATTTAGTTTCTACAGTTTGGTTTTGGATATTTTCTAAAGTTAATTTTATTCCTCCTTCACTTCTCCTTGTTAGCCCAGATATTTTTTTCCTTTGAAGTTAGACATTACTGACCTACCATGGAGCTTCTTTTTATCTAAATATTTATGAAAAGTCAGCAGTCTCATAGAATATTTACTTACCAACTTGTTTTTGTGGAAACACTACTAAAACAAAATACAAGCATAAAAGTTTAACAGAACAATAATATCTAGGCAATTTATTAATAGGTATTTAATGTATACTATTATACTATAAGTTATAATTAAGGGAGAAAGCTAAAAATGTAGATAAAAGACTGAATTTCCCCCAAGAACTATTAAGACTATCTAGATAAAACAGAGAGTGATTAAGTACCAAATTATATGTGTTATGCTAGACTCACAATAGGAGTTCCAAGAGGGGAAAGATTAGAGGGGTGAATGGAGCAGGTGAGACTAGGAATGAGCCTTGCAAAATATTACAGACATTTATAGGCAGAGAGGTGGGTCGGGGTGCTCTGGAATCTCTGTGAATATAGCCATTGATAAAAATGGTAATACATATATATTTCCTGTATTTTTCCAGAAATGATTTATTGTAGACTGGTGAGAGACCTGGGCCAGTGGAGAGCCTGATGATTAGAACAAGGAGATCACGTTGAGAAATGGAAGCATAATTTGAGTGTTGAAGAGGAAGCACTGATGAATAGATAATGGGGATCATTAATGAACATAAGGTGTCTTTCATTGCCAGGAAATGAGGTTCTCTGGTTTCTCAGCCCTAAGCCATTTTTTAAAATTGTTCTCTCTCTCTCTTCTGATTTTTGTTTGTTGTTGTTAATAGGCACGGTCTTCAAGCAAGATTTATGATCTACATGGGGGTCAGGAATGCTAAACTGCACCAAATCATCAGGCTCATCCTAAAGGTTCCCTAGAGGAGACGGAAAACAGGTATCATATGATTTGGTTACAATGCACCTGATGTATGTTGCTACCTTCATAACTCATAGTTTCTATCATTTTCACAAGGAGCACCTGGTGAATGTTTACTTTTTGTCTCACTGTGTTCTGATATGTGGTGCTGTGAAATCAGTTCTTTGTTTAAAGAAAGTAGGAAAAACGTATGTATTGGTCTCATTCTCATAGTTCTTCTTTGTCGACCGGATCGCACCATCATTTTTACATTAGATTTTACAGCAGAGAAGAATAAGTGAAGCTCTGTGATATTCCAATTTCTATTTGGTGTCAGCCATGCTATCAATAAATTACTAGATTATGCCTGACCACATACAATTAGAGAAAACATAACTCCTACTTTCCGGTTAATAAAAACATGAACTACATAAAGGAATTGTTAAAAAATTAAATCGCTAAAATTAAACTTAATTTTTTAGTAAATTAACTTACTGAACCATTAAAATGAGCTAAGAGGAAAAAAGGACGTATCTTAAGAATTCTACCTGGAGAACAAAATAAGATTTCTGATTTTGGTGTTTAGTTTCAGTACCCAGCATCATCTTTGAAGTTCATATCAGTTCCATTTATTTAGAACTTTTGCCTCTCTACAAAAGTACTAGAAAACTCAGAAAACATAAAACAAAGAAAGCATCCATAATTACATCACTTATATATAGTGTTCACGTGTTGACACGTGATTATAGTTCTATTTTTCTATGCATTTAAAATATACTTTTAAATTACATACTATATCAGCTGCATTACATATATATGTGACTACATCTTCCTCAATAGTTTCACAGGTATGTATCATATGAAGTGTTCTATTTTAATTAATCTATTTAGATGGCCCCAGATTTTTTCCTAACACAAATAATACTGTGATAAACATCCTTGCATATACTTCTTTCCATATCTGTGGGATTTCATTTCAAAGAGTGGTGCTAACCAAGAACTAGATCACGAAAACTGTAATTCTCTCCCTCTTACTCTGTTCAAATAAATGAGTATAGTTAAAATGATGCATATCATCTCCACCTCTCCCATCAGGTATTCAGTAGTAACTGATAATTAGCAACTGCCTCCACAGTGACCTAATTTACATAATTAACAAAATCCAATAAGGCTGAAATTTATTGTCCTGTTCAGTGAATCATAATCTGGCAGCTGTTACTACCAAGGCAGGCATTTGTGCCTGGCTGTTCACAGATTGTCTGTAAAAGCATTTTGCTGGTGATATCCTCATGAACTTATTCTTAGGAGGCAATATGATAAGAAACACATCACTAGATTTCTCTGTTGAAAACAGTTCAAATTCATTTCACATTGGGGATTTCCATACTAAAAAAAAGACAACTCCTTCCATTAATAAATGTATGCTAAAGAAAACCAGTGTATTTGGAGAACTCCCATTTTGAGAGACACTCTAGAGGGGAACGTATCTTACCCAAGCATCTCCTCTGTGACGTTGATGAGAGAAAGATGACACTGCTGAGAGGAAACTGAACCCATTTGGCAAGTTCTTCTTTAATTTCCCATCTCAGAGCCAATCTGGTGGATCCATTTTTGACACACCAGGTCTTATCTTTTTATTTACATTTACAATACAAGAACTAATGCCCAATTGTGTTCATTGTCAGTGCAATAATAGCAAGAACAGAAAGCAGTGAATCTCTGCTGTGATTACACTAAGTTCTTAGAATTATTACTTATTCCTGAAAAATAAGACAAAACATCATTTGAATTTGACTTGTTCTGATGTCAAACATGAATGCCAGCTAAATGTAATCATTATAAAAACATGTCAAGAATATAGTCAAGTCTTCTTAATCTTGGCTGTTTCAATTAGGTGACACACCTTCAACCCCAACAGAACTTCCATGTGATTAAAATTGTTTTTTCGTTCATATTATTTTAATATTTTAATAAACTTTTTTATTTTAATTTCTACATATTAAATAACCAAACTGATATAGCTTCTCAATACTACAATTCATACAAAGATAACACGTTTATATTAGAAAGATGGTCACTGCACAGTCACACAGGCAAGGGCAATAATGTTTCCTACACCTCTAAGCAGACAACAGGACCTGTGTTTTGGAAACCTCAAAGGACAGCAGTGATTAGAATTATTGGTGTAAATAGGTATTTCATTTGTTGGTCTTTTCTATTTTCAATAGATAATATATAAACATGGAACAAAATTTAGAGGGTAGAAATGAGTGTGTAAAGAGAAAGGCTAAACCTCTTGTTCTCACCTCTGCTTCCCATGATCCTCAGTTTCCTTCTTTGGAGGTGAAACTTTGACAGTTCCTGTGCACCTCTGAAGAGAGCTGATACCATGTGTGAGCACACTCATTCATTCCTCTTTTATCAAACAGTGCAAATGGTGAAAGCCTTCACATAGTATCTTACACCTTCTATGTTTTTCTACTTAATATATCTTGAAGATCTTTTCCGAGCAGTACACATCAAAATGCCTTATTCTTTTAAAATACAGTCATGTGTTGCTTAACGACAGGGATACATTCTGAGAAAAGCGCTGTTAGGCAATTTTGTCATTTTTGTGAATGCCATGAAGTGTATTACACAAACCCAGATTACAGCCTACTACATACCTAGGCCATTTGCTACAGCCTATTGCATTTAGGCTATAAACCTGTACAGCATGCTACTCTACTGAATACTGCAGGTAATTCCAACATAAAGGTATGCATTTATGTATCTAAACATAGAAAGGGACAGTAAAACTAAGGTATTATAATCTCATGGGATCACTGTTGTACATGCAATCCTGTTGACTGAAATGTCATTATGCAACGCATGACTATGGTTGCATATTATTATTGCCTGATATATCATCATGTATTTAATAAAAATTCTGTTAATTAACATTTAAATTACTTCCTCTTCTTCAGCATTATAATTCTTCAGTAACTAACCTTGAAAATATCTGTTTGTACATGTGTAACTATATTTATGTGATAGATCTTTAGAAATTAAATTACTTCCTCCAAGCATAAATGCATTTTAATTCTGATGATGGGCACTGCCGTGTGCCCCCAATAGTGAATCAGAATCAACACATAATATAAATATAAATGTTTCTGTCAAAAAAGGATGAGAGTATCTATTTTCTCACATCCTTACCAAAGAAAGTATTATCAAAGTTTTGCTTTCCAAACTTGATAACAGTAAGAAAAATATGACTTTAGCTTGTCTTATTTTGTTATGGATGGTGTGGATAACTTTTATAATTATTATAGTCATTTGTTTTCTTTAATCTATATTTTATGGTTTTGAATATTTTATGTATACTTTTCTTTGTTATTGTTTAGTTAATAGCCTTTCTTACAGATGCCCTTCCTGACATAAAGGAAATATCATAAAGGAAAATGTCATTATTTTGCTATTTTAACACAAAATTTTTTTTTTTTTTTTTTTTTTTTTTTTTTTTTTTTTTTTTTTTTTTTTTTTTT
>NW_016804423.1:1151244-1166653 GCF_001698545.2 Rhinopithecus bieti
CACAAAATTTTAATACAGAATTTTCCTACTGCATCAACTCTTTTGATTTATTTATGGTGTTTACCACATAGCATTTTTATGAATTTTATACATTAAATTCAGTCATCTTTTTTCCTCTGGGTTCTGTTTTTTTGTTTTGTTTTATATATTTAATGCTTAAAATAGCCTTCCCTAAATTTATATTTGTATGACTTTGTTTTCTTTTAAATATCTGTTTTATCTAAAATGTACTTTGGTCTAAGCAATGAGAGAGGGTTCCAAATTTACTGTCTGTTTTCTTGATGACTACAAAATCATCCTCAAACTACGTATTAAATAATATGTGTTTTCCACCATGACATGAAATGTTGCCTTCATCATATACTGAAGCTCACACACAATTGGGTTTATTTCTGGAATTTCTAAGTCCTTGATCTGTTTAATCATGTAGCACAACCACAGTGTTTTCCTTACTACAGCTTTATACTTTACACTACCTTGCACTGTTTTCACTAATGGAAATTCAATTTTGTAATCTGTGTAATATTCATTATTCATTAACACAGACAGAGCAACTAGAATTACCAAAAAAAAAACTCCAATATGAACATTGTCAACAAAACGAGGAGGAAAGTATTGCTACAAACTGTGGAATATAGGTGGATGGGGTTATGCCAATCACAACAGCAAGAACTGTGTGGACATAGCAGCTGTATTAGACAAAGAAGAAGGAAGACAAGGGGGACTTCTGATGGTTCTAACAAACTGGAAATTCAGAAATTACCAACACTCACTTTCAGAAAGAGGAGTCCCCACTGAGGGTGAAGGATCTGAAAACAGTGCTTAGAATTTGAAGGAAAGTTTGAAAGCTTGAATGTCAGTGGAGTGTTAGGGGCTGGGTTATGGAAGCCTAGGTCATTAGGGATCTCTGAAATTCTCAGAGAAGGACAGAGCCTCATACTGAGGGGGAACTGTGGAGGAACATGTCTCACATTTAACTGAACAGAAATGCTGGAAGTAAAGAAAATAGGAGGTGTCGTGATGGGGGAGACAAGAGGAGATGGATAGCTTAAAGTATTGGAGAGATGGCTACATAAAAAGGCTGCATTTTTAGTATGTTGAAGAAACAACAAGAGAGGAAACCCCATAAATATGAAGCTAGCAAGGTCACCCTGGCTCACCTCCAAATCTTGAACAACAGAATATTCTTTCTAAACAGACAGGAAAATCAATCTTACTTTACTATAATAGCACCATGCAAGGTCTGCAGCCCAAATCCATACAAAGATGTTGTAAGAAAGATGAGGTAAAAAATATGAGTAACTTTATTAGTCTGTTTTAATGCTGCTGATAAAGGCATACCCAAGGCTGAGTAATTTATAAACAAAAAGAGGTTTAATGGACTCACAGTTCCACATGGTTAGGGAGGCCTCACAATCACAGCAGAACGCAAAAAGGATGTCTTACTTGGCAGCAGACAAGCAAGAAGGAGAACCAAGTGAAAGGGGTTTCCCCTTAAATAAAACCATCAGAGGGGTTTCCTCTTATAAAACCATCGGATCTTGTGAGACTTATTCACTACCACAAGAACAGTATGGGAGGACCACCCTCATGGTTCAGTTATCTCCTACCAGGCACCCCCCACAACACATGGGAATTATGGGAGCTACAATTCAAGATGAGATTTGGGTGGGGGCATAGCCAAACCATATCAGTGACATAAAAAATGAAGACACAGCTAAAGAACATAATCAAGAAAGAAAGAAAAACATATAATCTATTATCTCAAAGAATGCCATAGTAAATTAAGAAAATAATTAAATATATGCAGAAAAAGCAATATACATCAAAATTAGAAAACATCAGTACTGAGATATCTGAACAATAGGAGAACATTAAGAGAGAGTTGAGTATGCCCAGAAAATATTTTGAAATAAAAGAAAATGTTATTTCAGAATTTAAGCCTAAACTAAAAGGAACATAACAGCATAGAAATTATTGTAGAAGAAATGAAAATAGGAAATCAACATTTGAAGAAAATGAATCATAAAGCAATGAAGTAAGAGATAAAAGGTATTCTAGAGAAAGTGAGAGAAATGGAAAATGAAGAGTAGTCAACACACATATAATGGGAGTCTCAAGAAAACTAAAGCAATATTGGAAAAAGTACTTAAGAATATAATCCAAGAAAGTATTTTGGATAATAAACGACTTGAACTTATATTTTAAAGAGGCATACAGTGTACCTGGAAGAACTAATTTGAATGCTTAACACCAAAAACCATTCTAAGAAAATAACTGAAACATTTGCAAAATAAATTGTTTTGGCATCTAGGGAAAATCCCTTCCTTAAAAGAAAAAGATATAAAGACTTTTGATAGCAATGCATTATGCCAGATACAATGAAATAGTGAGTTAAGATATTTAAATGAAGAAAATGTGAGCCTTGGATTCCATTTCCTCTTAACTAAACTTTAGATATAAGAGTCATAGTAAAGTTATTATAAAAATGAAGTAATTTGGGAAATTGTTTCCATAAGTATTACCTGATGAATCTGTAGAAAATAAGTCTCAATCCACCAAGAAATAATTATAGAAGTTTTGACACAAAAATATTCACTGAAACATTTTAAAACATGGACGTAAGAATGACAATACATATATATATACAATTATAAAAATGGAAAGAGAAGGGAAAGAATGTATGGAAAGTAGAAGGTACTTCATTTTAGGTGCTAACTGAAAGTAAAGAATATTGAATCAAAATACAAGCCACAGGAGACACACAAAAAAAGTCAGGGCTGCATTTAATTACAATGTAGCACTAATAGAGAGCTAAATAGCTAGTACATTTTAAAAATATAAGAGAAAAATAAAGCATTAAATGTATTATTACATTTATTTGTAAAGTTCACTCTTTGAAACCAAAACAAATATTTCCAATTGCCAAAAATAATTGTTGAGAGGCAGTTATAACATGCAAAAACAAAATAAATCATTCTTTGAAAGGTTCAAACCACCTTAGACAAAATATTAAAATCCAACAATGCAACAGGAGGCCTCTCTGACCCATCCTTATCAATTCCTCTCTATCCTTAAAGTACCAACTCAAGTGCCACTTTCTTTCCCGGATCATCTCAGAAAAAAGAATCTTCCAAATACGGACGCATCACATTTAATATCACTCTGCTTAGTTTAATATATGATCAAATATTGCAATCATATTTCTCCTCCTAAATTAAAAACTCTCAATGGATAAACATTTTCTAGTATCTGAACCCACACTGTGCCGAGCATCATGCCTTTGCACATAGAAGGTATATAATGAACCTATTCTGAGTTAATCTGTGAATGAAAGTGGGATTACATCACAACACTGAAACAGTGTAAATAAGCTAAGCTGATAGATGTAGAACTTTTCAGTGACTGGCCATAGAATTTAGAAGATCAAAAGCTGCCAGTTCCAGGTTGAGTCTGACCCACAGTGTGAGTTTCACTGATGCCTTTTGGCCAATTAGATGGTGCTTTTTCCAGACCCACCTGTGGTTGGTTGCCCATAGATCAATCAGCACACACTTTCTCCATTTTGAGCATATAAAAACCCCAGACTCAGCCAAACTTAGAAACTCACTGGGATGACCTGCCTGTGGAAAGGAGCTACCAATTTTGGGTCTCCTGAGAGCTGTTCTGTTGCTCAATAAATCTCCTCTCTGCCTTGCTCACCCTCCAATCGTCCACATTACCTCATTCTTCCTGGATGCAGGACAAGAACTTGAAACCTGCCAAATGGTGGGAGTGAAAGGCTCTGTAACTCATTCCTGGCTGGTCAGCTCACCAAGCTGCTGATAGTAACATGCTCCTGGACTGCAGGAGTAAAGAATGGTGACCTTTCTGGGGTCCCAGACCTCACGGTTCCCCAAGCCAGAGTTGTTGTAGCACTATAGGCCCCCCACACTCCATTGGCTCCAGGCAGCCACCCCACATGATGGGAAGCAGCAGCAGGTCTGGGCCAGCCCAGGAGCTATGGGCTCAGGTGGGGCAGTGGGAATGAAAGAGCTGCAACACAAACAGGTTGAACCCCCACTGAAACACGCCCCTACCGATTGCCGCACCGTGGGCAGCAAGAAGGAGAGAAGAGTTTCAGCCTTTCTGGGGGCCCAAACTGCAGGACTCCCTGAGCCTGGGCTGTAACATGCTATAACACCCTGTTTGGGGCTATGTGGTTCCTGACATCTCCAAGCTTTCAGGCGCCACTTTATTCACCAGTGCCTGCAGCAGAAGGCACTTGCAGTATGACTGGTTCAGCTGCAGCCTTATGTGGAGCCAGGTTGCTTGTGCCAGTGCCTAGAGCTGCCTGAAATGACTGGCTGTGCACAGTGGCCAGACCCTGTGCTCACTTACCCACACACCCCTTGCCACTCAACACCTGGCTTGCCCTTGACAGGTGTGTGATCCTGGCATGTCGTGCATGCTGAGCCTAGCCTGCCAAGCTGAGTGGGTGGAATGAGCCCAGTGGGCACAAGCAAAACCCAAACAGAGGTGCCACCAGCCACAGAGGTTTCCAGCTGGCGAAGTGACACCCAAAGGATCATGTGACAGAATCAATAGAAAGGGGTGTCTGGGTTAAGACAAACAGTTGTGGAGACCAGTGTTCTTATTACATAGATGAAGTCCCATAGGTGTCTGCCCTTAGAGGCAATAGATGGCAAGTGTTTCCTATTCAGACCTTTAAAAGGTGCTAGACTCTCAGCTAATCTCTTCAGGATGAGAAAGTAAAAGACTGGAAAGGGAAGGGGATTCACTATAGAATGTAAATTTCCTCCACAAGAGAGTTTTGCAGGGCCATTTCAAAATACATCAAAGAAATATATTTTGGGTAAAATTTCTTTCATGGTTTGCTATCTGTCATGTAATGCTATACTAGTGTCAGGATGCAATTTGGTATCTTATTGCTATATATAATATGTTTTGGCAGTCTTAAGATCTCTGTTTTAATGTTAATGCTGATCAATTCTGCCTGAATTCCAAAGGGAGGAGAGTATAATGAGGCATGTCTGAACCCCACTTCCCATCATGGCTTGAACTAGTTTTTCAGGTTAACTTTGGAATGCCCCTAACTGAGAGGAGAGGTCCATTCAGTCAACTGAGGACTAAAATGTTAGTTTTGGTTTACATTGTCACCAACAAGTCCTTTGTCCAGATTGATACTGAGTTAAAAATAGGGCTGCAGGCATTTTAGCAGATCACAATGTAATTGCCGTATAAATCTATAGGGTTAGACTCTGCCCTAACAGGAAAATGTCATGATCATGAAGACCAAGAGCTATCTTAAAATGTAAAGATATTTATACAAAGTATAATATTATATTTACATGATGATTTATACTTCATATCTAGAAAGAAATGTTATCATACCTTGTATGTTCTTTTAAGGTTTTTGTAAATCATTTTATTGTCTTAACAGACAGATACACTCCAAATAACATAGTGACTCATTGGCCAGAGAAAATCAGTTTGTAATATAAATAATATAAATGTATTTCTATAAATTATTTTTGCATGTTTATAATTATTTAAATTTGTATTTTAGATTCTTGCTACCACCCTCTCTGACATATACTATTGCAAATTTAAAGAAATTTACTCCAGTATGGCAAACATCCCAAATCAAAACCTATAGTTTTCTTGATCTTAATGAGCCAATTTATATACAGTCATATCCCAGCTATCTAAAATTGGCTTAGGTCCCTGATGTCTATCTTTCTCATTATAAATATTCTAACTTATCAAAAATGATTCAGCGTTTCTCAGGTCTTTGAGACTTGGCTCTACTAGTGAACAAGTAGGGTCACAGTGCAGTTCTTCCAGAATGGTAATTAATAATAAGCAGTATTTACATAGGACTTTACATCTTCAAAGAAGTTTGCAAACACTAATTAACCTACATCCTAACTCCTTTAAAGGAAATAAGTAGGAATTAGCATTTATTTTATGAATGGAACACTGATTTGCAATACAGCTGTGAATATGTATGGTCTAAAAGTATTACTAACAAGTAATATAATGTCTTCTCTCACGCATTGCAGAAGATTCTAGAATAAGTTTTCTCCACTTTAGTACTATTGGCATTTTAGTCTGGATAATTACTATTCGTGGGGGTTGTTCTGTTCATTGTAAGATATTTAATAGCATTCCTGGATATACTAGATGCTAGTAGCACCATACAGTCTTGACACCCTTCCAGGTGGCAACATCTGGATACTTTTTGATTGTCAGCTCCAGTTGTGAACCATTGTCTAGAAGAAAGAAGGGGTTTAGATTTTTGAGACTATGAATAATTCTATGTGAATGAATCCTTTATGCTTCAGTGCCTCTTTTGTTTACTGAATGTTTCATAAATATATTTGAAGTACGCCTACACAGTTTTTTCTCACCCCATTTCTTTTTGAAACTTTTCTGCTTTTGTTATCCATAGTATCACTGTTGTTTCTCAGAGATTAATACTGACATGTGTGAAATGATGTCCACTGCTGAAAACCTCTCTGCTTGAAAAAGAAAACACATGTGTAGTTCTGTGATAAAGAGTACAGACCCTAGAAATAACAAACCTGGATTTGAAATCTGGTTATTCTACTTGAGCAAGTTATACAACGTCCTATGGTTTAGTTTCCTCTTCTATAAAGTAGTAAAATAATGGTATCTATTTTATAGAGTTGTTTTTAGGACTAAATGTACGCATGTGTGTGTATTAGGATGATGTTTAGAATGCTGTACTGTATAATTAAATTTTGTACATGATGTGAGAAGGAAAAATAATAGATCCAGACATGATGCGATATATAGTAATAAAAGGAGGTGCGTTAGAGAAAAAAAATGCATTTGTCCTTTCTTGACTTGCTATGCTTTACCCTTTCAAAATCCAACAATAATCCTGTTTCCTCTATTGAAATGCCTTCTTTGAGTACATGCCATGGCAGTCCTCGAACTTCTAAAATCTATTATCTCTAAAGTCACAGATCATATGCCATTTTTGGTTCTTTTCTTTTCATGAAGGAAAGCATATGTTTACAGCTGAGTAGTTTTCTGAGACTGCTTCCCACCAGTAGAATTTTTATGGTCCCTCAGACTCCTTTTATTTTATAACGTCTCTGTTTCTTGTACTCCAAGCTGGTAGAGTTTATGCTAAAATAATTTTCTCAACAATATTGACCCCTGAAGATTTTAATTGAGTTTATTCCACTAAACAAAAGCTACACAATAGATCAGTGCAATGTAAGTCTTCCTCCACTTCATCTTCCTGCTGAGATGGTGTGTTAATCTGTTATCATGCTGCTAATAAAGACATACCCAAAACTGGGTATTTATTTTTAAGAGGGTTAATTGACTCACAGTTCCGCAGGGCTGGGGAGGCATCAGGAAACTTACAATCATGGAGGAAAGGGAAGCAAACACGTCCTTCTTCACATGGCAGCAGGAAGGAGAAGTGCCAAGCAAAAGGGGAAAAGTCCCTTATAAAACCATCAGATCTTGTGAGAACTCACTCACTGTCATGAAAACAGCATGAGCGTAACCGCCCCCATGATTAAATTACCTCCCACCGGATCCCTCCCACAACATATGGGGATTATGAGAACTACAAGTTGAAATTTGGGTGGGGACACAGCCAAACCATATCAGATGGCTAAAAGACAACATGCTTAACCTTCCTATGGGCCCCATAGCTTGCTTGTGAAGATCTAAAAGGATCTCTTGAAAGGACTCTGTGAAATTGAATTATCTGATCTTTAGGTATATCTGAGCTTTGAGCAAAGTTTGCATAATCATACCTTTGGAATTTTCTGCATACCATATTTTTGGAGCAATTTCTTAATTTCAGCGGTTTTGTTTTCTGGAGATGCTGAGAATTTTCAAAATCATCAACTTCTAGTTCTTTTTTGTTTAAAAGACAAAACAGATTTGTTTAAATCTTACCATATTTTATAAGCAACAAGAAACCAGCACCTTGCTTGAAAATCTCTTTGGCTCTATAACTGAGTTTGTCACCTACAAGTTCTGATTTTTACATAATTACAGGAGACAATTTGCCTAAGGATTTTAGAACTATATAACAATGATCCCTCTTCCCCCCACTTTCCAATAATATGTTCCTTGCTTCCTTTTGAGACTTTACTTCCAGTGACCTTGAAATCCAGACTTCTAATAACAATCTGCTCAGTAACTTACACTTCTTGTGTTATTCACCTCAACTTTTCTTCTGACTCTACTGTTTACTCTTTTCCCAAGTCACTTTTTAGGTATTTGTTAAGCAGCACCCCACTTCTTGGACTAAAAATCTACATTAGTTTTCTACTGTTGCTTTCTCTTCTGAAGGATAAACTAGGGAACTATCACTTCCCTACTCTCATGACTGTTGCTTGAACTCAATTCTTAGAGGCCGTGAGATCCATGTTCTGTCACGTCTTCAAAGCCAGCAAGAGACGAGAAGAAAGTTACACCCAGCTAAGTCCCCAGACATAATAGAACCATGTAAGACATACCTACTGTGAACAAACTTTATACCTGACCGTAATTAAAATGTCTTTTTATACCACTAAGTTTTCGTTCCACTTGCTGTGTCATAATAGTAACTGGAACAATATTCGTAAGTCCAATTTTTGTTTCTTTAATAAGTAAATTCAGTTGAATTCTCTTTAAATAAATTATGAAAGTAGCCATGATTTGTTGGAAAAAATTATAAAATAGCATACTATATCCCCTTGCATATTTAAATGTATGCTAAAAATTAACTATATGTTTCAGCACCAAGAATATGTTAAAATACTTTAATTTTCTGATTTTAGTTTTGCAAATTGGACTTCCAGAAAGTCAAGTGGATTAGATTTTTGAAAATGGTCATGGATTTTCTCTAAGTGGCTAGAAAAAGAGAATGTTTGGAGTTCTTTGCAAACACAACTCTACAAATAAATACATTGAGGTTATGAATGGTGTTCTATTACTAACAAGTAAAAGGTAAACTGGATATGATTACCAACATAGTTTCTCCTTTGTGTAACATTGCTTTTGGAACTGCTAGGAAAAACTTGATATGATATATAGGAATTTTGATCAGGTGAATACAATTTATTAATCTGGTGACAATTATCTCGATATGTTTTTATAATATTCTTATGTTCCTGCTCTTCATTAACTTGTGTTATCTTAATGTACCTTATTTTTCCTTCTTTTACTAAAGATATATTATGAGACAAATTAAGTTGTATATGATTAGGAATAAAAACAATTCAAAACTGAATAATGGCCATAACCTCTTTGTCAGCATGGGATGTTCTGCTGAATGATGAAATGATTCAGTAAATGAGTCATTCGCCACTTGTCATCCTCAACTATTACAAGTGCTTACTGAATTCCTACTCAGAGGCTTTCAACTTACTCAATTTTAAAGAAAACTTTAGTTATTTATCAATTTATATAAAAAGCCAAATATATTAAAATCATTACTAACTTTATATGGAAACATCTTCGTACACCTTGAGGTTCCCAAACTATCTGTTGAAAAATGATCTGTTGAAAAAAAACTACCCCAAAGCCAGACACACTATAAATAGCTTGTTGTTACTTACGACTAAATTACATAACTCCCAGCATCCTCTACAGCTATTAACAATACCAACTTTCCAGCAGAAAGGAAATAATTAACAGAATGAAATGGAAAAAATATCAGTACACTTCTTTTGGTAATTTAGTTTCAGAAACCCCAAAAGTCTTGCTCCAATAATTGTAGAAACTCCTGTTAGAGTCATAAGGAAAAGAATGTACCTTACTCCTTTAAATTACGTAAAGTATGAATTTCAGGAATTCATAGTGCTGAATGATATTTTTGTCCTTAAATACTAAGATATATATTTTGTAAGAATCTGAAGACTTATATTAGTCAACGAATTCAATTTCCTTTCATATCCTGCAAGGATACACCTTAAATCTAACAGTAGCTGCCAGATGTCTGTCTATTCCTTAATCAGCAAGTAGAAAAATCTAAGAAATGGTAGTGCTCTTCATTAAGAGCATCAAAAGCTTTGACCATTTTACCATCATTAGTTCAAACTGGGTAATTAAATTCCAGCTCATCGAGATTCTCAAGAATTCATGATTTTTGTTTCATTTATTTATCTTATCCCATAACAGAAAGCGTGTTAACATTAATATAAAAACACTTACTATTATTTGAGCAACAATCCTCTGCAGAGTTATGTAAGTAAGGTTTGACTTTTAATCACTAGGCAATGCTGCTCCTGAATTTCTATACACAATCTCTCTACAAAAGGGAGAGAATTCCATCTAATTGTATTGTGGGGGAAAGGGCATGATTATTTGTCTTGAAGGTGCATTTGTTTAGGAAGTGGTTTGTTCATACATATACCGATGTTAGAGATTAGTGAAAGTATCACATCTATGAAAGACATTTCATTTACATAAGTTAGAAGAATCTCATATATCCAAACCAAAGGTTGATGGAAATGAAGAGCTGTTCCTTGGAAAAACCATGACTTGAAAAAGTCGTTGCTAGATGCATGTATAGAGATTCCCTCACCTCCCCAGGATCACTCTATCAGCTCACCACCCAGCCCCATCTCCCAAACCAACCATGGATACTAGCTCAAGATCTCACCGTAAAAATAAAAGGTCAGCGACTGAGGCAGGAGGATTGCTGAAGGGCAGGAAGTTGAACTCAGCCTAGACAACATAGATCACATCTGTACAAATTATTTTTGAAAAGCTGTCAGGGCATGGTGGCATGTGCCTGTAGTTCCAGCTACTCAAGAGGCTGAGGTAGGAGGATTGTTTGAGCCCAGGAGGTTGAAACTTTAGTGAGCCATGATTGCGCCACTGCACTCCAGCCTGGAGGACAGACCAAGACCCCCATCTCAAGGGTAAGTAGGTAAATTAATAAATATAAAAGGTGCATTAATAAATTAATTCAAGGTTTCCAGTAAATGGCTCTTGGATGTACCACAATGTTTAAGTTGGAAAGGACCTCAGAGATCATCACATTTATGTCCTACTGAATTACCAAGGACCAGGAGGTTACATGCCTTTTAAAGGGTTAGATTTAGGGAAGGGTGATGTCAGAAGAAGGCAGATGTCCCAGACCTCTTCTTGGTCCACTCCCACCAATACTGACTTAATGATATTTTATGTGGTTCAATATTTTATGTAGTTTAATATGTTTTATGTTACACATATTAATTACTTCTATGGGTTTAAGTTTCCAATGGCGCATAGATTTTTTTCTTTTATATCTAGTCCCTAAGTTCTGTCAGCTAATTTCTGAGTTTTTCCAGTTCTGAAATAATATGTTGTTCTTTCACATCTTGTACTTAAAAAAAATCTTTCAGATGTTTTGAAGCTACAGGTTACAATTTTGATCTGCTTTAGGGACATTTCTTATGTGAGTTCATTCTCTGCGGAAATGCATTCTTTCAATTACACTATTTTCTTCTTATTTGTGTAAATTTAGCCCCCATATCATTTGGTTCCTTGTTTTTAGGTTAGCTTAGCTTCTCTGAACATCTAGAAGAAAATGTAGTTAATGGTAATTTTTCTAAAGTCACAGAATTCCTACTTGTGTTGCTTTTCAAAACCATAATGGTTTGCTTTCTAAAATGTTGGCTGCTTCCTCTTCACCTTCATGTGGACCTTCTATTTCGTTTGTCTATCTGTTGCCCCAATTTTGCTCACCTTTTATTCCATTGCCACCAGTTTTTCTTCGTTACGAGGTCCTGACCTGAAAAGCAATGGTGGCTCAGTTCTGAGAATTCATAGGTACCAGGCCCTTCAGATTTACCCAGGGCTCCTTTCCCTCACCTGCTATTCCACTGAACAAACTCCCTCTTAGTTTCAGGTGCTGCTCTCAGTCTTGCCCACTGTGCTTTCCAGTAAATCCCTGCTAAGGAGTTTCTGCTTTTCTCAGGTCCCTCTATTTTCTTCACACACATATGAATGCCATGCAAGTATTACGGCTCACCTGTTTTCATCTATTCATCACTTAGTCCTATTGTAGATGTTGTCCATGGGTTTTTTGATTGCTATGCAGTTGTTTCATTCTTGTGTGGGAATTTATAGGGATTCAAAAACTATGATGCCACTGCCACCATCATCCTAAAATGTCAAAAGCTACCGGCTTTTTTTTTTGAAGCATTATCACTTTTAAGAAGTCTCCTATTTTTATTTTTGTTTTCATTGCTTAAAAAAGAATGCTTTTGAATTTCATATACCAAATTTTTATTGCTGCATTTAATCTATTAATACAGCTACATGCCATAATATATATTTAATATTATATTATCCTCACATTTCTTAAAATATTGGAAATACTTTCTTGCTCTTCTAACTGTAATATTAATTAAAAATGAATTATTGGGATGTTTTACATATGTAACTATACAATCAATAGTTGTTTCAAATATTCATTTAAATAATTTTTTGAAGTACAATTAACTCAGAGTAAGATGAGCAAATCACATATTTAAGAGTCTCAGAGTAGGTATATCACTTTAAAACTTACCAGTTTTCCAAAGTGGCACCATTGCATGTTCCCACTAGCAACATATGAAAGTTCTGGTCACTCTACATTCTATGCTATTTTTGATAAAGGGTGATACCAAGATTACTAAGCCTTAATAAATGATTTTGGAAGGCTTCCATGTTTTTTCTGTGCTCCAAATTTTTTCAAGTATCAAAGGAAGCATGTGTTCCATCTAAGGCAACCTCTCCATGATGTCTATCAGTCAGAATCACTAATGCTTATTTGGTTCATCTAGCTGACTAGTTGGGTGGATTATCTTCTTCCTTTAATGTTCACTCCAAATACATAACTTCAGAACATGATTATCATTTTTTCCTGAATGCTATGTAAGTGCCTGTGTTCCTTTAAAGGAACACCCAACAAGCTCTTAACATTTATGGGGTGTATCAATGAAGAGGTCAAAGACTTTGTTATAACATTATATATGTAATTTTAAGAGTGAAAAGCCAGAAAGTGAAACTAGAAGTTTAGACAATTCTTAGAAATGCTTGCATGTGAAAAGAAGCATCAGTCAGAAAATACATGGTTTTGAAATGCTGAGGGAAATAGCCTCCAAAGAGGGAGAATCAGAGAGAGAAGGAAACATGAATTTTTCTCTTTCCTCTCTTTTCCACTGAAATGTAAACTCAACGAAGGCAGGAATTTCTGCCCACTTTGATTACTGTTGTTTGTCCAGGGCTCGGACAAAGCCTAGAATTCAAGAGGCACTCATATTTGTGTATCATTAAGTAACAGAAGGCATGGTGGGGACTCGGTCAATAAACACTAGGGAAGAAGATAACTTTTGAAGCTAATGGGTAAGTTTATGGCCTGAATGTGGTGGTCTCACAAGGTGTATACTTAACTCCAAACTCATCAAGTTGTATACTTCAAATATACTGCCTTTTGTATGTTTATCATACTTTAAGAAAGTGGTCTAATAAACAAAAAAAATGAAATAAAAACAAACAAAAAAAGCCTTACACGAGAGGCTAAAATATCTTGCTTACAATTCTTTATGCATTTATCTTGAGCACAGGATACAGTCCATATTCTGTAGTGTGGCATTTCAGACCTTTCAAAATCTACCCTAGCCTACTTTAACCTGTCTCTCTCCCTCACCCCTAAATCTCAATGCTTTACAAATATCTCCACACTTTTGTATCCCCTATGGCTTTACTTATAATCTCTCCTCCTCCAGGAAAAACCTTCCATACCACTATGCCCGATGAAATTCTACTCATTTTCCCCCAGTTACTCACTTACTAACCTGGGTGTGGGTAAGAATAGCAGGTAAAATCTAGAGTCCTTAGTATGTACTGGGAGCTATGGTTCTGTCCTCAAACATTCTGACAAGACAGGTGTCATTTGCATTTGAAACTTGAGAAACTAAGTTTCAAAGAAGTTGTGATTGCTCAAAATAACAGATAATTGGTGGCTGAACTGTAATTGAGCCCCGAATGACTTGATTCTAAAGCTTGTGCTCTTTCCCCTACACCATATGACTTTTCAGGACAATCCATCATTCCTTTAACTAGGAATACACTTACCTTTTATATTCAAATTATCTTTATCTGTCAATACACTGTGAGTTCTTTGAGGGCAGGGATTACTTTATCCCTCTTTTTACCCAAAGGGCTACTAATGAGCATAAGAACTTATTTTACTGAATGAAAGTGAATTGTAGTGTTGTTTACAGGATAGATTCTAGGGCTCAAAGAATTCCAAGCTAAACATTTTAAACAAAATATTTTCCCAAAAGTGAGAATTCCAAGGGGCCAAAGCAACCCTGTTCACATAGATCCCAGATCAAACACATGAGTATAAGGCAGCTACTCTAGCCACCTGACTTTTAAAGAAGTTGCCATCAGCCTGAAATGAACTCCTTGAGGTTACTTCTAAGTCATCAGAGATATGGAATAGGGTGGAGCAGTTCTTGGTAAATCTGCTGTCTTGTTTTCTGGCAAGAAACCATAGCCTTGGAGAATTAAGAGCCAAGTGTGTTTTTCAGTTGGCTTCAGAATATTTATCCTGTAAATAGTTGACCTAGTGCCTTTATTCATGTACTTTATTCTAGTGGCGCCTGTAATCCCGGCTATTCGGGAGGCTGAGGTGGGAGAATAGCTAGAACTTAGGAGGTGGAGGCTGCAGTGAGCCAAGATTGCACCACCGCACTCCAGCCTAGGTGACAGAGTGAGACTCTGTCAGGAAAAAAAAAAAAAAAAAAAAGTAAAGGAAAAAAAGGTATGGGTGGCATGGTGAAATAGTGTAAAATTTGAACAATAATGGGCTACATTACAGGGCAATGAACTATTGTACAACAATTTTAAATGATGGAGCTATATTTTAGTGAATTGTAAATATTTTCAAAATTCATTGAGGAAAGCTGATTAAATGAAGCACACACTTTGCTTTATACGTGTGTTACACTAAATATTTATTTTGTACGTTAAGTTTAAAATTTTTAATACAGCTCATTGGTAATGTGAAATACAAAGGCTCTTAAAGAGGAAATAGGTTGGCACCAGTCAACAATTTTACTGACACTGGGTTGGGCGTGGGGGCTCACACCTGTAATCCCAGCACCTTGGGAGGCCAAGGCGGGAGGATCACGAGGTCAGGAGATCGAGACCATCCTGGCTCATAGAGTGAAATCCCGTCTCTACTAAATACAAAAAATTAGCCGGGTGCAGTGGCGGGCGCCTGTAGTCCCAGCTACTTGGGAGGCTGAGGTGGGAGAATGGTGTGAACCTGGGAGGCGGAAGTTGCAGTGAGCAGGGATTGTGCCACTGCACTCCAGCCTGGGCAACAGAGCAAGACTCTGCCTCAAAAAAAAAAAAAAAAAAAAAAAAAAAAAACAAAAAATTT
>NW_016804423.1:1167507-1196300 GCF_001698545.2 Rhinopithecus bieti
AAATACTACACTCTTAAGATAATTTTCTTTCTTGCTTTTGGGCTATTGTCTTTTCAATCTTAAAAGTTAAAATTATTGCTTTCCTATATCTAATGATACTTTTAGGCATAGATTTTAAGATACAAAATAAAATGTAGTTTAGTATTTGATCATTACCACCTTCTGCAATGAGTCTGCCAGATCAGAGGCTTTCCTCACTAGGAAACCTAGCTTTAAATCAAATACTGG
This sequence comes from Rhinopithecus bieti, assembly GCF_001698545.2. NCBI lineage: Eukaryota > Metazoa > Chordata > Mammalia > Primates > Cercopithecidae > Rhinopithecus > Rhinopithecus bieti. The sequence goes on from NW_016804423.1 coordinate 1,167,736, forward strand.
TTTTCTTCTTGTAATTCACACCTATCTATTGAATCAGTTACCCAACTTTCTTTTAGGATTTTAAACTTTCTCTTAAAAGTTCTTCTAAAAGCTTTAAAATCTGCAACACGACTATGATCTTCCCCAATGATTACATGAGACACTCCCTCAGCTAAACAAGAAACTACCTTTGCTCCATGAAACCGAAGCTCCAAGGCTTTAATAGCTAACCTTGTCCCCTCAGTTTTGGTACTCAGGTCATTAATAACAACATACAAGTCCAAATAAACAGTGTGGCGTCGAAACATACTGAGAGGAGAGCAATCCCAGGAATATCGATATTCTAAATCAGCAATCAAAGAAGCCATTTCTGCAGGGGTCTGCTCGTAAGAATTTTTAATTCCTGAGAATACTTCCTTCAGTTGGTTCAAGTCTGTATCAACGAAATAACTATCACCATAGCAATCATATTCACGGGCAAAATGTTCTTTGGTTGATGGGCACATATGAATCATAAAGCGAGGCTGCCACGGCACAAAGCTTTTGGTCTTAAAACATTCTAAAAGCCATGCAGGCTTGACAACATCATGTTTATCTGACAAAATTATGTTTTTCACTCTGATGTTCTTAGACCCTGCAATTACACAGTACGTGTCTGGGCCTGGATTTTGTACTATATAACCACCAAGTTCTGCAATTCTGTTCTCCAGGTCAGGCTTTGGCTGGCTATCTGTTCCACTCATAACACAAAACTCCACATCTTCAAATATATTAGAAATTTTGTTAACGTTAGTAAGGTTAGGTGCTTTTAAGTGCTCAATAATTCCAATAACTTTCTTCATCTTTGGAGCAGCTTTTCGCTTTTTTTCTTGTGGTCCATCATCACCACCTACATAAAGGTGTTTAGATGCGAGCTTACCAGATGCTTTCCCCCTAAGTTGTTCTAGCTCATCCAGGGTCATGCACTCATGCCATTCTTTGTCATCTCTTATCTTCTCAATTCGTGGAAAACGCAAGGTGCAGCCAGTTTTATACATATCACTGGGTACAATCTCTGCTGCCTTAATCTGAACAATGACAGAATTACAAGGTTCAATGTACACTTCTGGCTTCTCTGTTCCACATAAAATGCTACTTGGTGGAGCTTTTTTATGAAAAGGCTTCCAATACTTGGCCAATTTCAAACCCAGATCATACAGTTCTTTCATGGTGCAGCCAGAGCCAACACGAGAGAGAGTATGAAACACAGATGGCTTCTCACCAGGAGGGGGCTTCTCTGCTACTGCACACAAAAAATGAGACATGATCCCACCCCGTGATCCTTTACCCCAATATCCTCCAACAATTAAAATGTCCAATTCATCCATTAGTCCAGTGACATACTCTGGTTTAATTTTTAACCACCCTTCACCTCTTTTGTCTGGCTTGTAGATGGATAGAGGTTGTTTTATCATGATTCCCTCTTCTCTTTTATCTATTGCTTCATTCAGTGCATCAATTACTTCATTCTTAGTATGAGCTTGTGTTTTCTGCACTATTTCTATTCTACCTGGAATTGGTGTAAAAATACTACTAAGAATTTCATACCTCTTTCTCAGAGTCTCATGCCCTAGCTTTTTATTATTAACCATCAATACATCAAAAACACAATAACAAGTTTGCAGATCAGAATCTTCTACCATTCTTTTAATATCAAACTTAATTCCCTTTTGCATGAAAGTTTGTGTATTAGGATTATAGGCCATCATCTCACCATCAAGAATACAGATTTGTATATCTGTTTTGAATGCATTATGAATGAATGGGGTAAGAGAACCTTCAGTAGGATAAGCACCAAACTGATCAGTATAGTTATATCCATTTCGGGAGAAATATTTATATACATCTCCATCTTTGTGCATTTGCATACGTTCACCATCTAGCTTGGTTTCTATGTAGAAACTCTGATGTTTCATATCCTTCTCAATGTGCTCAATATCTGCAATAGCAGCTAGCATTGGTTTAAAGGCAGAAAATAAAGTGATAGAAATATCACTGAGTCCTACAGAAGGATCATGCAGTTGCCTACAGACTTTTTCCAGATCTGTAGTGACATTATGTAACTCAACAGCATCATTATGAAAAACAGAAAAGATAGTTTGCTGACTAACACCAAGCTTTAAATCCTTTATGATCATCCGTATAAGCCACTTTTGCTCAAGTGCTGAACTCTGAGTTATAAGTTGAAGAAGGCTCTTTTTTACCAGGTCTTTTCTTTTAGCAGAATTATTGCTGGCAACTGAGTCTAAAAGGTCGTTTACTTGCTGTATGGTTAAACTTCCTTTCTGTAAACATCTTGGCTTCAACACAAAATATGCAATCAATGCAAAGTCTCCAGCATCTCCATGAGTTCCAGTGGGTGTTCTGTAGTTTAAAAGTTTGAAGGCATCTTTTCCGTCTCTAGGTAAATTAAGCAACTCAATATAAAGCTTAGCAAGCATAGTTTCTTTAATTCCATAGGCCATTCTCTCTCTTTCTAGCTGAGGAAGAATTAGTCTCATTGCTGGATAAAAGAGTCTGTGACATCTTTTGGTTCTTATGAAGAGCATCATGAAATTTTCTCCAAGAATCTAAAAATTCCCTGAAGTGTCTGATTTTTTCTGCACGTCCTCTACTTTTCTGTATTCGTTCTAAAGTTGAACACAAATCTGCAAAAGGAACGTGAGATGCAACAGTTTGTGAAGTTGGTGAGGCAGCCATCAAAGCGGTGATGAATCTTCTCGTTTAACTAGTAAAGCAAAAAGAGAATAACTTCAAGTAAAAGATAAGATTCAACTAAATATTTAATGTAAAGACCTTACAATGATCACTGAGATCACAATAAATGTTTATTGTTTGCTAAATAGATCAATGCTCTAAATGATGTATCTTTTCAACCTCTGCATTTAATAACAACTATTTTGTTTCAACCCTAATTTGAAATTACTATGAAAAGTATCATCAGCTGTATAGCTATTTCCTGTATTTATAATACAGAAATCATTTCAATTTTCTCCTTACATTCCAATTATTCCATATGTTAATTATTTAGCACATAATACAAACAAATATTGCTAATAATGGTGACAAAAAAACTTATCAGGCTTAATTCACATCACTTCTGAGCTTCTGAGGGAAGGCCCTTCACGTATGTCTCTTCTTTCCCTGTCAGATTACCATATAGCACCAGAAATGAACTTCTTCAAACAGATGTTTATAACAAATCACTCATTTGCTGAATTGAAATTTGACTTCCTAGAAATCCTAATCATAGGCAGGGCCCTTAATCAAACAACAAAACAAAGGAAAACACAGGTAGCCTCTTCTTCCAGCCAAGCAAAGCCTATGTCTATGTTTCCTTTCACTTCTTCACTGCTAGCTATGCCAAATCACACCAGCATTCAATTCCAACTCAAAATGCCCTACCCATAAAATCCTCACTTTATCTATTTTACCATAGTTACTTACTGTCTTATAAGTATAAATTTATTAGTATGCTTATTTTTTTCATATTTCCAGGCCAGTTATTCCCTAAGTATTTAATGACTACATATGAAATGTGCTACATACACCATGCCAGGGGAAAATACCGCATGTTTCTGCTTTAAAAGAACATATATTCTGTAAAAAAAAAAAAAAAAAAGAAAGAAAGAAAGAAAGAAAGAAAAAGAAAATAAAGGTTGGGGGGAGTGCAATGGAAACTGAGTATAATAAAATGTCAAGTGCTCAGGTGCTTTAACAAAATAAAACAAACGTAAAATGTCCTGAGGGGAGAGCTTTTCCCTAAAGTATCTGCTAAAGTCAGAGAAGAAATAATGGGTACCTTGCTGAGTTAGGGCAAGAATATTTCCTAAAATTTCACAAGTGTAAATTTCTTTAGTTTTAAATATTCATACAAATTCTACTGGAAGATAAATACATTAATTTTAATATGGTTTAAACTATGTAATGTTAAAATACCTTTTCCAAAAATAGATTTCAAGTAAAATGTATGCTCCATGAATAGAAACTATGTTTTATCCTGTGGTTTCAGACACCTCCTGGCACACCATGTATCTCAGGCAGTGGAGTCAGAGTTTTACTGGGAGTGGGGAGATCTATTACATTGCAGAGAACATGTGACTCCCCATCTTCCAATTCTCCATCACAGCAAACAAATGAGCCACACACACATGCACAAGGCTACATTATCTAGTATCCAGTAAAATAAATCAAATGGCTAATTACAATACTACATTTACTATACTGTCAGTCTCTAGAGGCCAGAAATTGTGCTGTAATTTGTGCTACTAGTGGCAGACTATGTAGGAAGTTTGCTGAATGAATTACTGAACACCTAGAGTTAACTCCTGGATAAGCACACTAGGGAAAGCTATGGTCTGGTTACATACCACACACTCACACACACACGCAGACGCACAGTGGGTGAGATTCAGTTTGGTTAAAAATATTCAGGAGCTCTGACTGCCCTGGCAATGGTTCACAACAGCCATTTGAGAATAGAGAAAAAAGCTGCACTTCTCAGTCTAATTTCTGACAAAAGAAACCCAACTTCTACTGAGTAGGTTAGATCAAGGGATAAACCCATGAGAGACCACTTCTCTGAAACTTTTATCTTTGAATATACTGTTGTTTCCTCTCTCTGAATCTGGTTTGCATAACTGACTGTAACACCTGGTTATGTATGTTCACTGCCCTATCTCTCAAAATATGCCCCCTCAAGGGAGTACATCACAGTACACAATGCTAGATCTACAATTTCTATATAAACTATGTAAAATGAAGTAGGTTAATATTTCTTTAATGTTCAAATATTGGTATATAGTTTCTACACATGTATCTATAGATTCTATATGGTCTCAAAGTTAAAGTTTTGCTCAACAAATCGCAGGCAAGGACTTAAATTACTTTATAATGACAAAATGTAGGTAATGGTGTGGATACACATGTATCCTAAAATGGCTACACAGATAACAAGGATTCCAAAATTGCTATAAACTAGCATAAGTATTTTTGCTCATTACAATGGCATACAAAGTCAAAGATTAGGCCTTGCATTCATTTTTACATACTAATTTTATTTTTTGGATGCTGAGGATTTTAGCTGATTCATTCCTTTTGCAATAAGACAAATGAGGAGGTTCCTGGTTATGGCTCAGGTTTCGGACTCTAATAAATCTGAGTTCAAATGTGGATAGTAACATTTAACAGCTGTGTGATACTGGGCAATTACTTAATTTCTCTAAGCTTCTGTTTCCTAAAGTATAAAATGGGGTTAAAAATTATTTAGAAATTAGAATGAAGATACGATCAGATAACCTACAAAATGTGCTTTAAAAAGTAGTAAGTCTTGATAATTTTAATACTATAATGCTTGCTGATCCAAGCAACATTTAAAATACAAATATCGTAAAATACTAAGGAGATAAAAAGGTGGGAATAAGCTTCACTCTTTAACAATAAGCAAAGCTTCCAGGAGTATGAATGCAAGCAATTAGTACACAATAACGATTCATCATTCATTCAGTTGCTGACTAAATTGTCCTGAAGTGACACATGAAAACAAACCGGCAGGTTTTACTCAGAAGTAAGAGACTATGGAAGGTGATTAAGTGCTATGTTATTGCACTTAAAAAAGGCAGAGGAAAAAAAGGAGAAAGTGACTAATACAACTGAAGTATCCTTCACGCAACCCTTGACAAGCTGTGTTTCCCTAGGAAACAAAGGGTTTACAGTTGTCTATCTTCCACAGCACTTAGTGACAATTTGGGATAATCTCAGCAGAAAGAAATGAGCGGACAAAGAGGCTAGAAGGGCTTTGGGATCCCAAAAGTTAAAGAAAAACCAAGTGTAAGAAAAGAAATAAAGTAATTCCCTCCAAGCCCAAAGTCTCTCCCGCTCCAATGCCCCCTGTACCCTCTCGGAAAATGGAAAATCCCGAGGGAGTCTACATCATTTCTCTGCCCGTTTCCCCTACTCTCCCCAACACTTAACGGATTCCCAGTGAATACCTGGCCTCGGCAAGCTCCGTTACCTCCGTGAACCAGGGAATCCCAGCTGTAAAATGAGATCTGGATGGTTTCCTGCGGGGTTGCCATGAGAAAGCATCAGCATGTACGCAGGTAAAGCAGGCAACACAGTTCTAGGGAGTCAAAAATGGGAGAAATCGTCCCACGACCTGGGGTTTGGGTCTAGATAAGAGCACAGCATCAAGAGGCCAGGCTTCTAATGCGGCGCAGTCTACAGCGCTGTGAACTCGGCAACCCTCATCACCTGCCGCTGCACAAACGCCCTGCTTGCCGCCTCATACACCGACCCCCGCCTGACGCCCCACAGACCCCTGCAGTACCCTCTGGCCTGACTCCCCAGACCTTCCCCCTCCCCCTCCTTGCCGCCAACAGGAACCCGCCCCGAAACAACCCCCTACCTGGCCGCCCCACAGATCCCCCGGCCTGACGCACCACAGACCACAAACCCCCCTGGGGACACCCTTACAGAGTCCCAACCCTTTTGGGGATCGTCCCAACAGACCCACGCCGCCTGACGCCCCACAGACCCTCCCCCCCGGTCTGGCTGCCCCCAACCAAGGACTTCCGGGCCGCCTTTGCTGTGACTCACTTGACTCCCTCCACACCCCCAACCTGCCACATCTCATTCCCCACCCCATGCCAACTTCCCCCCCAACCCCCACCTGCCACCCCACACACTTCCCACCTAACGTCAACCCTGAGGCTCAGCCGCTAAGCCGGAAGCTGGCGCCGGAAGATGCCGGTTCCGCCAGCTGCTGGCCGCGCAGGCGCAGGGCAGACCCGAGGCCGTGCCGTCACTGGGCTCTAGCACGCCGGCGCAGCCAGGCTAGCGATGGGAGGTAGGAGGGCCCCTCCCCAAGGGGCAGGGGAGGCGGGACCTGGAGCATCCTGGTTAGGGTCTTGAGTACACACGGCTCCTATTGGCCTCAGGAGCAGATGCTCTTTGCAAGCAGCTGATCCGCACGCCAGTTGATTTTGTCTTGAGGGAGACCTAAGATCACTTTGTGCCCTGGCTAGTGATACCCCCTAATTCTTGTTCTCTGTACGTAAAACAGTGGTAACTATACTATTTCGCTGCTTGTGAAAGCTCCCAAGAGAGAACAGGGCATCCCCCCACCTCAAAACGTCGGTTGTTTCATTTAAACTTTTAAAAAAACAGGCTTTTGCAAACTATATAGCGCTGTTTTTTTTTCCCATGATGTTTGCTACTGTAGTCTGAGTTCTCTTAATACAGAAATAATACATAACAATACATAATTTACAATACAGAAATAAACCGTTGCATGACCAGGAATCAACTATGGACTCTTCTAGTATCTGTTTAAGGATTAAAAATAAAGTTATTTACAAACCTTTATTGAGCACCTATTATTATATAGTAATGGTGCTAGATACTCAGGGTGGAGAGATTAAAAACAACCCCAGTTTTTATGTTCCAGGAGCTGTTGGTTTCCACCGAAGTTTTGCTGTGGTCCGTCCTCTTTCGCCATGGAGAAGTGAGAAGTTATTCATAAAGAGTGGTGGGAACAACTTTTAGAACTATTTTATTTTAGCATAAAATACTGCTTTACGATAAAACAAATTTTGCTGCAATGGGCCCTGATAAAACATATTAAAGCTGTTAAGTGCCTTAGAGGTGGTGTAAATTATAAAAACCTCGTTTTTCAAAACTGACACATTTAATTCAGTGCTAGTTTGTAGTGGAGCTAGAACTTAGGGTTCCGTCTAGCCCAAGAACATTCAGTTATTTCCTTTGTCTGTCTAATTGACCTAAGTAGCCTGAATATCTAAACTCATCTGTGATGTTGTAAAGTCTCATGATACTGTTTTGTGAGTATCTACTCTTCAATTTAGTTATCAATTTATTTTGGAGGAAAAATGAATACTGCTAAGGTAGAGGAGCCTCCATTTGCCCATCTTATGAGTACCTATTCGTGTACATCTGTACCTTGTTCAACCTCTACTGAGTTCCTACAATGTCAGAAGCTGGACTCTGCATTAGTCACATGAGAGGAACCATGAATTATGAAACCAGGCAAACTCCAAATTGATTCAAAGCCCATTCTCCATTTTATCATGTTATTTTAGTTGCTTGGTTCAAAGACAATCAAGGGTTTTTTTCACTAAGTATCTTCTAGAGCTGCCATGATTATTAATTTACTTATGTAGGTGGTATACTTTAGTGCTTGGCACTTACTCGGTAATCGACATTAGGAAGCTATGAATCAAGAACCCAGCTTTGACCTGGAGCTCTCGATCTGGTAGCAAGACACATATGTTCAACAAAAACAACACCACAGGCCGGGCCGGTGGCTCATGCCTGTAATCCCAGCACTTTAAGAGGCTGAGATAAGCAGATCACTTGAGGTCAGGAGTTCGACACTAGCCTGGTCAACATGGTGAACCCCCGTCTCTACTAAAAACACAAATATTAGGCCGGGCGCGGTGGCTCACGCCTGTAATCCCAGCACTTTGGGAGGCCGAGGTGGGCGGATCACCTGAGGTCAGGAGTTCGAGACCAGCCTGGCCAACATGGTGAAACCCCGTCTCTACTAAAGAAAAATACAAAATGAGCCGGGCGTGGTGGCGCATGCCTATAATCTCAGCTACTCAGAGGCTGAGGCAGGAGAATCGCTTGAACTCGGGAGGCGGAGGTTGCGGTGAGCCGAGATCTTGCCACTGCACTCCAGCCTGGGCAACAAGAGCGAAACTCCGTCTCAAAACAACAATAACAAAACAAAAACAAAAATCAGCGGGGCGTGGTGCCGGGCTCCTGTAACCCCAGCTACTTGAGAGGCTGAGGCGAGAGAATCGCTTGAACCTGGGAGGCGGAGGTTGCAGTGAGCCAAGATCACACCATTGCACTCCAGCCTGGGCGACAAGAGCGAGGCTCCGTCTCAAAAGGGGGGGGGGAAAAGACCCACAAATTTATGAAATATCCTCTGTATATACAAAATAGGGAACATAGAATAAGGAAAGCCCAAGGGAGGGGGAGGCACACATCTATAAACAAACAAGTGTGTACACTTGAGTGCACAGGGGAGTTGACAGTGAAGCTAATGAAGCTCAAGATTCAAGGGCTCATTTTTGTGGTGAACACTTCCAAAATGTGCAAGTGTTGAGAGGGGCCTTGAGAGGGGCCCTAACGAGGTGTTCCCATGGTCGTGTACCTCGGTAAAATTTGCAAAAATAAGATACTTTTACATTATTTTTCTTTAAAAGGGCTCTCCAAATGGCACAAGGTTCAGGCCTCACAAAACCTGCATTCGCCCTTGACAGTCCACTCTGGTAGGGGTAAAAGGAGAAAAACAGAAGCGCTTTAATTCCTGGACCTCACTGCGACACTCTTAACAACCCTATCAGGTAGAACAAATTCCTCCGCAAACCTGCGGTTTGCAGAGCGATGGTGGACTCCCGAGCTCATCGGGTCAGGCACCTCTTCACGGCGGAGGACTGGGGTACGTAACTGGAGGGACTCCTGGTGCTCGGAGGAGGGTTGAATGCCAAGATCCCCAGGTCGTGGAGCAGGGAGCCGGGCCCACGCCGCCGAGGTATCTTTTCCGTCCGGGCCACCGTCGCGGGGGCTCCCCGGGCAGCGGCTTCTGCGCATGCTCGGGAGAGCGGGCAGGGTTCCCACTCCGGGAGCGGAGACGGAGAACAGGTTATGTGGGAGCCGGCGGGGGCATTTGCCGGCGACACCCGAGCGGGGGCCGGAAGTGGGGCCACAGCGCACCGCAGGAGCTCCGGGCTAGACCGTGGCGACGGCAGCGGCCCCTGGGCTGGAGGAGGATGATGAGGAGCGACGGAAGCGACGCGGGGGTACGCTGCTGCGCGGCGCCCGGTTTCGTGCCCGCGGCCGACTGCGCAGCCTGTCCGCGAGTCTGAGTAAGTGCGGCTTGGGGACCCCGAGCCCGCGGGGCCCGAGCGCCGGTCCGCGCCTCCTAGGAGGGTCATGGGGAGCCGCCGGCTCCTCAAGACAGGCGCGAAACCCTCCCGGGAGGCCGTTGGGGGGAGCCCCGGGGCCAGTGCGGCTTCCCGGGGGGGTCGTGAGGGTGCCGAGCGCCGGGGGCTGTGGAGGACCAGCCCGGGGCGCCGTTCCGTTCTGGGCTGCAGCCCTGCCCCTACTCCGCTTACCCCTCACCAGGGGCAGCAAACTGAAGCCACATACCTGTTTTGGAAACTTAAGGTGCGCGCATTGCCAGAGGCTCGCCGGGTGTCGTTTTGTAATTGGAACCTAAAACGTATCTTAGTGTTCCGTGTCAATTGCATTGTCAAAAACCTACGATCTTTAAAATCCAACCCTCCTCTCCCCCACAGACATGAAACGTAAAATAGAATAATTCCAGCTACGAGGTTGGAGAAAGGGAGAGTCCCAATCTAATCACGCCAGTAACAGGGTTAGACCTGTGAATATCAGGGCAGGAGGTTCTGGGGTATTCAGGAAACATCAAAAAAGCACCCCATACAATCGAAGTCAGTTTTGCTGTAGATTTTAGTCAACATTTAAGTAAAATGAATTACTAGTGTTACTGCCCAAGGTATCAAAACCAAAAAAAGTCCGTCCCCATTTAACAACTCTTATTTATGTTTCCTATGTGATAGTAGCTGGATAGAGAGAGATGAGGATATTGGCTTTGTGTGTTGGTATTGGATTTTCACTGATCTCTTTTGACGGGAGAGGGTTCGTGGATCAATACTTATTTGTATGCATGCTTAGGGAAATCACTCGTCTTTGACTAAAATACCAAATTTTATTTTACTGTGTAAGATTTCATGATTGCCCATTTAGTGTTAATGCTATGAAATCCTACCTAAGACATCAGCTGCTGAATTAAATAATTGTCAATAGAGGCCCACTATGCATGAGGCACTGCTGCATACTAAAAATGTAGAGTTGGATAGGATGAGGTCTCTGTCATCAAGGAACTCACAGCCTGTGTAAGCAGGTTAATTACGCTGTAATAGTAACTTCTGCCACGTAAGTTTGCACAAACTACAGAATATGGAATGGATGGCAGGAGGGAGTAGGGGTCCAAGGAAAGCTTTTTGGAGGATCTACTACCTGAGTTTGGTTTCAACAGAAAAAGAGTGCATTGCTCTGATTACTTCCTGTATTCGGATACGGTAGCCTCTAGGGAATTATGTCCATTATTTAATCCAGGACTAATAGGACTTCTAGTTGTCCTTACTTTCACATACTCTACTATAGTAGATAATTAATTTAAATTTTGTCTCATAGAAGTAGCTGCACTTAACACACTGTTACATTTTATCTCAACAATATTTCAATTTAATCTTTCATCCTCCTTTTACATATGAGGAAATATATATTTAGAGAGGCTAAGTGAGTTGGCAAAAGCTGCCTATCTATTAACAGACCATGACCCGAAACAGCGTCTCCTTTCCATTGCACCACACTGCCTCCATTTGATAGTTAACTTGGAATGATGAAAGCAAGCCAGGTACCTACAGGTAGCTCTTGGCACACTGCCCTCTTGGGCACGTCAAAGGCCACTTGGCATGTGAATAAGAGGGTTTACTAACCAAATTGCCCTGGGCTAGCAATGTAACTTAGTGATAGGTACAGGAAGCTGTTGGACTGACATTTTCCCATGATCTGCCCTCATAACTTATCTCAGGGGAATCTAATTCTGTTTCTCTGTTTAATGTATTACTCAGATTTTGAAGTCTTTCTAATCCTTGTTTAGTTGCGTCAGGAAAGTCTTAAGACCTTTAAATAGCTTTGTGTGTGTGTGTGTGTAGACTTAAAAAACGCTCCAATTCTTCTAATGAAGATAGTTTTCCTCAAATGACAGATTTTGTAATCCATTATTACATTTTATGTTTCTGTTTCACACGGTGTTAACTCCTACAACAGTGAATTCTGCTGAAATCCCTTGCAAAGATGTAGTATTTCCAGTACATGGACTATAGGCATTGATGAACTAGTCTGAGAGTCTGGATACGTCTAGTAAGGCTTCTCGTTGTACTTACTTTCGCATACTTAATGTTGTATAACACTGGTTTTATACAAAACAAGTATTCTGAGTTTCATCCATCTAGTTTATAGGTAGTTTTAGAACATTGCCCATTTATAAATTGGAAACTTTGTGAATTTCATTATCAGTCTAACATCACTACAGTTTTAGGCTTGTGGATTTTTTTTTAAACATTTCAGATATTTATAATCTCAGAACAAATTGTGGTTGGCTTCCATAGTAACAATAATCTCTCATTTTACTTCTGCCAGAGTTGACTCTATTTGCCAAGAATTTCAAGCACAAAAAAGCTACTAAGTTGCTGCCTGGCATAATTTTTGAGCTATATGCTCATACAGATTTAAATCCTAGTTAAAAATGCTGTCTGAACTCTCCAGATATTATCCAGCATCTCCATAGGCAGTTACTGTTCATTTGTCCCATAGGACTATCAATACACACTTTTTCATTATTGATGGCATATGGGTAACCATTAGGGAAATAGATAATTCATTCTGTGGTGTCGCCAACACCTTGATAGCAGCTATTTGTGTTTCCATTTTAGCTGTGCAGCTGGCATGGTTTCTTAACTTCCCAATGCTTAACAGAAGAGGAGAGAGATTGATGTAAGAATACTGAATCTGAGTTCCACATTACTTCACATGTGATTGGAAGCTGTGATTCACCCAGAGTCATTAATGAGCACCATGGGATGTGGGGTCCTCATTCTCTGCTGGGATGTGGATGTTGGCATTGACACATGAACGCGCTTTCCACTTTTTACAGTCTTCACTTGAACCTGCACATTGTTCTTTCCACTTGTAGGCATGTTTTTTTTTTTTTTTTTTTTTAATGTATGAACTGTTTTATTTTAAACAAGCTGTTCCCAAAATTATCAATTTAGGATGAACTTAATTAAAGACCTTTAAAGAAATAATAGTACATTTATGACTTAGGACTTTTAATTGTATTTGAAATTGTTTAGCCTTTTGCCAAATTGTTTTTGAGAAATTTGTTGTAATTCACCTATGGATAATGCACTTTTTTGTATTTTTAAAAGACCATTTGCTAGTGGCAGAATCTGTAACTCAATATACAATATGCAATACAATGTACACTTTTTTTATTTTTGCGGAGGAGTCTCACTGCATCACCCAGGTTGGAGTGTAGTGGCAATGATCTCAGCTTGCTGCAACCCTGACTCCTGGGTTCAAGTGATTCTCGTGCCTCAGTCTCCCTAGTGGCTGGGATTACAGGCACGTGCCACCATGCCCAGCTAATTTTTTGTAATTTTTAGTAAAGACGGTGTTTTACCATGTTGCCCATACTAGTCTCAAACTGCTGGGCTCAGTCAGTCCACCTGCCTTGGCTTCCTAAAGCGCTAGGATTACACGCATGAGCCACACGCCTGGCCCAATGTACACTTTTTAATTAAAAGTAATTAGAATAACTAGAATTTAATTTGTAGGGCAGTTCTGACCTTCATTAAAAAACAATTTTTATTGTAAAATGTTATCTATGATATAGTAGATTTTGTCTCGTTTACTCTCCTACTAACCTTACGGCAATAATTAAAATGTATTACTATACTCTTGAGTTTCAGTTCTTGATATATTTAAGTTTTATTTATTTTAATTTTGGAGAAAATATTACTGGGTAAAACTTTAAATATATTTGTGTATGTTATAATGCAGAAAGGATTTAAATAAATGTAATATATCTTTCTTAATTTGAAGAAGGCAAGTCTCTGGGGCGTAAGGCAATACAGTTATATGGTTAAATAGTGTGGAACAGTGATTCTCAAGCTTTTTGGTCTCAGATACCTTCACATTTTAGAAATGTAAAGGTCCCAAAGATTTTTTTGTATGTATGTGGATTATATGGATATTTATTGTGTTAGAAATTAAACCTGGAAGTTTATAAAGTGTATACATTAAAACTGGAAGTTTTAATTCATTTAAAAATAGCAGTGGTAAGTTCATTACATACATAAATAAAATTTTATATAAAACAATTTTAATTACAAAAAGTAGAGGTGTGGGATTATATTTTTGTAATTTAATGTCTGCCTCATAGAAGGCAGGCGGATTATTGGGCTCTTTAAGTGAAGCATGAAGGAAGTGAGGCTCACACAAATTTGTCGTTGTAAAGGGAAGAGTATTGTAATAGAGAATTGTGGATACTCTTTGTGCGACTGACTCCATCACTCAACAGGAGGCACTTCCTTAAAGGTCAGTTACATCATGCCATCTGAAACCTACATCAGAGAAATTTTTGTCTCTTGTTACATCAAAATCTGTTGATTTGTAGTGAATTTTTTACTCATGTTTGCTTGATTTTGTGACACCATTCGTTGGTCATTTGGAATATGTTGGTTTATTGAGTTATGCAGATTCTTCCAAATGGTGACACATTTAATATTAATAGATTACCACAGTGCCATCAAAAAGGTCTCTTAAGTGTCAAGGAGCTATTGGCAACCTCATTCATTTTCTAGTAAATATCTGCCAAACCTCTAAGTCTGAACAACCATAGTTTGTCAGTTGTCTTTTTAAATAAAAATGTTGTCACCTGAACAAAGCAGCTAGTCCAGCTCACAATTCAAATGTATTTCATTACACAGCACAAAATGCTTTATGTGCGCTTCCAGTTTTGTCACACATTTATCACACAATGTGTTAAAAAGATGTGTACTTGTTAGTTGAGGTAAAGTAATTTTTACTACTTCTTTGACATTCTTAAGTGAACTGGATTATTCCCTCATTTACTGTGAGCTCATGGTGATAAAGAATACAGTGACTCCAACATGTGAGGCCACTACCTTGATTCTTGTAAAGGCACCAGCAATTTTCCCCATCATTGCTTATGCACCATTAGTGCACATGTCAAACAGTGAGAAAGGTAAATGACATTTTAGTATTATTATGAGCATAATATTGATCTTGTGGACCCCATTAGAGGGTCTTGGGGACCCTCAGGTTTCTGACCACCTTTTGACAACCACTGGCATAGAAAGATCTCAGATTTAATAGAACCCTCAAAGTCCATCCAGTTTAACAGCTCTAAATTCTTCTATGCTATCCTTGCCAAGTAGTTATTTAGATTATGCTGAATACTTGCAGTTTCTGTGAATAATTGTGCTAAATGAATAAAAATAAGTGTCACAGACAGCTGTTTGATGGAAAGTAATAGAGATTCTTAATCCTGGAGTTATGCTTTGTCCTGCTTTTAAAACATTGCATAAGTTTCACTTGGTTTCTCTAAGTAATCAACCTTGATGAAATCCAGAGACTACTAAAATTATGTTGTTAAGGAAAGATATAGCTAAGGTTTTGATTTTCCTTTGCCGTTTGTAAGGACAATTGTCATCTTTCTTTGATTTTTCTTTGTTTGCTCTATAATTAAATGAACTTATGTTAGATATATGTAGTTATCTGTATCCATATCTGTCTCCTGAGTAGCTCAAGAGTCGCTTGAACATGACTGAGTAGATCACAAGCTACTTGAGAGCAAGGGCTGTATAGTATACTAGGAGGCATTGGAATCTGATGACCATCTCTTCCGGAAGAGGCTGGGAAATCAGCTATAGGCCTGCTTCAGTGGTGCATGCTGGATTTCATAGCTTCCCTGGGAGCCTGCAGTGATATTCTGAGGACTCATTCCATTCATGGTGGGCATGACTTCAATATTGATCTCTTTTTTAAAAGCATCAGTTTATAAAATAGTTATTTAAATTAAATAATTTTCCTTAAAAATGGAACCGTTTATGATCCTCCAGGTACCTGTATGAACACAGGAGATGATCAGTACACATCAGATAAACGTAGCCATCACTCATGCCATTAGCTGACTTACCATTCAGCTAACACTGTTAGCCAGCAAGGTGGTGTGAGAGCTTTACAGTTCTAGACTGCTCTTATTTTTAGTCTCAAATTGTTTATTATATACCAATAATGGACTTAAATTTAGAGACAGTAAGGAGGGAGCACTAGAGCCAATTAGGACCGTAAATCCTCAAGATGAGCACCATATCTTAAATTGCATCAGATGATCAAACTACTTATGTAGTATAGCAGGATGTCACTAATACGACAAAACCATTCTTTTAAAAGGAAAACAGTCATATCTAATTTATACTGTACATGATAATAAAGATTAGTCATGCTTTCAGTAGATTAGTTTTTGAGACACACTTACTAATATCAATGTGACACTTCAAACCACTTCATTTAGAAAGCACAAAAGTTATTTCTAAGGTTGATTTTTTTTTCATTCAAATACAAGACTGGTACAGGTTATAATAAACTGTAACACTTAAATCTTAGCTGTATATCCTGGGTTTTTAAAAAATACATTTGTTTACACATCATGCTTTTTTGTGTGCATAATTAGCATAAAGCCTGCAAAACGTTGGGAAGGGAGCAGGATGCGTTTAGTTTTGGATAAGTTTGAAATATCAGTGAAGCATCAGGTACGTGAGCAACAGGTAAATTAAGATTGTAGATGAAGAGTAGACTTGTAGATTGGGGATAATTCATACACAGGTGTGATAATTTGAGCCATGAAAAGGAATGAAATCACTGAGGGAAAGAACGTAATAACATAAAGGAGTGGAGAAGACCTTGGAAAATGCCTGCTTTTCGGGGTATAGGGCAGAGAGAAACAGCAATTTGAGTATAGAGGAGAAGCCAACAGCAGATGACACTTTGGGGGTCTGGTGTTGCAGTGTGGATTGAGAAAAATCCACTAGATTTATTTTAAAGTGAAGTTTACATTTTATGAGAGATCATTATGAGAACTCAGCAAGTTCTCAGATAGTAAATGGTTAAGGAGTTACTGAGGGTGATTAAAACCACAGATTGGTGGGTTTTAGAAATGTTTGACATGTAATACCAGTTCTGATAACACAGCAAACAGAAAATTGAGTAATGGGACTGTCATGTATTCATTTAAGATGTAGACACAAGGTTAAAAATACATACAATAATGATGTAAAAGAAGACTGGAAGATGAGAAGTTATTGATTATCTGCATTTCTGTATTCTACATAGAACAGGTCTGATGGGCTTTCCCACTCAGCAGCCCTTCTAGTTGATATAAGTTTGAGTGTATTAAATGCATCCTTTTTCTTGATTTTTATGATGCTAAGATCTTCTCAGCAAATGGATTTCACATGCAGAAGAACCTAACAAATAATAAATCTCTTCTGAAGATACGTTTTATAAGTGTTTTACCACATAGGACATACTTGATTGCCTCACTTATTCTTCATGACTAGTAGCAGTGGTCTTGGGGTCATCTGGACATTGATGCTCACAAGACCCAGTAGACCGTAGTGAACCGTACTGTGCATCAGTCTCTCTGCTTTTTTGAAAACCCAACATGTCAGTGTTAGGTATATTGTTCCCAGATGATAGCTCAGGTCTAGTGGAAAATGACACAAGGGTGGGAGTGAGCGCCACCCCGGCTTAGCTGCTTCATGCTCCACAGGAAACAGTGTCTTTTTGTAACAGCATATGAGTATAGCATCCAGGACTAAGCAAATGACAAGCCAATTACAAGTCATATTCGATTCAGAAAAGCCCCTGTTTATACTTCCCACTGGGCATGTTTAGCCCTGCTCACTGTCCTCTCAATCCAGATGTAGCTCATCAGTAGGAGCCATTTTTACTACACTGTTGCTTAGAAACACAACTGATACCCACCTTTATCAGGTTTCCAGGGAAACAGTGCAGGAAGGTTAAGGAGAGGTCGTTTTTTATCTGAAGAGGGAGAAAGATTTTGTTAACCCTTTACTCACACTAATTTATTGACAAAATAAATAGAAAACATAATGCTGGCTGTAGGATCCATGCAGTCGACTTTAATTATTAGAGGCAGTGTTTGTTTTTATTGACTATCATAACATCTGGGTATGAAGTTGTTTTTACATCTCAGCAGATGGTGCATGGTAATTGTGCTTTACTGATACTTTTCAGCAAATTCAGTAAATTAAAAATCCTTCCTGATATTGTTCACTTGTCCTGATTCCTTTAAGATCATCTTTGAGATGGAAATATCATATAGACTAGGGAACAGAGATTATTAGCAAGCGGGGTTAGGTAAAAATAAGGCAATCTGTGAGTAGAGTTCTTACTCTAAACCACCAATGTGAGAATATCTTAAAGAGAAAACACGCCCATACCCACGCACTCCACCACCCCAGAGCAATTTTTATTAACCTGTTCTTAACAATGACTTCCGTTTGATACTACTGAAGATGAATTGACTTTTATTCCGACTTCTGTAGTGCAAGAACTCATTGTAAGCTTATGATTGTTTATCACAAAACAGTTTAGTTAATGTGACTTTTCAGGAATGTTTTGTGGAAAACTATAAGTTTATCCCTTATTATTCCTAGCCAGTAAAAGACCCAAACAAATATGCCCCTTTTTCTGATGTTGTTTTAAACATATATGCCCACTGCTCAGAATACTTTTACTTTTTAAAATAAATTTAATAATTTGTATATGTAATTAGATTATTTAAAAAATGTTTTAGTCATATGTATATATAAAGTGCTGTACTAGACATTAGAGATACAATAGTGAAAAAAGAGAAATACACTTCCTAGCCTTATAAATTTTTATTCAGTATTGTTTGCTAAAATTAGATGTTAGAGGCTACTAAAACGCAAATAACTTTTCAAAGTTCATAAGTTGAAAATTTATGTAAATTGATACAAATGTAAATGTAAAATTCACATTTTAAATTATGCTTTATTCATATATTTGGAGCTATTTTATCTGGTTTTATAATAATTTTTTAAGTAAGAACTAATTTGAGCAGAACACATTAAGAAAGTAGTAGAGCCAGAAATACTAGTCACAAAAGCAAATACAGTTAATGTGTCTATAACATTTATGAATGATATTATTATTAATCTTACTTGATACTAATGACCAGCCTTATAGGTAAGCGTTTAAAAAACTCTCATTCTACTGAAAAGGCAGTTGAGACTGGAGATAGGTGATAAGTAGTTATTCAGGGAGGATATGATACTGTAATAAAACTTGCTACCACTGGGTGGCAGTGTTGATTTCTGGGAAATCAGAGAAAATGGTTTATGTTCAAAAGATTCAGTTCATTTGAATAATTCAAATGTAAAAGTCTATGTTTAGTGAAATAATAGTAAAAAATCAAATTTGTTAGATCATCCAACTCATTATTTGTACAATCAGTCTATAACTTCTTTATAGCAATTCGGTTAGTGGGAAAGAAGGAAATGTATTTTTAAAAATTCAGTAAATAAGCAGAAGTAGATGAATAGTATATAAGAAAATTTGTAGCATATCTCAATTCTTTTGCCTGTTTAAGACAACATGTATAAACCTTTTGAAAACAAAAAATTCTCTTTTAATAGTTTTTCTTTACTTTCTTTATATCAGTTACATATTTTAGTAATCTTTTTAAAAATTGTTCTCCAGTGAGTCATTTTACTTTATTTATCTCTGGTTCTCAGAGGATTTCTGTGTATTTGTTTCACACTGAACCGTCAAGTATTTATTGCCTTATCAATACATTTGAGCAGTCTATTGACCCCAAGATGTGAAACTTCAGTGAAGAGTATATAAAAGATACTGCCGATCTCATGACACTAGCAATATGATATTTATTTTTAATTAGATATGAAAGATAAATCATTAATCATTTTCTTAAAAATAATACAGTATTAGAATCTAGTGTTTAAGTAAATTATTTAAGTTTAGTATTAAAACTTCGAGGTGGGGGGGATACTTTTATTCTTTTTTTCCCTAGTTGTTTTTTTAATTTTGTTTTGTTTTGCCCAATTCCTTATCCTAGTTTCTTTAGTTTTTGCTACAGTATATGAAAAAAATTGACAAAGTATATTAGATTGGTCTTGCTATGTTAGAATTTCTGAACTGCCTCTTCATTTCAATTTGCCCTGGACATACGTAACCTAACAGTAAATGTACCACTGTTAGGAGAATCATGCTTGTTTGCCTCCCAGCTCATCTACATTGAGAGCCAGATGATAGCCAGTCTACTTACGCCCCTGAGCTTGTTTTCTCATTTAAGAAAAATAAATGACACTACCGCATCAACTTTTTGGGGGTCAAATCAGTGAGAACATATAAATGAAGGTAGCTGGCCATAAATAAGCACTTTTTAAAAATAAATTAATTTGAAAAATACTAATGTTTCATAAGTAGGACAGTGGAGGGATATGGTAGAACATATGAGAGCAGAAAGGACAAGGGAAATTATAGCAGCTACTTTTGTGGATGGACTATACCTGTTACTATATTTAACAATTATGTGTGGCCTAGTACCATAGTTTATTATATTATTGATTTTTAAAAAATAATAGATACATGTTGAATTATTAATATTCTCCCTCTCTCTCTCTAGGATACTTACAGAGAGCTACAATGGAAAAGCCCTGGATGCTGTGGAACTTTGTTGAAAGATGGCTAATAGCCTTGGCTTCATGGTCTTGGGCTCTCTGCCGTATTTCTCTTTTGCCTTTAATAGTGACTTTTCATCTGCATGGAGGCATTATCTTCCTTTTGTTAATATTCGTATCAATTGCAGGTATTCTGTATAAATTCCAGGATGTATTGCTTTATTTTCCAGAACAGCCATCCTCTTCACGTCTTTATGTTCCCATGCCCACTGGCATTCCACATGAAAACATCTTCATCAGAACCAAAGATGGAATACGTCTGAATCTTATTTTGATACGATACACTGGAGACAATTCACCCTATTCCCCAACTATAATTTATTTTCATGGGAATGCAGGCAACATAGGTCACAGGTTGCCAAATGCTTTACTTATGTTGGTTAACCTCAAAGTTAACCTTTTGCTGGTTGATTATCGAGGATATGGAAAAAGTGAAGGAGAAGCAAGTGAAGAAGGACTCTACTTAGATTCTGAAGCTGTGTTAGACTATGTCATGACTAGACCTGACCTTGATAAAACAAAAATTTTTCTTTTTGGTCGTTCCTTGGGTGGAGCAGTGGCTATTCATTTGGCTTCTGAAAATTCACATAGGATTTCAGCCATTATGGTGGAGAACACATTTTTAAGCATACCACATATGGCCAGCACTTTATTTTCATTCTTTCCAATGCGTTACCTTCCTTTATGGTGCTACAAAATAAATTTTGTCCTACAGAAAATCTCTCAGTGTAGAATGCCTTCTCTTTTCATCTCTGGACTCTCAGATCAATTAATTCCTCCAGTAATGATGAAACAACTTTATGAACTCTCCCCATCTCGGACTAAGAGATTAGCCATTTTTCCAGATGGGACTCACAATGATACATGGCAGTGCCAAGGCTATTTCACTGCACTGGAACAGTTCATCAAAGAAGTCGTAAAGAGCCATTCTCCTGAAGAAATGGCAAAAACTTCATCAAATGTAACAATTATATAATGTTTCCCTTTTTGATTATTGCGTTGTATTTTGATTTGTGCAGAATGATAAAGAATGTTCCTTTTAGAAGTGTGTTATGTCTGTACCTGTCTGAAGAGTGACATTAAACTTTGAAAGGACTTCACTGCTCCTTTATGATATTCCAAATAGTTTTTTACATTTGAAAAACTAATTCTTGGGATTATTTCATACATTTTCATCAAAACTTTCAATGTGGTTATGTATTCATATCTTTAGTTTAATATGTCAGTATATTAGATATTGTTCAAAAGTTTCTTGTTGCTAAAGTGGTATAATCTGTTACACAGATGAATAGCTAGATGTGGAAAGAGATATGTAAACAAGAAACCTTTGGGTATTATTTCTTAAGTAAATATTGGGACAATCATGGTAAGCAAACTTAGTTCTGTAACTGCATTTTTCACCTTAAAAGTTAAATGAAATGCATGATGGTATTTTATTCCTTGAATTATGCAATGCAACATTTTACATGTAAATAGCACTGGTCATATACTGATGTATATGGTTATCTGGGTTACATCTATTTTTATGTAAACTCTATTTTGTTTTTGGCAAGAAGTGAAATTGAGACCTGTGTGCAGGTCGCCATTGAATTTTGCTCTGGTGAATGCTGAGATCCAGCTTTTTCTTACAAATAAATGGGACCCTGTTTTCCAATATAAATGTACCGTGTTTTTGTTAGGTACAGTCTGGATCATGGCAAGTAGAAATAGAAATTTAGAATTTTACTGCAGCTTTGATGTCCATATTTGAACTTTTTGACATTTGTAATTTTGGTGGCAAAGAGAATTTTAGCTTCTATCGATTTTGTAAGTCTTCAGCTGAACAACTCATAGCAGTCATAGTGAAGATTAGCACTAGTTAGAGTTAAATGAGGAAGTCTTTTATCTTTACAGGATTGTACATAATACTTTATAACAATTCTCACATTTGATTTTAAGTCCCAGTACCTAGTTATATCTATCCTATCAAAGGCAAGATACCATTTATTGAACTTCTTGAAAATAAAAGTTACACAGTCCAACAACAACAACAACAAAAAACAATGTTCTTGGTTTAATGTTCCAGTTGCTGTGAAATAGAACTCCTACAATCAAAAGACCGTTTTAGGAAGTCTTATTTATTTATTTAAAAAGTTTTACATGTAGGAGTGTGGGAATGAAGGAATTCTGGAGCTTTTTGATACAAAACCTATTACCACATTTAGCAGTTAAATAGCTATAGGTGGGAAGTAGGATTTAGATACGTAGAAAAGTAAGAAAATCTTAGAAAAAATCCCCTTACAACTTTCAGGATTTACCTTAATAAAAATACATGTTCTGAGTCATAATTGTGCCAAGTTGTTTCATGCAGTCCTCAAAAATTAGATGTAATTGAGCTTTGTGTAATATTATGTCAGCTTTAACATATAATATTTTGAATATTTTAGCTGTATTTAGTGGCTTTCTGCAAGCAACTAGAACAGAGAAATAATGGGTCAATAATGTTGACCTCAGTTTAAAACTTTCAATGGAGATAGATAGGGCTAGAAATACTTTTGCCAAATAGCATTCTTATTCACTTTATGCCAGTGTTTAGAAAAAATAAATTATAGCAAGTATGATTTCTAAGAATGTTTTTCTATAAATTATTAATTGTAAAAACTCTCGCTTTTAAAACAAGTTGGTAATGCATATCATGGAAGGCGTATTTTGTATGTATAAATTTACCACAATTAAAGGCTACTTTTCTTGTCAGTCCTTGCTATGTAGAATGACTATTCTAAATATAAATGTATTAAAAAGAAAATACAACAAAATGTATATTTAGACATGAGCTTACATGGCATACCTTATATTTGTATCATTCTTTAAAGTTTACAAAAAAACACCTTATGTTTTTATGTAATCAGTCATTACACTATGGAGAAATTTATCAGCTTTAGTTCTAAATGTGCTGATGAGGTATAAAAGCTATTTCTTCATCAGTATTTTGCTTTTATGCTGCTTTTTCTTTTTGATACTCCAGGTTGATAAACTATCTTTTAAATTTTAAGCCAGGACTTCAAAATTATAGAGTACTTGTTTGCCGTCCCCTACCTTCATTCTCTTCGTAGGGTTAAGGAGCCTTTCTTTCTGCAGCTAAGGGCAGAGGCTGTGCCTAGGGCTGTACCACAAATTTCTTCAATAGCATCTGTATTTGAGACCGTTTCGTTAGATGAGTAAGAGGTGGAAAACAAACTTAGTATCAGGGTCCGTGAAGCCCATGGCATCAGTTTTGAAAATATTTCTAGTTTTGTAGCCAAAGCAATTGGTCCTGGTAAAATGAGACTTTTTCAGGAGTCACTCCTTCACTTTGGACCCATAGCTTAGTGAATGGAAGTATATGTACCTATCTTGTGTATTAACTTCTGTCTTATTTATGCAAGAGCAGCTATAGGAGTTTACAAAAGAACTCTTAAGTTACTAAGTTACTATAAATTTGGGGATCCTAGAGTGATCTTAAATATGGCAAGATACAGCTCATTTAGAATAAAATCTCACATCCATTATTTTAAAGGGAATGATTGGGGGAAAAAACTGGTGAAAAAAATATAAAAAAGGACCCTAAAAAGAATTCTGCAAAATAAGAGAAAAAATAATTTGTGACAGGTAATAGAATACTAGTGGGATAGAAACAACTAGAAAGAAAAGTGTGACACAGTTTTTACATTTAGATATAGAAAATAATGAGATTGGTGAAAGGAAATAGTGCAACACATTTGGACGCAAAGCATTTCTAACAAAAAGTGGCTGTGGCACTTGACATTGCAACTACACTGTTACTGCAATGTTTTTGACTGTTAAAATTGATATTTTCATAAAAATGGTGTTCTGAATTTTGCTGCAGGGCTGCTGAAATTTATGATTACCTGTAGACACTTGATAATTACATAGATTACAGCTTTGGTAATATGTCACTGGAGTAATTATGCTATAATATCTGTTGAGAATTCATACCATCTGATGCTTACGTATTTCTTATATTTGTAAGATTTGGCTTGGTGGGAATAGGTTTGGGGTAATTAAAGAGTGAAAGCTGTATTTCATTTTTTATAAATTATCTTTCAAGCTCAGATAGCTTAAGAGCAGTTTAGATTAAGGAGACCCTTTTCTCTTTGAGGATAGGGATAGGTAAGGTAAACTGTAAAAGAATGTCACAGAAGTCACTTTTAATTTAAGTCACGATTGAGATACTGAAATCTTCCGCTGATTCTTCTCCTTTCCCTTTTCCTATTATGTTTGATAATTATATATATTTTAAAACTGTGAGAGGAAAATTAGTCATAAGTAACCCTTTTGGATTATCCACTTAAATTTATGTATTTTCATATTACTCAGGTAAAGATGGAAATGACAGAGCACAGACATTTATTTTTTAAATTGATAGGGTAGAAAATAAAATGTACTTCTGTTTATTCATAATACTATATATATATATATATACACACACATCGTTTTAGCAAATTGGAAATAATATATTCATTTGTATGGCAAGAGAAATGCAGTCATCTTAATACTAGTCTACACATTTTTGCCAAATGGCACAAATATACCTCCATTTATATTTTGTATCTTAAAATGTAGTTTAAACACAGGACTATGTATGAGACACTTTTTTACAAAAAGTGCCGTATATACATATATAACAGGTGAGTGTGTGTTTACCATAATTTATAATGATTTCTGTCAGTACAGCGTATATGGAAAATTCAAGTTGTTTTTAACATATTCAAGTATGTTCAGTATAAAATAAGTTAATCCCATTTCATAATGTAAATCATTTTTGTTATTTGCCATATTTTATTTGAAGTAATAAAATTTTATAACTCAAATTTGAATGTCATAGTACATTGTGTGCTAACCATGGCAAGCAAACATTTACATTTGTTTTTTACAATAAATTTCTTTTAAAATATACTTTCTATTTTTCTGTACTGACATATGCAATAAATTGGTACATTAAAAATTTGATTAATGTCTTCAGATAGTTTGTATTCAGTCTTTTTTTAAAAATTGTTAATCTAGAATTTTATGGTAGGACATTAAAGTTTTCTCAACGGTTATGTAAAATTCCTTAATTTATACTGAAATTAATGAATTTTATTCTAGTAATGGTGTGGATAAAAAATAGAAGTTAGATTTATATTTCATTCCCCAGAGAGTATTATCCTCTTACATACATTTAATTTAGGCTCATATTAAAGCTATACGTGAACCAGTGGTGAATGACTAATCCCTAATGTATTTCTTTAGTTAATTGAATCTAGGAATGAATACATTTTAACTTAATTATTATGTTGCCTTCAGATTTCATAAAATGCTTTTTAAAAAAATTCTGCTTTTTTTCTCCTCTTGTTTGTGTTTTAGTTAATGGTTTTTAATGATGAAGAAATGGCCTGATACTAACTGAGCCTTTAGGGGCCTATACCTTGCTTTTCCTAACAAGAAATTGTGCACGCTTGAATATGTCAGAATGAGTTGGATAATAGGATGTGTATGATGAATCTTAAATGGTCCCCTGAAAGGGAAGATGAAGAATTCATGTATTGGAGCCCATCTTTGTATGGGTAGATCTGGTGGGAGCTAGGGTCTCTCATGTACTACCCTGGAAGATCGCCAAGTTGAATCCCAGGGTGAAGTCGTTTTTAGATTACTATTTCTTAAGTTTGAAAGATAAGTTTTTTCACATTGCCATTTCACTCTCCAACTCTTTCCTTACATTCCATTACATAACTAAAAAGCATGAACAATTAGATCTGGCTAGAGACTATAACTCCTATCTCACTAAGGGGAGAGGAAGGTAAATTTTTTGAGTGTCTTCAAATATAAGGCCCAGGTGTTGAATGTGTTAATTGAATCCTCACAACAAACCTTCGAGTGATTTGTAGTCCCATTTTATAAGAAATAGAGTGGTTCAGTAACATGCTCAAGGTTACCTAGAGTGAACCAAGATGTCAATCCAGGTCTCTAATTCTAAATCGAGGACAGCTATTCATTTGCTAATTTACCCAAACAATTTGCAAGTTTTGTTCATGTTGGAATAGATGAGAAATGTTGAAGTGGGTTAAAAGTTGATCAGTTATTCAGGAATCCAAAAGAATTGACTGTGAATTGAAATAAGTATTACACAGTAATGTACATGTTTTCAAAGTCATTAAATGTGTGTTTCTGTAGGAAAATCTAGATGTTAGTCTCATAAGAGTTATCCTCTCAAAAAATCTTGGAGTCGTCTTTTTATTCCTGATATTTTGAAACACACCTTGCTGTTTTTCCAATAAGATTTATTTTCCCAACATTTCCACTACTACCATACCAGTCCCTCAAATTCTTTCATAGTAGTCAACATTTTTATTGGGTGCTTTTGTGTTCCAAGTATTGTTCTGACTCCTTTTTGTCGTTTATTCTTAATAACTGAATATGAACTGGATCATTGCCCTATTCTTTCTAACTTATCAGAAAAACTCTATCATTCCCTATCCAGTGATTTTCAGTGGCTGCATTTCTCAGTAGATCAAAGTCAGAGCTTTCATTTTATAGGGTCCTTTACAAACTAAACCTTGTAAAAGGTATCTGTTCTTTCTCTTTCCAATCAAACTTACTCCTCTTCTGTTCATTTATTTATATCTGGTGCTTTAACCTCTAGATCTGATACCTCCCTCCCACCTCTCTAGGTCCCTGAGTCCCTGACCAAATTTGTGGTAGCTCTACCAATAGTTTTTTTTTTTTTTTCTTTTCTGAATACCCATTGCACTCAAAGCATTTTGTATTTTGATACTTGATTATATTCAGTTCATTTCTTTATAATATATTGTATTTTGATCTGACAGGAGTGTCATGTGATTCCTGTCTTACATAGCACCTGGCACAGTGCTGAGCATGTTGTAGTACTAAATACATTTTCTGTATAGAATGTGCACACTGATTTTAAAGTTTGTCCAAACTTTTCCATCTTTAAGAAGAAAAAGTCGAAGACCATTACTTTAATACTTCACATTTCTTAAAGGTTTAGACCTAAAATAGCAACAAACCTGGAAGTTACACACGTACCCCAGAGTAATAAAGTAGAAACATTGGAAGTTACCCGTGTAGTTACAGCAGTCTACAGAAAATAAGAGGGGCAATAATTGTGCAGGTTTTATGTTCCTTGAGGGCTCCAACTTAAGCAGAGCAGAAGAGACTGGTAACTGTAAGCTCAGGAAAGAGAGGAGCAAAGAGTACAGGTAGTGGATGTGGAACGGAGATCAGTGGAGATCAACAAGTGTGGCAGTATCAATAGATCTGGTGTTGGATAAGACAGGAAGAACCAGAAAGGCAGGTGGACACATTAGTGGAAGGCCAAAGAAGCCCTTATCATGGAACATCCAGTTTGGGTGATAGTGACTGTGCCAGTTGTGATTTCTTTGCGTCCTTTTTTAACCCTGTAGCCATGGTTCCCTTATTCAAAATTCATCATCACCATTACTTTTAAAACAAATGAAATGATACAGACACTTGAATTAATGTGACACTGGCATTTTTCTTAGTCTTTTGTTCTAGAGCATATTTCTTGAGGTGTGAGTGAGTTCCAGGCTCCTCTTTGCAAAGAGCATGCATGCCTCAAAACACAGGACAGACTGCATTAGGGAGGATGTGGGAAGGGCAGAATCTCTGGAGACAGTAAATACTATGGACTATTTGTGCTCTCCCAAAATTCATGTGTGAGACCCTAATCCCCAAAGCGATGGTATTAGGAGGTGGGGATTTGCGAGGCAGTGACCTTATGAGTGTAGAGGAATGAGGGCCCTCATGAAGAGAGCTACTCCTACCTCTCTCTGCCATGTGAGGATACAAGGAGATAGCTGTCTGCCAACCAGGAAGAGTGCCCTTACCAGACATAGGGTCTGCCAGCACCTTGATCTTGGACTTTCTAGCTTCCAGAATTGTGAGAAATACATTTCTGTTTAAGCCATTTAGTCTATGATACTTGTTACAGCAGCCCAAAGTGAGTAAGACAATAAACAGTTCTAATTCTTTCTTAAAAGTGGCCCTGGAGATGAATGAGAGCTGATTTAATAATTTTCTTTTTATTTTTTATTT
>NW_016804423.1:1199693-1248612 GCF_001698545.2 Rhinopithecus bieti
GGGAAGGAGAATTTAAATTTTTCCATGTGCAGATTCTACCTTATATTTGGAATATATATGTTTATAACAATTATTTGTGTTCCATTTTATAAGGGGAGTAGCTAATCTAAAATATAAACCATTTTTGTTCTAATAGTGCAATTTATTTCCTTTATTAGCATAACTGATGCTTAGAGCCTCAAATTCAAGAAAACATATTAATGAATAATTCATTGCCTTCTAATTCTTATTTATGTGAGTAAAGCTGGAAGAGATAAAAGGCAAATCATGGGGAATTTTTCAGAAGAAAGGTCATTTTAGCAAAATATACTATCTCCTACTAAGATGGAAAAAAAAATGCAAGGGAGTAGGAATACTGGAATGTGAGAAAAATACACGCTTCGATTACAATGTAGCTCAGAAAAGAGCACACTTGTTGATCTGCCTTGAGATTAAATAGTCCTCTATCATTTTGTTGAATTTCGCTTTCTGCTTGAACCTCTCACTTCTTCCTCTGGAGGTATTAGTAGTCCCTCAATCCGGTCCCTTTTCTTTCTTTTTTCTCCATTCACATTTTTATTGGTATTATTGTTTTCAATCACAAACTTACAGAAAGTTGGAAGTACAGTAAAATAATTATTTTTAAATCATTGAAAATAAGTTCCTGAACTAATGCACCATCACCTGTGAATATTTCCATGTGTATTTATTAAAAATATTCTACACATTCACAATGCAACCATTACAGTCAAGAAATTAACCAATAATTTACTACCACTGAATTCTCAGATCCCTTTCAAGTCTTGCTAATTATCTCAATAATGTCCTTTATATTAACAGGATTGAGTTTCAAACCACAAGTTACATTTAGTTATGAAATCTCTTTAGTTTCTGTATTGGCTGGATAATGGCTCCAAAGTTAGCTGGTTCTAATCCCTGGAATCTGTACATGTTACCTTGTAAGGAAAAAGAGTTTTTGCAGATGTGATTAAATTAAGGTTCTTGACTTGGGAAGATTATCCTGGACTATCTGCGTAGGCTCTTAATCCAATCATAACTGCCATAAAAGAGAGGCAGAGGGAGATTTGATACACACAGAGAGGAGAAGGATATGTGATGAGGGTGGAGACTGCAGTGACGAGACCATGAGACAAGGAAGCCGAGGAACACTAGCAGCCACAGAAACTAGCAGCAAGGGAAGACTCCTCCCCAGAAGCCTTTGGAGGGGGTGGTCCTGCTGGCACTTCATTTCAGACTGGTGGCCTCCAGAATGATCAGAGAATGAATTCCCATTGTTTTAATCTTCCAAGATTTTGGTAATTTATTACGGCTTTCATAGGGAGATAATACAGATTTTGGTAGAGGAAATGGGGAAGTAGCTTTGGAGTTAGGTAGCGAATAAGGCTAGAAGACTTTTGAGAAATGTACTACAAAAAGTGTAGATTGCCTTAAAGAGACTGTTGGTAGCAATGTGGACATTAACTGGGCTTCTGGTGAGGATTCAGAAAGAAGTGAGGGGCATGGTAAGAGCGCCTCGATCATCAGCATTTTGGAGAAAGCTGAGGCCTGTAGTCTGTCCGGTAACATTACATGGTTCCTTTTTAATATCACTGGACTCTTTCACTAAAGGTGCTGTGCTTCTTAGGTCCAATAAGAGGAAGACGAGCTGAATATTAGATTAGAATTACCTTATTATAAGATGTCAATAAGTATACTTTACACATCAGAGGAGCCCTGAAATTAAAGAGCCTGCAGTCTAATCTTCACTGTTCCACATATAAAATGAGAAATTTAAATAGAACATGTGGTGAAGCAGCCTCATATTTTCCTCCTTCCTTTCGGATTGTCAAAATAGTGATGCGGTTACCAATTTAATGTCAAGCTATATAAAATGTTTTATTTTTTGCCTACAAATGTGGTTTATATTTCTATCAAATGTCACAGTTTTCTCATAAAAAGTATCATTTTATTTAATGAGCTTATAAATATGATTGAACTGCTATTGAAAGAGATTCTTCTGTATAAGAAGTTGTGTGACCTTGGGATGATGTATCACCTTTCAGGGCCTTGTGAAAAGTGGCTCTTTGGCTCAGTTGGTTCCAGTGGTCGCTTCTAGCAAGAGCTTTCTTTTTTTTTTTTTTTTTTTTTTTGTGAGACAAAGTCTCCCTCTGTTCCCCAGGCTGGAGTTCAGTGGCATGATCTCGGCTCATTGGGTTCATGCCATTCTCGCATGATCTCTGCCTCCTGGGTTCATGCCATTCTCCTGCCTCAGCCTCCCAAGTAGCTGGGACCACAGGCACCCGCCACCACGCCTGGCTAATTTCTTGTATTTTTAGTAGAGATGGGGTTTCACCGTGTTAGCCAGGATGGTCTCCATCTCCTGACCTCATGATTTGCCTGCCTCGGCCTCCCAAAGTGCTGGGATTACAGGCGTGAGCCACCGCGCCCAGCCTAGCAAGGGCTTTCTGTGATTCTGAGTATATAGAAATCAAAAGCTATTTTAGATTTCCGTAAGGTTGATCAAAAGTATGGGATGTTTTCTTTAAAATATATGAATTTACTTTGAAAAAGAATGCTCATTGTAGTACATTATGGATAAAT
Source organism: Rhinopithecus bieti (assembly GCF_001698545.2). Taxonomy (NCBI): domain Eukaryota; kingdom Metazoa; phylum Chordata; class Mammalia; order Primates; family Cercopithecidae; genus Rhinopithecus; species Rhinopithecus bieti. The sequence continues at coordinate 1,202,274 of NW_016804423.1, forward strand.
GCAAATTCAACTTTTGTTTACCTGGTTCTTTATCCAGTCATAAGGAAAAAAAGACAATTTGTCAGCAATGTTTAAATGTATGTGTCTTGGATCAATTTAAACGCTATAGATACTCTGGTTTTACAGTCATATTCTAGAGCAAAGTAAACACTTGGAAGATGGCTATGGCATGGGATAATTCCTTTTTTGTAAAACAGTTTTACATCAAACTGTTTACATCAAACTGTCTCTGTCTCATCAGAGAAGTATCAAAAGAGATAGAAATTATTTTAAACAATGCACTAACTGGAAATTCTGATGTCGAAATGCACAATCACTGAAATGAAAAATTCACTAGACAGGCTTAACAGCAGAATCAAACTGGCAGAAGTAATCAGCAAACTTGAATATCGACTTCATAAAGTTTACATAAACTTGATCAAGACTAGGCAATCTGAAACACAGAGGGCAAAGAAGAATGAAGAAAAATAAGCAGAGCCTCAGAGAACTGCACCAACATGTGCATGATGGTAGTGCCAGAAAGAGAGGAGAGAAAAGAGCAGAGAAAATATCCAAAGAAATCATGACCAAAAATTCCCCAAATTTGATCAAAAGCATCAATCTATACACCCAAGATCAAGGAACGCCAAGTAGGATGAGCACAAAGTGATCCATACCTAGAAACAGCATAGGAAAAGTGCTGAAAAACAAGAGAGAAAACATTGAATGCAGCAAGAGTAGAACAACTCATCATGTATAAGGGAATCCCCGATAAGATTAACAGCTGACTAATCTTCAGAATTGATTAGTGGAAGACAGAAAGTAATGGTATTAAATATTCCAAGTGCTGAAAGAGAAGCTGTCACACAAGATCTTATATTCAACAAAACTTTCAGAAATGAACATGAAGCAAAATATTCTTAGAAACAAAAACATAATTTTTGTGAGCAGACCCACCATGCGAGAAATACTAAAGGAAGTCATTCACACTGAAAGTAAGTAATCATACATGGTAATTTGAATCCACACACAAAAAAACAAAAAGCACTGGTAAAGATAATTATGTAATTAGAAAAGACAGTATACATGCATATTTCTTCTCTTTTTCTTAAATTATGTAAATAACTTGCATAAAATATATATGCATAATTGTATTATTCAGTCTACAACAAATAAATATGTAATTTGATGATAAAAACAAAGGAAGTGGGTAGGAGCAAAGCTGCCGTGGAATAATGAAATGATGTCAGATAGTAACTTGAATCCTTAGGGGAAAAAAAGTGGACCTAAAATGGTAAGTAAGAAGACTGTTATAACAAACTCTATAAATATACTTGCTTTGCTTTTATCTCTAAATCTCCTTAGTAAATATAAAATTTTATAAAGTAAAATTAAAAGAATTTATTTTGGTTTTGGTTTTATAACATGAGTAGATGTTTATATGTATAACAATATCAAAAGAGGAAAGAGGGAAGAGAGCTATGTAGAAGTTACATTTCTGTATCTCACTGAAATTAAGTTAGTATAAATTTGAAGTAGATAAACTATGATAAGTATGGTAAGTCTTAGAGAAACCAATAAGGAAATCACTTAAAAATATATTGTGAGGCCAGGTGTGGTAGCTCTTCTAACCCCTTGAAAGGCTAAGGCAAGACGGTGAATTGAGGCCAGGAGTTTGAGAAAAACTTGGGCAATAGCAAGTCGCCATTTTCTACAAAAAAAAAAAAATTAAAATTTGCTGGGCGAGGTGGTAGTCCAAGCTACTCCTGTAATCCAAGCTACTCAGAAGGCTGAAGCAAGAGGATGGCTTGAGCTCAGGAATTTGAGGCTGCAGTGAGCAATGATTGTGCCACTGTCCTCCAGCTTGGGCAACCCTGTTTAAATATATATGTATATTAATATAGTAAATATAGCGAAAAAATATATACATAGTGAAAAAATTATTAAAGGAATTGAATTAAATGATGCTACACTCAAAAACATTAATGCAAAGTAAAGGAGTAAAGGAGAAATAGAGAAAATAAAAGGTATGAGACATATAGAAAACAAAAACTAAAATGGCAGATATAACTATACCAAATGATAACATTAAATGCAAATGGATTAAACAGTCCAGTTTAAAGTTAGAGATTGCTGACAATCAATTGGTGTGGGCAATAGGATTCCGCAATGTACTCTCTAGAGGACATACTTTATATTGAAAGATACAAATAGGTTTAAAGTAGAATAATGGTAAATGATATAACAAACGCAAACAGTAACTACAAGAAAACTTAAGTGGCTATATTTCTGTCAGACACTGTGGTAGGATGACTGAATATTCCCCAGATGAGATGGGGAGATTCTGCTGGATTATCAAGTGAGTTTCATGTAGTAACAAGTCATTATGAGGGTACCAGGATGTCAAAGTGATAAGTTGGAGATATGACAACAGAAGGAAGAGATTGTAGAGATATGAGGAAGGAATTACAAACCAAGAAATGCAGGCAGTTACTAGAAGTTTAGGCAAGTAAACTAATTCTCTCAGAGTTTGCAGGGGAACCAGCCTACCAACATCTTGAATTTAGCTCATGAAACTGATTTTTGATTTCTGACTGCAGACAAGTAAGATAAGTAAGAGAATGAATTGATATTTTAAGCGACAAAATCTTAAAAAATGTGTTATAATACCAATATAAAATTAAGACAGGCAGTTTAGATTGTAAAAATAAAATGTTACCAAATATAAGGAGGATTATTTTATATTGATAAAGGGTCAATCCATCAGAAAGATATAACAATTGTAAACGTGTACACCTAACCGTGGAGCCCTATAATACATAAAAGAAAAACTGACAAAAGTGAAAGAAAAAAATAGACATTTCAACGTGTCATAGACTTCAGTACTACACATTCAATAATGGATAGAACAAATCAGCAGAAGACCAACAAGAAAATGTAAAACTTATACAAACTATAAACCGAATAGACTTCACATACACAGATAGAATACTCTACACAAAAGCAGCAGAATACATATTCTTTTCAAGTGCACATGGAAGATCTTTCAGGATTCCATAGGCTAGGTTATAAAATCAATCTTAGAAAATTTAAAAGGATAGAAATAACAAAGCATATTCACCAAGCAGAATAGGGTGAAACTAGAATTCAATGACAGAAAGAAATCTGAGAAACTCGCAAATATGTTGAAATTCAAGAACACACTGCTAAATAACCAGTGGGTAAAAGAAGAAACCACAAGGAGACTTAGAAAATGCTTTAAGATAAATGAAAATAAATATACAACACACCAAAACTTAGTATGCAGCTAAAAACAGGCATATAGCTTAGTGGGAAATTCATAAGTGTAAAATACCATATTTTTTAAAAGTTCTTTACTTGATAGACCAATATTCCATCTTGAGACACTAAAAGAAGAGCAAATTGAACACAAAGCAAGCAGATTAAAAATAATAAATATTAGTGTTCAAATTAATGAAATAAATAATAGTAAAACAATAGATAAAATCAGTGAAACAAAAGTTGGTTCTTTGAAAAGACCAATAAGGTTGAAGAACCTTTTACTAGGCTGATGAAACAGAGAGAGAGAGAGAGAGAGAGAGAGAGAGAGAGAGAGAGAGAGAGAAGAATTATGTTCATAACATCAGGAATGGAGGGGACATTACTGCTGAAACTAAAAGATTTAAAGAAATGTAGTAGTAACGACTTATCTGTGGGAGATATGTTCCAAAATCCCAAGTGGATGCTTGAAACCACAGATAATATTGAACTCTTTATGTACTATATTTTTTCCTTATACGTACCTGTGATTTATCAATTTGGCTCAGCACGGGATTAACAATAACTAATAAAAACAGAATAATTATAGAAATACACTGTAACAAAAATATGCAAATATAGTCTGTTTCTCTCTCTCTCAAAATATCTTATTGTACTGTACTTACCTTTATTCTTCTTGTGATAATGCAAGATGATGAGCTGCGTACCCACTGAGAGAAAACGAGGTGAATGACTTGTGTGTTGTGGTGTGGCATAGTGTTAGGCTACTACTGATCCTCTGGTAATGTTAGAAGGACCATGTGTTTTGGGTGATCTCAGGTCATTCAGCCATAATAATATCAATGGTTGGATGTCAGGATGATCTGATAAGCAAGGCAACTACTAATTGACTAATGTGTGGGTATAATATGCAGCACAGGGGATGATTTATGTCCTGGGATCAACCAGATGTGATGACGCACATTTGTAGTCCCAGCTACTGGGGAGGCTAAGGTGGGGGGATCACTTGAGCCCAATAGTTCAAGGCTGCAGTGAGTTATGATTGCACTACTGCACTCCAGTGAGATCCCATCTCTATTAAAAAAAAAAAGTGAGGCAGGATGACATGAGATTTTATCACACTACTTAGAATGGTGTGCAATTTAAAACTTATGAATTGTTTATTTCTGGCATTTTCTGTTTAATATTTTTGGACTGCAATTTACTGCAGGTAACTGGAACTATGGAAAGTGAAATGACAAGTAAGGGCAGGACTGCTGTACCATGAACAAACAACAAATTAGATAATTTAGATCAAGTGGGACAAAATGTATAGAAAGATACAAGCTCTCAAAACTGACGGAAGAAGAAATTAAAAATCAGAATAGACCTGAAACAAGTAAAGAGACTGAATAAATAATCAAAATCCATCCAACAAAGAAAATTCTAATTTCAGATCCTTCATTAGTGAATTGTTCCAAACCTTTAAAGAAGATTTAACAGCAATCCTACACAAACTCTTCCAAAAAATAAAAGATGAGTGAACATATTCCAAGTTATTCTATGAGGTTAGTGTTACTCTGATACCAAACCCAGACAAAGAAATTACAAGACAGAAAACTAAAGATCAAGCTACCCATATAAACATAGGTACAGCCGGGCACGGTGGCTCACGCCTGTAATCCCAGCTCTCAGGGAGGCAGAGGCGGGAGAATAGCTTGAGCCCAGGAGTTCGAGACCTGCCTGGGTAATACAGCGAGACCCCGTTCTCCACAAAAGGAAAAAAAAAAAAAAAGACAAAAAAAAAATAAACATAGGTACAAAATCCTCATAACATACCAGCCAACTGAATCCAGCAATATATAAAAGAATCAATTGCCATGACCAAGTGGCATTTATCACAGGAATGCAAAGATGGTTTAAACTCTAAGCATTCACTAATGCAATCCACCATATGTTTTAGTCCACTCGGACTGACATGACAAAATACCACAGATTGATTCACTTAAAAAACAGACATTTATTTTCTCACAGTTCTGAAAGCTAGAAGTCCATGATCAAGGTGCCAACAAATTCAGTTTCTGGTGAGGGCTCTCCTCCTGACTTGTAGTTGATCACCTTCTCACTGTATTCTCACATGGCTTTTCCTCTGTGTATGCACAGAGAGAGAGAGAGAGATTTCTATTGTCTCTTCCTCTTAGAAGGACACCAGTACTGTGGGTTTACAACCCCACACTTATGCCTTCATTTAACCTTAATTACCTCCTTAAAGGCTCTATCTCCTTAAAAAAGAAAAAAGAAAACAAAAAAACAGTTAAAAAACTAGGAATAGACAGGAACTGACTCAGTATCATAATAAGTGTTTATAAAATACAGCCAACATCAGACCCAATGATGAAAGACTGAAATCTTCCCCCTAAGATCAGGAACAAGACAAGAATATATACTCTTGTCACTTCTATTCCACATTTTACTTGAGGTTCTATTCTGGACAATTAGGAAAGAAAATAAAATAACAAAGCATATAGATAAGAAAGGAGGAAGTAAAACTATATTAGCAGATCACATGATCTTGTTCATAGAAGATCATAAAGAAATCCACTAAAAAACACTGGAACTATCATGCATATTCAATAAGGATGCAAGATTGAAGATCAAGATGGAAATTAATTTTATTTCTGTATATTATTAATAAAATCCAATATGATGGGAATTATTGAGAGTTGATTTGTGTATGACAAAAACGATATACTGAAATTCTAATTTCTGGAACCTATGCATGTGACCATATATGGAACTGGGGTCTTTGAAAATATAATTAAAATGTAAGTTGAGATCCTGCTGAAGAAGGATGAGCCCTTAATTCAATATAACTGGTGTCCTTATAAATAAGAGTAGAAGAGACATGGATATATACACACATAAACGGTGGAACACCACATGAAGGCACATAGACACGTGCACATGCACACACACACACGATTGCCATGTGACAATGGAGGCAGAGATTGGAGTTGTGCAGCTTCACGCCCAGGAACTCCAAACATTCCCATGAATCATTTAGAAACTACCAGTGAAAGTATGGCCCTGTTTACACTTTGATTTCAGACTTCTCTTGTTTAGGACTGTGAGAGAATAAATTTCTGTGGTTTTAAGTCTCTCAGTTTTTGGTTATTTATTATGGCAGCCCTAATACAGATAAGGGAAGACTACTATACTCTCCAAAGATAGATCAATATGTTCCCCTATCAAAATCTAAGCTGGTGCTTTGTTATTTTTCTAGAAATGGACAAGCTGATCCTCAAATTTATACACAAATGCAAGGGACCCAGAATAGCCAGAATGATCTTAAAAAAGAATAACAAAAGTAGAGATCTTATCTATGCTTATTTTGAAACCTACTGCAAAGCTACAATAATCAAGACATGCAGGCATAAGAATAGACATAAATCAATGGACTAGGGTTGAAATCATACAAACATATATTTACATTCAGCTGATGTTCTGGCAAGAGTTCCAGGACAATTCAATGGGGAAAGGAAACTCTTTGCAATAAATAAGTGGTAATGTTAACATTCATGCAAAAGAATGAATCTATATTTCTACGTCATGCCATCCAAAAAAGCAAATCAAAATCGAACAAAGACCTAAATTTAAAGCTAAAATGATGAAACTCTTTGAGGATAACGTAGGCATCACTTTGTGACCTTAGGTTAGACAATGGTTTCTTTGATATCATGACAAAAACATAAGTGACGAAAACAAAACAAACAAAGAAAAACATAAATTGGGCTTGATTTAAAAATTATGCTTCAAAGGACAGTATCAAAAGTGTGAAAAGACAACCTACAGTTTAGGAGAAAATGTGTGCAAATTATATATCTGATAAGAGACTTGTTTGTAGAATATATAAAGAGCACCTACAACTCAATAATAAGACAAACACACCAATTTAAAAATGGGCCAAGGATTTGAATACACATTATCCAAACAAGATCTACAGTTGGCCAATAAACACACAGGAGATGTACAATGTCATCAGTCATAAGGAAATGAGAATCAAAACAATGAGATGCTATTTTTATACCTATTGGGATGGCCATAATAAAAAAACCACCAGCAAAAAGCAACTGTCAGTGAAGAAGTGGACAAATTTTGAACACTCATGCACTGCTGGTAAAAGTGTAAAATGGAGCAGCCACTTTGGAAAACAGTTTAGCAATTCATAAAATTTTACAAATGCAGTTAACGCATGACCCAGGATTTATACTCCAGGAGAACTGCAACATATGTCAACACAAAAACTTATACCTGAGTATTCATAGCAGCATTATTTGTAATAGCAAAAAGTAGAAACAACCCAAATGCCCATTAACTGATAATTGGATAAATTAAATACGGTAGATTCGTATGATGGAATGTTATTTAGCAATGAAAATGGAGTCATGATAGAGGTTGCAACATGCATGAACGTTTAAAACATTATGCCAAGTGAAAGAAGCCAGTCCCAAAAGACCCATATTGTGTGATACCAATGATTCAGAATGTCCATAATAGGTGACTCTACTGAGACAGAAAGTAGATCAGTGGTTGCCTAGAACTAGGGGCATCGGGAGAAATGAGGAATGACTGTTAATGGACAAAAGGTTTCTTTTTGGGGTGATGAGAATGTTCTAAAATGAACTGTTGTGATGGGTGCACAACTCTCTGAAAATACCAAATATTGAATTGTACCTTGAAAAGATTAAATAGTATTGCATGTAAACTGTATTTCAATACAGGTGTTATAATGAATGAGACCATTTAGGGTTATTCTAGGTTTAAAAAAGTTGAATTCAAATGATAGTAGTGGATCTGGAGAGGCGTGGAAAGATTCAAGATATACTTGAAGTGTAACTGATTGGGAGTGGTGCAGGAAAGTATAAAATTAATGCTTCTATGTTTCTGCCTAGGAGAACACAAGGATTTGGGAGAAAGATGAGAAGTTCAAATCAGGTTTATGATGATTTTGAAGTGCCTATAAAACAAGGTATTGAACTTTTTTATTATTTGAAATGGTCAATTCTTGTCCTCTGCTTTGGCGATTATTCCACATAATGGGCCAGAGCCCATCTCCCACCATGGGATGCCCCTCTCACAGATAAGGCCCAGGTTTCATATATGACCTAGATTTTTTATTAACTTTCATTTCAGGTTCAGGGATAAATGTACAGGTTTGTTATATAGGCAAATTGCATGTCACAGGGGTTTGATTTACAGATTATTTTGCTACCCAGGTAATAAGTGTAGTGCCCAATAGGTAGTTTTTTGATCCTCACCCATCTCCCTCCCTTTACCATCAAGCAGTCCCAAGCACCTGTTGTTCCCTTCTTTGTGTGCACATGTACTCAGTTTTTAGCTCCCATTTATAAGTAAGAACATGTGGTATTTGGCTTTCTGTTCCTGTTCTAGTTGGCTTAGGGTAATGGCCTCCAGCTCTATCCATGTTGCTACAAAGCATATCATCTCATTCTTTTTTATGGCTGCATAGTATTTCATAGTGTATATTTACCACATTTTCTTTATCCAGTCTACAGTTGATGGGCATTTAGGTTGATTCCATGTCTTTGCTATTGTGAATACTGCTGTGATGAACATGCATGTGCATATCTCTTTATGGTAGAATGATTTATATTTCTTTGGGTATATACTGAATAATGGAATTGCTAGGTAGAATGGTAATTCTGCTTTGAGTTCTTTGAGAAATTACCAAACTGTTTTCCACATTTGCTGAACTAAATTGAATTCCCACCAGCAGTGTGTAAGTGTTCCCTTTTTTCCCACAACTTCACTAGCATCTGTTATTTTTTGACTTTTTAATGATAGCCATTCTGACTAGCATGAGAGAGTATCTCATTGTGGTTTTGACTTGCATTTTGCTAATGATTACTAATGTGGAGCATTTTTTTCATATGTTTGTTGGCTATGTATCTCTTCTCTTCCAGGGTTTTTATAATTTTAGGTTGTTCATTTAAACCTTTAATCCATCTTGAATTAATTTTGGGTTATTTAGTAAGGAAGGGGTCCAGTTTCAGTATTCTGCATATGTCTAGTCAATTATCCCAGCACCATTCATTGACTAGAGAGGCCTTTTTCCTATTGATTGTTTTGTTGACTGTCAAAAATCAGATGGTTTTAAGTGTGGGGCATTATTTCTGGCCTCTCCATTGTGTTCCATTAGTCTAGGTGTCTGTTTTGCAACAGTACCATGCTGTTTTGGTTACTGTAGCCTTGTACTGTAGTTTGAAGCCAGGTAATGTGATGCCTCCTGCTTTGTTCTTTTTGCTTAGGATTGCCTTGGCTATTCAGGCTTTCTTTTGGTACCATATGAATTTTAAAACAATTTTTTTTATAATTCTGTGAATAATTTCATTGGTAATTTGATAGGAATATCACCGAATCTGCAATTGCTTTGGTCAGTATGGCCATTTAAAAAATATTGATTCTTCCTATCCGTGAGCATGGGAATTTTTTTTATTTGTTTGTGTCATCTTCTATTTTTTGTGCAGTGTTTTGCATTTCTCATTGTAGAGATTTTTTTTTTCCTCCCTGGTTAGCTGTATTCCTAGGTATTTTATTCTTTTTGTGGGTAAAGTGAGTCAGATTACATTCTTGATTTAGCTCTCAGCTTAGATGTTGTTGGTGTATAGGAACGCAATCGATTTTTGTACGTTGGTTTTGTGTCCTGAAACTTCATGGAAGCGGTTTATCAGATCTCAGAGCTTTCACACAGAGACTGTGGGTTTTTCTAGGTATAGAATCATATTGTCTGAAAACAGGGATAGTTTGATTTCCTCTCTTCTTATTTGGATGCCTTTTATTTTTTTTTTTTCTCTTGCCTGATTGTTCTGGCCAGGACTTTCAGCACTGTATCAAATAGGAGTGGTGGCAGAAAGTATCTTTGTCTTATTCCAATTTTTAAGGAGAATGCTTCTAGGTTTTTTTCATTCAGCATAATGTTGGCTGTGGGGTTGTCATAGATGGCCCTTATTATTTGAGGTATAGTCCTTCAGTACCTTGTTTATTGAGAATTTTTAACATGAAGAGATGTTGAATTTTATCAAAATCTTTTCTGCACCTATTGAGATAATTATGTAATTTTGTTTTAGTTCTTTTTATGTCATTAATCACATTTACTGATTTGCATATGCTGAACCAACATTGCATCCCAGGGATAAAGCCTACTTGATTGTCATGGATTAACTTTTTGATGTGCTGCTGAATATGGATTGCTAGTATTTTGTTGAAGATTGTTTCATTTATGTTCATCGAGTTTTCTCTTTTTTATTAAATTTCTGTTGCCTGAAGTTGTCTGTTTTTCATCGTGTCTCTGCCAGATTTGGTGACAGTCTGATTCTGGCCTCACAGAATGAATTAGAGAGGAGTCTCTTCTCCTCAGATTTTTGGAATACTTTGAGTAGGTATGGTTCCAACTCTTCTTTATACATCTGATAGTATTTGGCTCTGAACCTGCCTAGTCCAGGGCTTTCCTGATTGGCAGACTTATTACTAATTCAATTTCAGAACTTGTTATTAATATGTTCAGGGTTTCATCCCTCTTGGTTCAACCTTGGGAGGTGGTATATTTCCAGAAGTTTATTGATTTCTTCTAGGTTTTCTAGTTTGTGTGCATAGAGGTATCATAGTACACCCCGAGGGGTTTTTGTGTTTCTTTGTGGTCAGTGATAACATGTGCTTTGTCATTTCTGATTGCGTTTATTGGGTTTTTCTCTTTTTTCTTTATTATTCTATCTAGCTAATGGTCTATCTTTCTCATTAATTCTTTCAAAGAACAAATTCCTGGATTCATTGGTCTTTTTTTCTTTTCACATCTCAATTTCCTTCAGTTCTTCTCTGATTTTGTTTATTTCTTATCTTCTGCTAGCTTTGGGGTCGGCTTCCTCTTGTTTCTCTAGTTCCTCTAGTTGTGATGTTAGGTTATTAAATTGAGATCTTCCTAACTTTTTGATGTAGACATTTAGTGTTATAAACTTCCCTCCTACAATGTGTTAGCTGTTTCCCAGATTTTCTAGTATGTTGTATATCTGTTCTCACTAGTTTCAAAGAATTTCTTGATTTATGCCTTAATTTTATTATTTACCCAGAAGTCATTCACAAGCAGGTTGTTTAATTTCCATGTAATTGTATGGTTTTGCATTTGTTTAAATGCAAATATAATTGTATGGTATAAAAATCAATACTATTAGTAGTATCGTACTGTGGTCTGAGAGTATGCATGATGTGCTTTTAGTTTTTTAAAAACTTTGCTAAGACGTATTTTATGTCCAGTCATGTGGTGAGTTTTAAAGTATGCGGATGTGCAGATGAGAATAACGTATGTTCCGTTGTTTTGAGATGGAGAGTTCTGTAGGTATTTATTAGGTCCATTAGGTCAAGTGTCGAGCCCAGGTTCTGAATGTGTTAGTTTTCTGCCTCCATGATCTGTTAATAATGTCAGTTTCTTTGTAGGTCTCTAAGAACTTGTTTTATAAATCTGAGTGCATCAGTCCTGGGTGCATATACATTTAGGATAGTTACGTCTTGTTGAATTAAGCTCTTTACAATTAAATCATGCCCTTCTTTTTCTTTTTTGATCTTTGTTTAGAGTCTGTTTTGTCTAAAATTAGAATAGCAACCCCTACTTTTTTCTGTGTTCCATTTGCTTGGTAGGATTTTCTCTATCCTTTTACTTGAGTCTAAGAGTGTCATACAGGTGAGATGGGTCTCTTAAAGACAGCATATGTCTTTATCCAACTTGCCACCCTATGTTTTTTAATTGGGGCATTCAGCCTGTTTACATTCAAGGTTAGTATTGGTAAGTGAGGATTCGATCCTGTCATGTTGTTAGCTGACTACTATGCAGACTTGTTTGTGTGTTTGCTTTGTCACTAGTCTATGTACTTAACTGTGTTTTTTCAAGTAGCTGGTAGTTGTCTTTCCTTTCCATATTTAGCATTCCATTTAGGATCATTTGTAAGGCAGGTCTGGTATTAACACATTACCTTAGCATTTGCTTGTCTTTAAAGAATCTTATTTCTCCTTCACTATGAAACTTAGTTTGGCTGGATATGAAATTCTCATTTGGAAATTCTCTCTTTGACAATGCTGAATATGGATCCCTAATCTCTTCTGGCTTGTAGAGTATCTGCTAAAAAGTCCACTGTTAGCCTGATGGAGTTCCCTTTGTAGGTTACCTGCCTTTTCTTTCTAACTGTCTTTAACATTTTTTCTTTCATTTCAACCTTAGAGAATCTGATGACTGTTTGTCTTGGGCATGGCATTCTTGTTAAGTATTTTATAGAGGTTCTGTGCATTTCCTCAATTTAAATGTTGGCCTCTCTAGTGAGGTTGGGGAAATTTTCACAGATTATAGCCTGAAATACTTGTTCCAAGTTGCTTGCTTTCTCCTTGTCTTTCAGGAATTCCAATGACTTACAGATTTTATCTCTTTATACAGTCTCATATTTCTCAGAGATTTTGTTCATTCTTTATTTTTTAATTTTTGTTTGAGTGAATTATTTCAGAGAACTGACTTCTTAGTTTTGAGATTCTTTCCTCAGCTTGGTTAATTTTGCTGTCAATACTTGTGATTGTATTCTGAAATTCTTGCAGTGAATTTTTCAGCTCTATAAGATCAGTTTGGTTTTCTTACAATGGCCATTTCGTCTTTCGTCTCCTGTATTGTTTTATTGTATTTCTTAGAATCATTGGATTGGATTTCAACTTTCTTCTGAATCTCCATGATCTTCATTCTTATTAATATTCTAAATTATATTTCTGTCATTTCAGCCATTTCAGCCTGGTTAAGAACCATGTCCGGGAACTAGTGTGGTTATTTGAAGATAAGAAGACACTCTGACTTTTTGAGTTGCCAAAGTTATTGCACTGGCTCTTTCTCATCCATGAGTAGATGTTCCTTCAGTTCTTGAAGTTGCTGGCCTTTGGATGTCTTTTTTTTCTTTTATCTTCTTTGACATCCTTGGGGATTCGATTGTGAGATAAGGTGGGTTCAGTAGACTGTCTTCATTTCTTGAAGATTTCAGGGAGCCAAGGCTAAGCTCAACACTGCTTGGAAGGGTCCTCTAAATCTTGGGGGCTGGTATCAGGCCCCCAGCTTTGTTCTCTGGCCCCTTGAGGTTAGAAACCTGCTACGCTGGAGGGATTGAGGTGTTTCTGGACCACTGTCCAAACCATGACAATGGGTGTTGCCAGACAAAGTGCTTTGTTGGGTGGTGGTAGCGGGACTTATGCTTGTTCACTTGTGCCAGCAGTTGCAGCAGCACAGTGTGGTGCATGCTCATAGGCTGGGTCTGGGCTGCTGGCAGGCTAAACATTTGAGCCTTAAAGGGTAAAAGAACAGAAAAAGATGTTCCTAAAGGGGAATGAAAATAGCACATTATATTCAACTCTTCACACAGTAATTGGCACTTGATAGTTTGGATCAAGTAAACTACATATTTACTTTACATGCCACCAAAAGCAATTGACTACTTTCTGAAACACTTCCGTTAACATACATCTGTTAACATACAATTGAATTCAATTTTTTTCTTTCAAGTAAGATTTGTTATTTTGGATGATGGATTTTGGTCATGTTTATTGACAGGTATTATCAACAACCTTTACTACTATTGGATTTCCTCACCTTTAGTTACTTAATAACGTCAACTCCGCTAGGTTAAAATAAAAATAGCAATAGACTTGATCTTTATGTTTTTTTCATTACCTTAGCTTGATCCTTAAAAGTGGCAGAGGTGAACATATTTATGATAAAGATTAAGCTAGAGAGGGATTATGGCATTTATAGTTAGACTTTCTGTTACTTTTAATTTTTTTAGACTTGGAATTATAATCACTAATTGTGACAGAATAGCCTAAAATGTCATATACATAGAGTCATATATATATACTATGTATACTGTTATATATAGTTTATATATAATATATAGTATATATACTATATATTAACATTTTATATGTAATATATAGTATAGTATATATACAGTATAATACAATATACTATATATAGACACTATATATCCAATAGTACTTATATATTATATAATACATATGCAACACATATATATGTATACATATATATACTATGGCATGTGTTATATAGTTATGTTATATACCATATATATTACATATGCTATAGTATATATACTATACATACATACACGCTATAGTGTATACATATATAATTATATATTACATAGTGTATATGTACATTATATATTATATACATTATATATAATATAGTATATAGAATACATAGTGTGTGTATGCATATATTATACACATACACAGACAAAAACATGAGTGAACTTCAAGAAGTTCATGGAAAATGGAATTTAGAGATAAAATTTAAAAAATGTAAACTATATTTTTAAACATAAGTTCCATCAAGAACATTTTGTAAGCTGTGATTACCAATCATTTAGTCCATTCCTAAAAGCTGAGGGTCCTTTAACCATTTCAATACAATCTTTTTTACATTATTAAGAAGAAAATTGGTGCTCTTTCCAGAATTTTTTAGATTAGAAAACAAAAGGAAGCCAAAAGTGCCAAATCAGGACTGTAAAATGAATGCCTAATGATTTTCCACTGAAACTCTTGCAAAATAGCCCTTGTTTGATGAGAGGAACGAACAGGAGCATTGCTGTGTTGGAGGAAGATTCTGGTGTTTTATGCTAAAGCTTTGGCTAACTTTTTTAAAACTCTCCTAATAACCAGATGCTATTTTTTTTTTTTTATTCTTCAGAAAGTAAACAAGCAAAATGTCTTGAGTACCCATCAAAACTGTTGCCATGATGTTTGCTCTTTATAGGTGTCCTTTTGCTCTGAGTGGACCACTTCTACCTCTCAGTAACCATTGCTTTGATTGTGTTTTGTCTTCAGGATTTTACTGGCAAAGCAACGCTTTATCTACTTTTACAATTCCTCAGAGGAGTGCTTTAGGATCTTGATGCTGCTTGCCTAAAATTTTCATTGTAAGCTCTGCTGTTTTCTGCAGCTGATCTGGGAATAACAGTTTGAGTACCCGTCGAGTGGAAAGTTTGCTCAACTTTAATTTTTTACTTATAATTTTGTAAGCTGAACCCTTTAAAATGTCTATGATTTCTGCTGTAATCATCAGTTCTCTTCGATTAGAGCATAAACTTTTTTGAAGTACTCACAAATTGATGTAAATAGTCTGCCATAGCAGGCTTCATCTTCAACACCATCTTGTCCTTTCTTAAAGTGAGTTATCTATTTGTAAACCACTGATTTCTTTGGGGCATTGTATTAGTCCATTCTCACACTGCTAATGAAGATACACCCAAGACTGGTAAATTTATAAAGGAAAGAGGTGTTTTCTTTGTTTTGTTTTGTTGTTGTTGTTGTTGTTGTTGTTGTTGTTGTTTTGTTTTGTTTTGTTTTGAGATGGAGTCTTGCTCTGTTGGCCAGGCTGGAGTGCAGTGGTGTGATCTTGGCTCACTGCAATCCCCACCTCCTGGTTTCAAGTGATTCTCCTGCCTCAGCCTCCTGAGTAGCTGGGATTATAGGTATCTGCACCAAACCTGGCTAATTTTGGTAGTTTTAGTAGAGATGGGGTTTTTACCATTTTGGCCAGGCTGGTCTTGAGCTCCTGACCTCAGGTGATCTGCTTGCCTCAGCCTCTTAACATGCTGGGATTACAGGTGTGAGCCACTTCTCCCAGCTGGAAAGAGGTTTAATTGACTCACATTTCAGCAGGGCTTGGAGGGCCTCAGGAAATTTACAATCATGGTGGAAGGGGAAGCCAACATGCCCTTCTTCACATGGCAGCAGCAAGGAGAAGTGCAGACTGAAGTGGAAGAAAGGCCCTTAAAAAACCATCAGATCTCATGAGAACTCACTCACTATCACAAGAACAGCATGGAGTTTACCACCCCCATTATTCAATTACCTCCAACTGGGTCCCTCCCATGACACGTGGGGATTATGGGAACTACAATTCAAGATGACATTTGGGTGGGGACACAGCCAAACCATATAATCCCACCCCTGGCCCCTCTCAAATCTCATGTCCTCACATTTGAAAACACAAACATGCCTTCCCAACAGTTCCCCAAACTCTTAACTCATTTTAGCATTAACTCAAAAGTCCAAGTCCACAGTCTCATCTGAGATAAGGCAAGTCACTTGTACCTATAAGCCTGTAAAATCAAAAGCAAGTTAGTTACTTCCTAGATACAGTGAGGATACAGGTATGGGTTAAATACACCTGTTCAAAATGGGGAAATTGACCAAAACAAAGGGGCTAAGGCCCCATGCAAGTCCAAAATCAAATAGGGCAGTCATTAAAACTTAATGTTCCAAAATGATCTCCTTTGATTCTGTGTCTCACATCCAGGTCATGCTGATGCAGGAAGTGGGCTCCCATGGCCTTGAACAGCTCCACTCCTGTGGCTTTGCAGCGTATAGCACCCCCGGCTGCCTTCATGACTAGAGTTGAGTGTCTGCTGCTTTTCCAGGTACATGGTGCAAGCTGCTGGTAGATCTACTGTTCTGGGGTTTGGAGCTCTTTTCACAGTTCCACTAGGCAGTGCCATAGTGGGGACTATGTAGGGGGGGGCCCAACCCTACATTTCTCTTCTGCACTGCCCTAGGAGAGGTTCTCCATGAAGACCCCGCCTGGTCATCCAGGCATTTCCATACATCCTCTGAAATCTAGGCAGAGGTTTCCAAACCTCATTTCTTGACTTTCGTGCACCTTCAGGCTCAACACCACATGGAAGGTGCCAGGGCTTGGGGCTTGCACCCTCTGAAGTCATGGTCTGAACTGTACTTTAGCTCCTTTTACCCATGGCTGGAGCAGCTGAGATGCAGGGCACCAAGTCCCTAGGCTGCACACAGCATGGGGGTCCTAGGCCCAGTCCAGAAAACCATTTTTTCCTCCTAGGCTTCTGGGCCTATGATGGGAGAGGCTGCCATGAAGGTCTCTGACATGCCCTGGAGACATTTTCCCCATTGTCTTGGTGATTAACATTCATCTCCTTGTTACTTATGCAAATTTCTGTAGCAGGCTTGAATTTCTTCTCAGAAAATTTTTTTTTCTTTTTTATTGCATCATCAGGCTGCACATTTTCTGAACTTTTATGTTTTGCTTCCCTTTTAAAGATAAGTTCAAATTCCAAACCATATCTTTGTAAATAGATAAAACTATATGCTTTCAATGCACTCAAGTTACCTCTTGAATGCTTTGCTGCTTAGAAATTTCTTCCACCAGATACACTAAATTATCTCTCTCAGGTTCAAATTTCCACAGATCTCTAGGGCAGGGGGAAAAATGCCACCAGTCTCTTTGCTAAAACACAGCAAGAGACACCTTTATTCTGTTTTCCAGCAATTTCCTCATCTCCATCTGAGACCACATCATCCTGGACTTCTTTGTCCATATCACAATCAGTATGTTGTTGAAAGCCATTCAACAAGTCTCTAGGGAGTTCCACACTTTCCCACATCTTCCTGTCTTATTCTGAGCCCTCCAACCTCTTCCAACCTCTGCCTGTTACCCAGTCCCAAAGTCACTTCTACATTTTTGGGTATCTTTACAGCAGTGCCCCCACTCTATGGCACCAATTGAGTGTTCTCATGCTGCTAATAAAGACATACCCAGGACTGAGTAATTTATAAAGGAAAGAGGTTTAATTGACTCACAGTTCAGCAGGGCTGAGGAGACCTCAGGAAAATTACAATCGTGGTGGAAGGGGAAGCAAACACATCCTTCTTCACATGGCAGCAGCAATGAGAAGTGCAGAACAAAGCGGGGTCAACACCCCTTATAAAACTATCAGATCTCATGAGAACTCACTATCATAAGAACAATGTGGAAGTAACTGCCCCCATGATTCAATTACCTCTCGTGGGGTCCCTCCCATGACACGTGGGGATCATGGGAACTGCAGTTCGAGATGAGATTTGGCTGGGGACACAGCCCAGATCATATCAGGCATTGTCCCCATAAGCTTTTCATAAAACGTCATCAATGATTTCATCATTCTTCCAAAACATCAGTGATTTCACCATTCTTCCACCCAAGCTTCACCAGAAATTTGATGTTTGTTCTTGCTTCAGTTTATAGAATTCTTGTTGCTCTGACTGAGCTCTTTTCAAACTGATGTCATATTCTTCTCAGTGCCTCAAACTGGATCTTGTTTAGACATATTATAACAAGTTAGCATAAGTTTATTTTGATACAAAAGAAATTTGAAATCCATGTAGTTTTAATATGCAGTTTTTGGAAACAGGATATTCATCTGGTTTCAGTTTTATACTTTATTTTATAATACTAGTTATAATAGATTATATCTATGCAAAATCACCTTAAAAAGTAGAATAGTTCATGAAACAAGAATAAAAAATCCAAAGAAAAGATCATGTATTAATTAGAGTGTGGATTGGTCAGTAAAAGTGGCTTAGTAAACAAAAATCAGATTGACAGAATATTTTACCATGTCCTTGTGGAGGAATTAGGTTTATCAGGATAGCTTGGTTGATGATAACTATGAAATTAATCCAACTAAATCCCCTGGTCAACTCAGCAAGCTTGTACTTCTAATTTTACCCCACTAGTATATTTGCCCATGAATCAGCATATTTGAGAAAATTTGCTGATCAGTGAGCAAGAACTTGTTTTTGTATATAAAGTCTACAGCTTTATTTTACATTGTAGATAAAGTAGCATTTGTATTGTACTTAAAGAAAAAATTTAAACATCATTTCTTTAAATGTCATGATTAATCACTGATTATTAGGGAAAATACAAATCAAAACCACAATGCACTATCACCTCAAAACCATTAGGATGGCAAACATAAAAAAAAAAAAAACAAATGTTAGTAAGAATGTGGAAGAAATTGAAACTCCTGTGAATTTTTGATGGGAATGCTAAATGATGTAGCCACTATGAAAATAGTATAGCAGTTTCTCAAAATATTAAAAATAGAATTACCATATGTTTCAGCAATTATACCTCTGGGTATATATCCAAAAGAATTGAAAGCAGAGCCTCAAAGAGATATTTGCATACTCATGTTCATAACAGCATTATTCACAATAACCAAAAGGTGGAGGTCACCCAAGTGAACATTGATGAATGGATGAACGAAATATGATAGAATTTTCCAGAGAAAAAGAAAAAGCTGGAGATATATATATACACACACACACGTATATATATATATACACGTGTGTATATGTATATATGGGGAGTTGCTCGTTCAGTGGGCATAGAGTTTCATTCTTGAAAGCTAAAACGATTCTGGAGATTGATTGCACAGCAATGTCAATATACTTTAAATTACTGAACTGTACACTTAAAAATGGTTAAGATGGTATCTTTTAAAGTTTTGTTTTTTTAAATCACATTTTAAAAATCCAGGGCTGGAAGAGACATTGTAAGCAAAGAAGACAGTCCTGGGAATCCAAACACCTTTCTCTGCCACCAGTTAGAGTGGAAAAGACCTTACAGAAAAGATAACATCTTTTCACAAAGAATAAATAGATAAGACTCAAGAGTCAAATGACTACATATAGTCGAACAACTGAACCAGAACCCATTTTTTTCTGAGTGCTAGTCCAGGACTTTGTTTCACACACTGCTGTCCTCTTAATAGGTAATAGGTTCCCTTGTTTGGGACAGAGTGAGAATTATAATGTAATAGGTAATTTATGTAATAAATGTAATACAAAATGTAATAGGTTCCCTTGTTTGGGACAGAGTGAGAATTATAAATTCACAAGTCAATGATATTAAAGAGAAATTGCAGAGTCACTTTAAAAATAATGAAGATGGTAAATTGTATAATATATGTGTATTTTACCACATTTTTTAAAGTCAGAACATGCTTTTGATAAAGGATTGAAGATTAGTGTTCTGAAATGCTGAATTTTTAATAGTCACTAGTAGAGTACAGTTTATACTTATTTGATTTGACTTGTTATCCTTGGTTAATTGTTGCTAGTGTTGGTAGTTGACAGTGATAATGAGATTTTCACATGAATTTTACACTGCGCCACTTGTCCTGAGTGTGGAAATATCAACATTGGTCTGGATTGTGTTTGAATTTTGAAATTGTTGAAAGCTCATTATTCAACTTAAAGTATGTAAACAACTGTTGCCATGAGATAACAGATTATGCTTTTGGTTAAAATTCTGGGAATCACCCACCAGTTTTTGTTTACTTTTTAATAACCAGAGGCTTATATTTAAAATAGACAAAAAATTAGCAAGTGCATTTTAAATTTAGTAAATTTAGAAGTAACCAACGACAAGTACAATCATGAACTCATACTGTCTCCACTACTAGACATGTTTTATGACTGTCTGAAAGGATCTAAAACAGATTTCAGGAGCTTTCATATAAATTATATTTCTGTTTCAGCAATCAGTCATGGTAATAAAACAGTTTGAGGACAAGAGTATTTATATTTGAGTAGCAGAAAAACACAAGAGAAATCTTTGAACCCTCATAGAGTACTAAACAAAATAGAATTTAATTTTACTTGACATCATGTACACACACACACACACACACACACACATACACACACACACTTTTTCTATTGTGTTTTTTTTTCACCATGGATACCATGGATAAATGCTCAGTAGTGAGACTGTTGAGTTGAAGTGTAGATATGTTTTTAATATTTCTAGTATATTAGATTGGCTTCCAAAACAACCTTATTATTTTACATTTTCAAGCAAACCACCATGGCATGTGTATACCTGTGTAACAAAACTGCACGTTCTGTACATGTAAACCAGAACTTGAAGTATGTATATGTATATATATATATAAAATAATCTTTGCTCACATTTTAACTACCAATATATAATTAATCATCAGGGTTAACTATCTTTATTTAATTTCATTACCTGGATTATTTTGGCTTATTCCTTTTTAAATTTCTTTGGATGATTATTAATTCTTTTGAACATCATTGTGTTTATATTATAGCTTTGTTTTCAATGCTATAACTTTTTAATGAGTACTACTTTGGCTCATATGTTTGGTATAAGTTGTTTTCTCTTTTGTGACTTTCTAGGTAATTTCTGACCTCAGTTTTGCATACTTCTTTGATACAAACTTGACCTGTGAATGTATTTTTACATTTTCAAGTAAGCAACTCTTTGATCATCTTTTTGTAATGATTTCTATTTTTATGAGATTATTTCAATAACTGGGATATATCACTTAGGTATTACTAAGTAATAAACCACCCTACTTTAGTGTCCTATAACAGCTCCCCTTTATTATTTCTGTAATTCTGTGAGTTTTTCAGGTGGCTCTTGTGCCAGCTCCACCTGAGTTCATGTGTGTGGCAGCATGCCTCTGACAGCCAGGCTGGCTGGAGGTTCAAGATAACCTCACCCACATATTTGGCAGTAAGTGCTGGCAGGTGGTTCAGGCACTTTAGTGGCTTTCAATGTATCTTCTCATCCTCCA
Organism: Rhinopithecus bieti; assembly: GCF_001698545.2. NCBI lineage: Eukaryota > Metazoa > Chordata > Mammalia > Primates > Cercopithecidae > Rhinopithecus > Rhinopithecus bieti. The sequence goes on from NW_016804423.1 coordinate 1,224,026, forward strand.
GTAAGCTAGACTGACTTCCAGTAAGCTAGACTTCTTGCATGCAGGTCTCAGGGAGGTAGTCCATGAGAGTGAAAACTAAACCTAGGTCATGCCTGTGTGTTCTATTGGTCAAAGCAAGCAATTCACAAGGTCAGTTCAGATTGAGGGGGTAAGGAGACAGACCAACCTTATTATCAGTCACATTGCAATTAGGCATGCCACCAGAGAGCAGTTCTTCCAGTCTTTGCAAACTATCCACCATGGTAGCCTGTAAAAGACTACTTTTTAAAGTTGTCCATTTTGATTAAAATTTTAAGTATCCCTTGTACATTTGGGGAAAAGTTATCTTTTTGATAAACATAATTTATTATCTCCCTCTCGTTTTTGATTATCTTTGCACTGAATGTTCTAATGCTAAATAATATAGCGTCATTAACCATAAAACTAAAACTACAAGAAAACAATGGGAAATACACAGGAAAAGCAGTAGATATGGGAAATTTTACTCATCTATTCTATGTCATCATATAAACAGAAATGGAGATATTGTAGACTCAAATAATCAAATTATTAAGGATATCCCTTCTTTTCAAGTAGCTATGTTGTATTCACACAAATGACAATACTATTAATCCCTAAAGAAACTCTGATTAAGCTTTATAAGTAGAAATAGTGAGAGAATATAATCTGAATGCAATACAATAAAATAGAAGTTAGTGAGAAAAATGAAAAAAAATTCTGGAAATTAAAACAAATTAACAACTATCTCTTAAATAACTTTTAAGTCAAATTGGAAATCCAAGGAAAATTTTTAGATTAATTTATATTATTAATATTTTCTAGAAAGTAATCAGCACAATATATAAAAAACAATAATAATAAAACACAATACATACCTGATATCATTGAATTTTACTAAGCAATGCTCTTAGGAAATTTAATAGCCTATCAACAAATAAGAAAGGAAATGAATATTTGAACACTCAACTGAAGAAGTCAGACTAAAGAAAACAACAAAACAAACTTAAGTAGAATGAGACAAATCATAATGATAATAGAACCATCTGCTGATTACTTATATGACAGTAACAAAGCAGATAAATTTTAGCTATTCTTTCAAGAGTAAAAGGAGAAATCATATGCATACAATTTTTTTAAATGCATAACCACAGATACAAAAGAAATGGAAAACCAGATGAGAAACTATTTTGTATAAATTTATCAAGTAAAAACCAAAATCATTGAAAATGATCTTATACAATAGAATTTAACTCCATGACACAGGAGTTTTCTTTTTTCTTTCTGACTTCTTTTCTCTCTGTTTTAATTTTTGTATGCCTAGTACCTAGAACAATACTGAAAGAGTGAACGGTGAATATCCTTCCTCTGCAATTGGTATACCTACTTTGTTATTTCGTTTTTTTTTTTTTTTGTACTCAAGAGAAATGCATGTATACTTCAATTTCCCCTTAATTTTACTGCACAGATTTATTCATAATATCCTCTCACCTGTTTAGGATCTGTAATAGCTCTAAAATGTCCTGCTTTTAAAATTTCTGTTATTAAATTTCATACTTTCTCTCTTTTTACTTTGTCTTACTACAAATTATTCATTTTATTTGTTATTTCAAATAACCAATTTTTAATTCTCTATTGTATAGTTATTATTTATTTCATTAATCTCTTTTATATTTTTTACTCCTATCTTTTAGCTTAATTTGTTTTCACCTTTTAACTTGTTAGGGCTTTGTGAACTGTATGCTCAGATTATTTCTTTCCATTCTTCTTTTTAAAACATGCCATCACGATACCATTTTTTTCTCAAAAAAATAGCTTTAAATGCATTTTACAAGATTATATATACTTTATTTTCATCATATCCCAACAACTCTTTCTATATTCAGTAATACCATCAGACCTTACCTGGGTCAATTTTTCTCAGTACTTCCCCACCCCCCGCTTCCCTCCTTCCTTCCTTCCTTCCCTTCCTTTTTCTTTCCAAAAAGCTACCCATACAGATTTTCTCAGCATTTTAACCTATGACTTGATAAGCACTTTCAAACTGTAGTTTCAGGTCTTCCATAGATTAAGAAGCATTATTATTTTCTCCTGTAAGTTTCTATGTCATTGCCTCTGTTTAATGTATATCCTCTCCCTCCTTTTATGTTCCCGTTTTTCTTGCATGTGAGTTGCAAAGCACTCTGAGTTGAGATCTGACTTCTGTTTGAGCCTGCAGGCCAGTAACTCAGTGCTCAAAAGTGACCACCCTTTTCTTCAATGCACATGTTAAATTGTTTAATTGAAAACAGAGATATTTTTTAGTTCCTAAAAAATTTCTTCGGTTTAATCTTAAATCCTCTATTAGTTTTTAAAATTCAAATTGCCTCCATCCCTTTGTGTTGTGTGCATGCTGGGGTGTTCTGTGCTCTGCTTCTTTGATGGCTTACCTCTCTTAAACACCTCCTGTGTTTGATTTGATGGCTCAGCTGGGGCAGTCTAGCCTCAGGAGGTGGGAAATCAAGTCCTGTCTAACCCATGAGTCAGGATTGGACTAGCAGGGAAGCTTCTAGTCTACTCTGAGGCATTTGGGGGAGACTTTTGTTTCTTGTGATCCCCTGATAGTCTCTCAGGTTTAGGGGCATGGAGGACTAACCCTAAACACTTACTTCCTTTGTGGGTGCTCAGAGGCCTAGGAAACTTGGCATATTCCTGTGAGGCTGATGTAGTCACTGCCTGGGGCCCACAGATTTGTGCTCAATCATTCTATCTAAGACCCATTAGACTCGAGTCTCAGATATAGTACTACAAATACTCTCGAGAAATAAACCTCAGAACATTATTTTTCTCTACCTAGGGCCAATTAGAGCAAAAAGTCCCTCACTAACACCCAATTACCTCTAAGTTCTACTGCAATGTGGGTCAGAGAAGAAAGATAATTTACAACTGTCAGTAAAGGAGAAGAAAGATGCATTCATGTTGCAGTTTTCTCTGAATACACTATATCTCTCTTATTTTTTCTTTCTTTCTTTTTTTTTTTTTTTTTTTTTTTTTTTTTTTTTGAGACGGAGTCTCGCTCTGTCACCCGGGCTGGAGTGCGGTGGCCGGATCTCAGCTCACTGCAAGCTCCGCCTCCCGGGTTTACGCCATTCTCCTGCCTCAGCCTCCCGAGTAGCTGGGACTACAGGCGCCCACCACCTCGCCCGGCTAGTTTTTTTGTATTGTTTAGTAGAGACGGGGTTTCACCGTGTTACCCAGGATGGTCTCGATCTCCTGACCTCGTGATCCGCCCGTCTCGGCCTCCCAAAGTGCTGGGATTACAGGCTTGAGCCACCGCGCCCGGCCTCTTATTTTTTTCTTAGTTTAAAATTATTCCCTTCTTACATGGAGATGCACAAATTCTGATTTTGCATTTTTTTTTTTTTTTCTGAAAGAGGTGACTACATTTATTTTGGTTCCACATAGAAAAGACAGATTCATTAAATACATCTTCACATAATAGTACTTTTTCTTAAGATTCCTAACATATTAAAGAGCTTAAATTATTTAAAAATAGCTTTATATTAAAACTGGATGTAAGACTCTTCTTTTTTTTTGAGACGGAGTCTCACTCTGTCGCCCAGGCTGGAGTGCAGTGGCCGGATCTCAGCTCACTGCAAGCTCCGCCTCCCGGGTTCACGCCATTCTCCTGCCTCAGCCTCCCGAGTAGCTGGGACTACAGGCGCCCGCCACCGCGCCCGGCTAGTTTTTTGTATTTTTTAGTAGAGACGGGGTTTCACCGTGTTAGCCAGGATGGTCTCGATTTCCTGACCTCGTGATCCGCCTGTCTCGGCCTCCCAAAGTGCTGGGATTACAGGCTTGAGCCACCGCACCTGGCCAAGACTCTTCTTAATAAATGAATTAGTTTTTCTAGCTTGTGGGTGTTGACCTTTTCTCTTTACACCATAGTTTCAAAAGTGGACATTTGGAAAATTCTGAAAGAACATTTAAAACTCTCTTTTACAAAGTTCTTTGATTGTATAAGATTACAGTTCTTACAACTAGCAGAATTAGGATGTCTTTGGATCCTAATCAAACTGCTAATCTAACTAGCAGATTTAGGATGTCTTTGGATGAATTAACACCTAATCTTGTCTCACATTGGCATAAACAGTTAGGAAATAGTATGATCCAAATAACAAGCATGAAGAGTTAGTAATCCAGCAGGACAATTATGTCCTAATGGAGCCAGCTTCCCTCCAGAATCATGTTCTTGTCAACAGTGTTTCAATCGCAAGATGGCAGTTCTCGGTGATCACGGGCAGGCTTGTAATATCTAGTGGGAGAACAGCATCTCTTTCTTGTCAATCTCTTTAAGAATGAGGAACTGTTTCTTAGCAGTTCCCCCCAGGAGACCACCTCACAACCAACTGTGAAAAGCCTCTCTCATTTGTCCACCCTTAGCAATCAGTAGTGATGTGGATGGAGTCATCGTGAGTAGATTTCATGATTAGGACTTCCCTAAAGTGTGAGATTATGTCAGCATCCCACAGAGATAGAGATCTAAACAAAGTCGGCTTCTAGATTTGGGGCAAGAAAGATTCTGTTAAGATGGTGAAGCAAAATTGGGCATACAGACGCTTCTTCTGGCTTCAGAGCCTACACTCTTAACCCCATCCTCTTCTCAAAATTTAATAAGCAAAATTTCAAATAAACCACTAAAACATTTGCAGTCCATTTATTAAATTTAAATTTAAATTTAGTTGTTTTATTGATACAAAACAGATGCACATATTTTCAGAGTATATGTGAAAATCTGATACATCATATAATATGTAAAGAACAATTCAGGGTAACTGGGATATTAATCACCTTGACTATTTATCTTTTTGTTTTGTGGGAACATTAAAATGATTCTCTTCTAGCTATTTTGAAATGTACAACAGGTTAATGCTAACTATAGTTGCCCTACTAGTCTATCAAACATTAGGTTTTATTTTTTCTAACATTAATCAACCTCTCTTCATCCCTCCACCCTTCTCCCTACTCTTCCTGGCCACTGGTAAGCACCTATCAACTCTCTATATTCATAAGACCTACCTTTTTAGCTCCCACATATGAATGAGAACATGTGATATTTGTCTTTTTATGCTTGGCTTATTTCACTTAGCATAATGACCTCTAGCTGGTGAGAATGTGGAGAAAGGGAACGCTGGTGCACTGTTAATGGGAATGTAAATTATTACAGCCACTATGGAAAATAGTATGGAGGTTCCTCAAAAAACTAAAAATAGAACTACCATACTTGAGCAATTCCATCACTAGGTCTGTATCCAAAAGAAAGCAATCAGTGTATCAAAGAAATATCCCCATGTTGATTCAGCACTATTCACAATAGCCAAAATGTGGAATCAACCTAAGTGCCCATCAGTAGATGAATTAATTTTTAAAATGTGATATAACACAGTGGACTACTATTCAGCCATAAAAAATAAAATCCTGTCATTTGTAGCCACCCAGATGAACCTGGAGGACGTTATATTAAGTGAAATAAGCTAGGTACAGAGAGTCAAATACTGTGTAATCTCACTTACATGTACAATCTTAAAAAGTTGATTTTATAGAAGTAGAGAGTAGGAGAGTAGTTACCGGGGGTATTGGGGTGGAGGTTTGTCACCTGGTACAAAGTCAGGGTTAGACAGGAAGAACGATTTTCAGTGTTCCATTGTACAGTAGGGCAGCTATAGTTAACAATAATATATTATATATTTCAATAGAGCTAGAAGACAGGATTTTCAATGTTCTCAACAGATAAAAATGATAAATGTCTAAGTTGATGAATATGTTAATTTTCCTAATTTGATCATTACACATTGTATACATATATCAAAACATGACACTGTATCTCATATATAATGTGTGAATTAAATTTTTTTTAAATTAAACATATACAGTGATTAACATTTCACCTTTCAAATCAAGTTTAACTATATAATAACTTACTGCACATACTCTCTCTCTCTCTCCATTATATATAGTGTGTATATCTATACATTATATATATATTATTTTATGTATATATGTATAATATTTCTACTGGAAAACAGCATATTTTCCTGAAATGCAATACTTAACCTGTATCATACTATTTTCCATATTCTGAGTGCTTTAGGATACCAATTTTATCTAGATATACTTTTAGGTACATTTACAGATCTAGAAGAGCTGTTGTCACCATGCTTGACTGGTCTAAATCCTTGTTAAAAACACCCTTTTCCTCAAAGAAAAGGGGCATAGGAGAGATTCCTCAAACCTGTAATTCTTTATAGCACTATTTAGCCAGAAATTTATAATTCATTTTTTAAAATATTTTTGAGGTTGTCAGTGTAAGAACGTAGTCAGAGAGTGAATGTTTATTTTCTGCTGTTTCTGACTCCTGGACTCTTTTCAACCCTATCTGCCTATTTCTGAGTGGATAGAACAGTTTCATCAATCACAAAGCACTAGTATCTCCATTTGTTGAAGAATGCTTTACACTTACATTGAGAAAAGATGTGTTAAAAAGCAGCTAAATACTGTCAGTAAACACTGAATATAGTATAAGAAGATCGCTGCACAATCTGTGGCTCAGATACAGTGGTCTTTTGTCCCTGAATAAACTTGTGATGTGGTGTATTATTCAATGAACGTGAATATGCTTCTTGTTTAACAGAATTTCTGTTAAATTATTGCCAAACCATTTCCTCTTCAGGAAACAGATTCTCGATTTATGGAGTAATAACTTCCTTTTGTTCATCGAATAAGAGATTGAAGAGTCATGAATGTCACTTCGTTTTATACCTGTCTTTAGAGAGAATGCAACTGTCAGATCCCTGTGGAGGACGTGCACATTGCCATCCTTGCTTGCTGTCCCTCTGGCCAGAGGGACACGACGGCTGCCCTTCGTGGAAGAAGCACTCGCCCATTTTATGCATGGTACTGCTCATTGCCACACCAAACATCAGCCACTGGTTGAAAAATGGCTGAGTGTAGGCTGTCCAGTGACTTTCTTTTGAGATGGTCAGGCATGAAAGTCTCTGCCCAACAGAGTAACGAAGGCAGAGAGAATTCCCTAAAGCAGTCAAATCATTCCCTGTCTTCAAAATTTTCTCTGAGGGATATGGAGGGGAATGACTCGCCAGAAGTGGGAGAATGTCAAGGAACGGAGAGAAGCAGTGTCTACAGGAAACCCTGAGCGAAACGCAGAGAGAAGTTGCTTTCTGGCACTGCCTTGCATCCTTTCATTTCTGCATGTATTTAGGTCATAAAAATACACAAACACATAATCTGAAGGATCTCAATTACTTTCAGTAAGAAAGCCTTCATACAATCTCCATACGAATTCCATTTTTTATGGCAAGGTTACTCCGTATGACTCACCCTAATTGATCTGGAACAAGAACTGACAGAAAAGAATTGTACTGTGTCATGCCTGATGCAAAAGGGTTTACAAACATCCTTATAAAAGAAGACTTCCACCTGGAAGATGGAAGGACCTCTTGTCTACGTACCTGTTAGACTGGGGCACAGTCACCTTATTGTGGGAGTTATAGGTAAGAGAAATGAGAGAGCAGCTTATTTTTGAGGCCAGGATAATAATGAGTTATTTTAAAAAGATCTTGGAAACTTGCAGATGCAAAGGAAAAAAAAGAACAGTCCTAATGGTAAAAACAAGCAAGTCTGACTGCGTCATTTTGTAGTGAGACAGTGAGGAAATGGGAACTCATCAGAGGGTAACTGGGTGGCGCCTGTAAAAGTGAAGATGTGCTTGTCCCTCAGCAGACATTTGCTGGGAAACCCTTGCAGATGTTACAAGCACAGTTGTAGAAAATGTCTATTAGAGCACTGTTTGTAACTGAAAAATGTTTCATTCATATTTTGAATGTAAAGAATAAAAGTGAATGAAAAACTGGAAGCATCACACCATGCTTTTGATTTGCATTTCCCCAATCATTTAGTACAACCACCATGAAAAACAGTGTGGAGATTCCTTAAATCACTAAAAGTAAAACTACCGTTTGATCCAGCAGTGCCACTACTGGGTATCTACCCAGAAGAAAATAAGTCGTTATATGAAAAACATACTTGCACACACATATGTATGGCAGCACAATTCACAATTGCAAAAATGTAGAACCAGCCCAAGAGCCCGTCAATCAATGAGTGGATAAAGAAACTATGGTACATATATATGATGGAATACTACTCACGCAAAGGAATGAATTAATGGCGTTCACATCAGCCTGGATGGGATAGGAGACTATTATTCTAAGTGAAATAACTCAGGAATGGAAAACTAAACATTGTATGTTCTAACTCATAGTGGGAGCTAAATTGCAAGGATGCAAAGACATAAGAATGATATAATGGACTTTAGGGACTCAGGAGAAAGGGTGGGAGGGGTGTGAGGAATAAAAGACTAAAAATTGGGCTCAATGTCTATACTGCTTGGGTGATGGGTGCACCAAAATCTCACAAATCACCACTAAATAACTTAATCATGTAATCAAATACCACCTATTACCCCAAAACCTCTGGAAATTTTTTTTTTTTTAAATGAAAGCCTCCAAAATGTAATTTGTTTCCACATTCTTGTAAGCCTCATTACGTATCTCAGGGACAGTTAATACCATCATACCAATTCACAGGTGAGGAAATGGAATCACAGAGAGTTTAAGTACTGTGCCTAAGGAGAATGAGGGGTGAGGCAGGACTTGCAGTCTAGAAGCCTGGGTCTAGAGTTCTCCACTCTGCACTATGTTATTTCTGTAAATTTCTTACTGAAGACTGTATGGAAATGTAGAGTGAGACAGAACTAAAGCTCACCAGTCTTAGTCCATAGGGGAGTAGTGACTACCCAGGGCTTGCTAAGTGCTCAGTAATGTTTGTTGAAAGATGAATCAATATTTCAATGCTGGGGCAAAGAGTGAGAAACTGGGGAATGTCCAGGAACCAGCTATCAGGATAAGGCAGGACTAGAATTAATGCAACAGTCCTCACAGGTCCCCAAGTCAACAACAGAAAAATCAAAAGCTAAGGTGGCTCTTGTTTGATCAAGGACCTCTTGTACACCGACCTGTTAGGCTGCAGCACAGTCAACATGGGAGTTGTAGACAAGCTACTTGAGAGTGGTTAATGGTAGCAGTCAGGCATTTGGAGCTGGAGAGAAGGCTGATTCTCCTCAACTAGTATCAGACTGAGTAGGGACTTAAAGCTTCAGAAGTCTGAGCAGCAAAGCTGAGACCAGGCTCCTCGGGACAGGCCATTCATATGCATGATAGAGTTTCAATGATGAGTCTCAGAAGAAAACAGTTTATGCATGTTTTCCTTAAAAATATGTTCACTTATATTTAGGGAATCCTTCAGATAGCTAATCTAAATATGTCTGTAAAATTTAGTCTCATCCTTTTTATGACATTGTTAGTATAATAATATGAATATTTCCCAGTGGACTTCCTTCCACACTTCCTTAAAGGATTCTCCATTTTATTTCATGCTTGAAGACTGTTAATCAATCACTCTCTAGCTAAGAACAAGTCAATGCTAAAGCACTTAGCTTATGTGACCTTCACATTAATTATTTTTATGACAGCAGCAGGAACTTTCAGCTGCTTTTCCCCCTTCCTTATGAAGCCATGTGGCCCCAAGCAGACACAGTTCCCTTACTATGCTTATGGGTGGGCTTCTTAGACCAGTGCATATCTTAAAAGCTTTCCCTTGAAGGTGCCAATCCAAACTCCAGGTTTCCCCAGCAGATTTAAGGGGCTTTAAATCTACTTGAGCGTGAGTGTTGTGAGATGACTTTGAAATTCTTACAAAAACTGAAAGTGAAATGAGGAAGACAGATTGAGCAATCCAATTGGAGGGTAGATGCCAGCAAACCTACTGTACGGTAGGGGTCGAGATGCAGAAAGGCAGAAAGAAGAAAATTCAGGAGAACTCTCCTGAGGGGTGAGCCAAGCCCTGCCATGTAGTGCACACAGGACATCAACAAACACAGATAACAGGAAATGATCCATTCCCTGTGGTCACTTATTCTAAAGGCCCCAACCTTCAAAGTTCAAGTCGCGATATGGATGACTCCGCAGAAAGGGAGCAGTCACGCCTTACTTCTTGCCTTAAGAAAAGAGAAGAAATGAAACTGAAGGAGTGTGTTTCCATCCTCCCACGGAAGGAAAGCCCCTCTGTTCGATCCTCCAAAGACGGAAAGCTGCTGGCTGCAGCCTTGCTGCTGGCACTGCTGTCTTGCTGCCTCACGGTGGTGTCTTTCTACCAGGTGGCCGCCCTGCAAGGGGACCTGGCCAGCCTCCGGGCAGAGCTGCAGGGCCACCACGCGGAGAAGCTGCCAGCAAGAGCAAGAGCCCCCAAGGCCGGCCTGGAGGAAGCCCCAGCTGTCACCGCGGGACTGAAAGTGAGTTTGCAGCAGCTGCAAGCCTCAGGCAAGATCCTGCCTACACTGCTGCCTCTCCCTCGCCTCAGCTGTCTTTCCAATAATGTGGAATTTTTCTGTTCATAGATCTTTGAACCAGCAGCTCCAGGAGAAGGCAACTCCAGTCAGAGCAGCAGAAATAAGCGTGCTATTCAGGGTCCAGAAGAAACAGGTATGTTTTGGGCGCAGACACTTTTAGGAGTCAGGGATTAGAGAAAAACATCCAGTATGGGGGAGCTAGAGGTGAGTATCCCCTCTATGAACCTATTAAATAGAGACTAAAATTTGCCATCCAAAGCAGACGTTGCTTTAGAGCAAAGCCCCAGCACTGGCAAATGTAATAGGCTACATGGGTGTGCTTTTTCCTCCAATGAGCAAATGGTGTGAGTGGAAGCATTTCCCTGTGCATGTGTAAGTATTTATCTGTGCATTAAGCACAGAGGAGATAAAAGGGCCATATGTGTTTCCTCAAGTAGATAATGCCCTCCCATGTGAGAAGCATTATTCATCGCTCCAGAAAAATCAAAAAAAGCACTATGTGTTGGAATTAGACTTTGCTTATCTCAGTCATAGAAAGTTATAGACATCTATTTTCTGAATGTGCATTACATGTTGTGAAACCAGGTAAAGGGTGTAATGAAAGTCCCTGTATGTTGTGCTTCAATTTTGTTGATTTGTTAAAAAGGTTATTTTACACACACATACGCGCGCACACACACACACACACGCAGATTGTAAAGCTTTTCTTTAAGGTATGCTTTTCCAGCAGATCCAAGCATTTATCATCTTCTTATCATCATCCTTTAGTGATTTCTGACTTTCTTCATGTTCTGCTCATTCCCCAGAACTTTACAGAGTTGGTAGGGCCTACCAAAATGATCAGCTCTAGTTCTTTCATTTGAAGGTGAAAAAAAGAGTCTTTGTATTACATTTATTAAATTATGATGTAACAACTTCTTGATATTATTGTCTTTCTATTAAATATATTGAAAGAATATTTTTGAACACCTGGAACGTGTCGTACAGCTATAGACCAGAATAGGCATTTTCGAACATACTGTTTTGTTTAACCTTCACAGTGACTCTATGAAGTCCACAGAATACTTGCAATAATTTATGTGTATTTTCACTTCTGGAGAGAATTACATAAGAAACGTAGTGAGAGATAGACCAGGGACCCTTCCATCTCTCTCTCTCTCTCACACACACACACACACACACACACACACATGTGAGGTACCCTGACTATAAATTTATTTTTTGACTATATGCTTCATAAAAAAATTATTTCTTATTTTATAAAACCGTAATTTTTGGTATCTGGTTATTATATCTTTGTACCAGTGATCAGGAATAACTGGGCTTAAACTAGGAAACATGCACATTTTATTATTTTAACACATCAATTATTTTATTGTTTGCACTTTATAATCTATATTTCTGACATAATTGAAAATATGCGAAATATATACTATGGCATTTTTTGTTTTGACTTATACAATAAGGATTTTCCTATTTCTAAGTATTTTCATATATCTGTATAAATTTATCTAACAATTGTTTTAGTTATTTCTATTCTCTTTGTTATAATAAAACGTGCAAAAGTTTTGTACAGAATTCTTTTATTTCTGTGAAATTATATATTCAATATAAAATCCATATAGTGAAATATACGAGCTAGGGAGAAGAAACATCTTCATCACCCTTGTTTCCAACTGCCATATTGTTTTCAAAATGAGTTACACATGCAATCAAAAATGTAGTGTACCGGTTCTCCACATTCTTGCTAGCATGTTATTTTTAAAATGTATTTTGACTAGTTTAGTAGTTGTAAAACAATATCTCACATTTATTTTGATGTGTTGCTTGTTTACTAATATGAATAAACTTTCTGCATATTTTGATTATTTATAGTTTTATCTTTTGCAAATTTTTATTTATAACTGTCTCCAGTTGTCTGTCCCATGTTTTTATAATTTTGGATAAGCTCTTCCTAATTAGACATATTGATTATTGATCAAAATTTTGATGTAAATATTTTAACGGTTTTGCTGCTGTTTTTACTTGAACATTTTGCATTTCTTTATAGTAAAGCGATAATCTTTAAACAATTTTCCCTAATATTAAAGCTAAAAATACATTTGTTCATGATTTGTTAAGTAGTTGACTCCCCGCCACTTTGACTTTTTGATAGTTGAGTGTTTTGTTTTAACTCATTAGTCCTTCTGTTGTTTATTTTGATGAATCATCTCACATTGGCTTTAACTTCCTCCTCTCTCTTTCTTCCTTCCAAACTGCTATCGCAACCAAATGTATTAAATAGTTCTTTGTAACTCCTTGGTGTTGAAAAACTTACTTGTGTTTCATTCAGTTCCTCATAAGAGTTGAATCTATGTGAGACTCTTTTTTCATTGATTATTCTATTTATATGCTTTAAATAATCTTTTTAAGGTCATTTGTATTATAAGCGGCTTCAATAACTAGTAGGGTCAGGATTCTTCCATCTCTTTAACCTTCACTGCTAGTATCCCCCTGTTTCTAAATACTAGTTTTAAAAATAAACTTTAACTTTACAATGTTAAAAAAGGTGTAGACTCATTTCAGCAGATTGAAGAAGGAAAAGAATAATAGAGTAGGAAAGAAATGTCTTCTTGGGTCACATTGTCCCAAAATTCTCCTATTAATACTTTCATGTATTTGTGTTTTAATGGTATCCAGGAATAGCATACTGATGAGAATCTCTCACCAAATGATTTGCAATTTGTAGATTCAAACAAAGTGAAAAAACATGTACCCAGTTTTCCACAGCCCAGAAGTAGTTACTATAATTTTTTCATGGTTTGTCCTAGACTTTTTAATAAACCTTGATACAGTGTGCATATAGGTATATATTGCACACAGTTGAGACTTGAACAGCACAAGTTTTAACAGCATGGGTACACTTACAGGTGGATTTTTTTTTTTCAATAAACCTATTGGAAAATTGTTTGTAGATTTGCGATAATTTGAAAAAACTCATGGAAGAACTGTGTATCCTTGAAATGTTGAAAATATCAAGATTAATTAGCCATGTCATGAATGCATAAAATATATGTAGATACTAGTCTATTTTCTTATTACTATCATAAAATATACACAAAAGTTAAAAATTCTCAAAACATATGCATACAAACAGACTGTACATGGCGCCATTTGTAGTCTAGAGAAATGGAAACAAACATAAACATGCAGTATTAAGTCATAACTGCATAAAATTAACTGTGGTACATATTGTACTACTGTAATAATTTCATAATCACCTCCTGTTGCTACTGCAGTGAGCTCAAGTGCTGTATCTGGTTAAAACACCATGTGATGCTCATCATCTCTGCATGAGCCAGTTGTATCTCCAATAAATTGGGAATTGCAGTAAGAATGATTTCTCATGATTTGTGTGTATTTTTCGTCTTGCTTAATGCAATATCATAAACCTTGAATAACACCATGAGACCTATGGAAAGTGCAACTAATGATGCTGGAAATGCTCCCAAGAAGCAAAGAAGAGTCATGACATTATAGCTGACCCTTGAACAACACAGGTTTGAACTGCGAGGGTCCACTTATATGTGGATTTTCTTCCACTGTCCACCCTTGAGACAGCAAGACCACCCCCTCCTTTCCCTCCTCCCCCTTAGCTCACTCAGTGTGAAGAATGAACTCTCTAATGATCCACTTCCACTTAATGAATGGTAAATGCATTTTCTCTTCCTTATGATTGTTTAAGTAACATTTTCTTTTCTCTAGCTTACTTTATTGTAAGAATACACTACATAATACGTACAATTTATGAAATACATATTGATTGAGTTTTGTTATCAGAAAGGCTTCTGGTCAACAGTGGGCTGTTCATAGTTAAGATTTTGGGAGTCAAAAGTTAAGCACAAATTTTGACTGCATGGGATCAGTGACCCTAATTCCTGTGTTGTTCAAGGATCAACTGTATTTGTTCATATACTTTATTGTAAGAATACACTACATAATACGTACAATTTATGAAATACATATTGATTGAGTTTTTGTTATCAGAAAGGCTTCTGGTCAACAGTGGGCTGTTCATAGTTAAGATTTTGGGAGTCAAAAGTTAAGCACAAATTTTTGACTGCATGGGATCAGTGACCCTAATTCCTGTGTTGTTCAAGGATCAACTGTATTTGTTCATATATATATATATATTTATACAAATATATATACATAAATATATATACAAATATATACAAATATATATTTATACAAACATATACATAAATATATATTTATACAAATATATATACATAAATATATATATTTATACAAATATATACATAAATATATATTCATGCATATATACACAAATATGTGTGTGTGTGTGTATATATAGTGTGTGTGTGTGATGTGTATATACTCAAATAGGACATAGTATGCACACTCATAACATTCATAAATCCAAGGTGGAAGGTTTGAAGATAAGAATCTTAATGACAGGTGATGTCTACTATTCCTTGTTAATAAAATTATGAAATTCATTTGAATGTTGCTCTAGATACTATTCTTTGGTGGAGGGAAAATTTATTTTGTTTAGCATACTCCAAAATTAATGTTTATATTCCCAAAAAAGTTGTCTGTAACACAAGGACTTTTTTTAGTAGAAATTTTTTGGCATTGAGAAAATTCTATGTAGCTTTCTTTGATTTTTGTTTTCATTCAAGTTCTGATTTATTTTCAATAGGACTCAAAACCGTAAGTTGTCCTTTTTACTTTTAAAGTGTTTATTTATGTTCATGTTTATTAATTGTCTACATGTTTTACAACCAAGTATTTTTATTGGAACTTCACACAAACTGTAGATGATGGGAGGGGAATTACCATCAGCCAACATGTCCCAGTGATACTCTCTTCCAGGCATCCCATGGGTAAACAGTGGTTTTACTTAATTTCTTAATTTTAGAATTTAGTACTTTGGCTTTAGTTTTGTTTTTCTTAATTACTTTGTGTTTCAAACTAAAATCTCATTAAGCTTAATGTATTTCATAATACCATTTTTGATTGTAGTATAATAAACAGAAATGTGGGGAAATCCAGGATTTAAAATTGCCAAATAGCTCACATTAGCCAAAAATTCACTTTTAAGCCCATAACTGTGTTTGGAGATATTCCCAATTTAAAAATTAACTAAAACAATATGGCTTTGAAAATATTGCATAATAAAATTTATTTACAAATGGAATCATGAAGATCCACATTTTGAACATCACTTAACTATAATTTTATTAATTTTAAGAGCCTAAAGATAAACGTCTTTAGAGTCTGTCAAGAAAGTGAATTCTTTCAAATGGGTTATCACTGACCTAAAAGGTTCATTGTTAAAATTAGGTAACCTTTGTATTTTCTTTCCTGTTAATTAATAACTATTAGAAATTTATGTGTTTTAGGTTACAGAAAGACAAAATTATTTTATTGATAATGTTTATTATAATTATCTCAATTATAATAATAAAATAATGGTAAAATATGAACAATTCAATGTAATGTAAAGCAAGAATAGAAAAAATTGTCCATATTTTCCTTCCAAATAATTATTGTGAGATTTTGGTCAATCTACTTTAAGTTATATTTTCTTCATTTTTAAGTGAGCTTGGGATTGTGTAAGAATTACACACAACTTGCAAAGAATAGAGAGTGTTGGCATGTACCCCATCCAGCTTCCCTAATCCTAACATCTTATATGACTGTGGTATTTCATTACAAAAAGGAAACCAACATTGAGACTTAATGATTAGCTAAATTCTAGACTTAATTTGAATTTCACGAGTTTTTCCACTAATGATTTTGTGTTTTAGGATCCATCAGGATATCACACTGTATTTAACATTTTTTAAATTAAAATTTTGAATGTAGCATGTATAAACAAACACCTAATATTATAACTTAAGTTTTCTATAGGATAAAGCTTTCTAGTTGCTAAAAGTAAAGATATCAACACTATTTTTGAGTCTTCTTTTTTGAAATCCGAAGTCCAACTCCTGTGCAAGGAAAGATGAGATGTCTGACCAGTCTGTAATGTCCAGTCTTTGCCCGGTTGGCATTTCTGGCTTAGCTGTGAGTTCCAGGCTGTAACATGAGTGTTGGAAGCATGCAATGTAGAACTAGACCATCCAGCCCTTATCAAAATTAGTCTGACTTGAGCCTCTTACCCAGCAAGGGTGTGTTCCTTCATGGAACAGAACCAGCTGCTTTCCCTGAGAGTTATTTTTTCTTTTCCCCTGCTTCAATGGTGAGACTTTTTTTCAGTGTTGCAAGAACTGTCTTCTGCTCAATTTCTGGAAAAGTATTTAAAATTGAAAACACTGACCTTCCAACCAAATCTTTGACCTGTTCTTGTTAAGCTTGAGATTTTGGGAAATGGAAGAGCTAGGAAACAAATCATTCCACACAGCCAAATGTGATATTATGTCTCTTTTACACGATCTTACATTATCGTGAGTTGAAGAGAAACAGAAAAATGATAGTACATATAGTTAATTAGCAAATTAAAATACCAAAAAATGGTAAATATGTTGAAAACGTTGAATGGTTAGGGCCAGGTAATGGGTATCAGGAATGTGAAGGGTGAGGAAGGGAAAGAAGTGTGGCTCCATTTTGAATGGAGAGGCCGGGTTGATTAAGCCTTTCTATCTCTTCTTGAAAGCTCAATAATTCTTTATACTTTTGACTTATTTTTCTTTAACATTGCAGACATGGGTAGGTGATTTTTTAAATAAATTCAAAATGTTTATGCCTGTGTTGTTTTTATCAATACTTCCATATGAATGGAAAATGTTAGTTTTAATGCTTATTCTTTTTATAGATCAACTCCTACTTAAAAGAACTGCATTGAGCAGCTGCATTTTTGTCGTGGCGATGTATTTTTTTAAAAGACACTAACATTTCTGAAGAGTTAGAGAAAGAGAAGGTTTCTCTTCGAATAGATTTGTCACCCACTGTTTCTGCAAATATCTGAGGTAGGCACTCCATAATATACAGAGAAGAGGAGAGCGACGTAACAATTATTAGGCGTGTTTCAGGTGCAAACACTGTGTTGGGCTCTGGGAATGTATATCATTTACCTTCTGAACAACTCTGTTAGCTGGGCATTATTGTTTTCGTTTTAGATGAGAAAACTGCAACCCAGAAAATCAATTGCCTCTCTCAGCAAGCTAATTATTTAATAGTTGGAGAAGTTAAGCCAAACTGATGCAAAATTTAAAAGAACAATAAAATAGATAAGTTACTTACGATTCATAAAACACATCTAAATTACGACTTCAGTCTATTTTCGCGACAGTATGAAATGGATATTGCTATTCCCGTTGTTACAGGACCCAAAACTCACCCAAAGTTCATCTTTGAGTCGGGGGTTTCTGTACTATAATCCCCTCTGTGGTTACCAGAGAAATGTTACAGAAAAGGAGTCCCGATCCAGACCCCCAGCGAGGGTTCCTGGATCTCATGCAAGAAAGAATTCAGGGCAAATCCACAGAGTGAAAGCAAGTTCGTTAGGAAAGGAAAGGACTAAAAGAATGCCTACTCCATAGAGCAGCCCTGAGGGCTGCTAGTTGCCCATTTTTATGGCTATTTCTTGATGATATGCTAAACAAGGGGTGGATTATTCATGCCTCCCCTTTTTAGACCATATAGGGTAACTTCCTGACGTTGCCATGGCATCTGTAAACGATCATGACGCTGGTGGGAGTGTGGCAGTGAGAACCACCAGAGGTCACTCCTCGCCATCTTGGTTTTGGTGGGTTTTGACTGGCTTCTTCACTGCAATCTGTGTTGTCAGCAACGTCTTTATGACCTCCTGTCTTATCCTGTGACTTAGAATGCCTTAACTATCTGGCAATGCAGCCCACTAGGTCTCAGTTATTTTACCCAGCTCCTATTCAAGATGGAGTTGCTCTGGTTCACATGTCTCTGACATCGTTATACAGATTTAAAATGCTTCAAAATTAAGTGTCAAACTCATAACAACTAATTGATTGGAGAGGTAAGATTTGAATTCATTATCTATTGACTATAAATTCTGATTTTTTTCAATAATAATAGCTGTACATGCTTAATTTTCAAGTGTGACACCAGATTTGAGAAAAAGTATTGGGTCTGACAAGTTCCAGGGTATTACGATTATTGCCAGTGACAGAGACATCAAGTTGAGGAATCAGAGAATGCTGTTAGTGGTAGAGATCACAGACTGTGTCTCCATAGGCTCAGAAAGGTTTTAATGTATATTATTGCCTTGCTTAGTTAAAAGAAAAAAAAAAACAAACATAAAAAATCTATTCTTAACCTCTTGTGTAATTCCTTTCAATTGTAGTAGAGGGAGAGACGTGTGAAAGGCATTTGAGAACCAAACAATAATCAATTACTATGACAATTGTTATCAAATTGTGTTTCTTATGTTAGACTATGCATTTTCAAAACTCTTGTGGTTAGATATCTATGCTACTGGAAGACATTAAAAATAATATTGCTTTTTTTGCTCCTCTCTTTGTGAGACAAATCTTTAGCTGAGTGCTAATTTCCAGCCTAAGACCAGATCTATGTTGAATGAGAAAGAAAGTCTTAAAAGACTGAATAGGAGATAAGTTGATAATAGCTGAAATAGTTGAAATTTGATAATAGCCATCAAATTTCCTAAAGTGAGTTGTCTTGGGAAAGCCAAGTAACTTTCTCTGGAACAAGGACAATTGTTCATTCTGCATACATTCTGCAACCCTAGGCAATTTTATCATTGTGCAAACATCAGAGCATACTTACACAACTTCAGTGGCTGTAATTTACACCTCATTATTGAAACGTCAATTTTATATCTTATTTTCTTTTCTGAGGAACAGTTCTTGAAATAAACTTTTCTCTTTAAAGCACATTTTCTGCTAAATGTTAGATTTCTGCTACTACATGAGAGAATAGAACACTGTTTTTCAACGTGTAGGTTGTGGCCAAGTTTTAATTGGGCTGTGGAGACTAAAATGGAGACATTTTCGTAGTGTCAAGGCATTACTTATTAGGTAAACTTCTCTCTGACTACACAGAGTATCTAAATCTGCTTTAGTTCATTCAAGGCTGTTATAACAAAATACCATAGACTGGGTGGCTTATAAACAGTAGAGATTTATTTCTCCCAGTTCAGGGGGCCGGAAGTCCAAGACCAAGATGGCTGAAGATTTTGGTATCTGATGAGGACTTGCTTCCTGGGCTTGTAGATGATGCATCCTCACTGGGTTCTCACGTGAGGAAAAAGGGCAAGCTGGCTCTCTGGGATCTCTTTTATAAGGATACTAATTCCATTCATGAGTGCTCTGCCCTCAAGGCATAGTCACCTCCCCAAAGCTTTACTTCCTAATACCATCACCTCAGCAGTTAGATTTCAACATAGGAATTTGGGAGCAACACAGACATTCAGACCACAGCCGTCTCCTACTGAAGCTTTTGGGAAACAGGGAAAGGATGACTTGAAATAGGAAGTCACGGCTGGACGCAGTGGCTCACGCCTGTAATCCTAGCACTTTGGGAGGCCGAGGCGGGCGAATCACCAGGTCAGGAGATGGAGACCATCCTGGCTAACACGGTGAAACCCTGTCTCCACTAAAAATACAAAAAAACTAGCCGGGTGTGGTGGCGGGCGCCTGTAGTCCCAGCTACTCGGGAGGCTGTATGCATTGAGAATCATCTTCATAAAGTATTATTTTAACTCTGAGTAAAATATTTGCTAGATAAAAAACTAAACTAATATTTTCTTAATCTAAAACATGCAAGCTTAGATTTGTGTTTCATATTTTTCACAGATGTTTACTGCTTTATTGTATCTTCCCTATACCTTCCAGCAGGTGTCCTTAATTTGCTTTTGCCTAAAGGCATTTCTCCTTATTTAACGCAATGTTAGTTTCTTAAATATTGACTGAAATATTCAATATGTAATATATGATGATAATTGGTGTTTTCAGGAAGCTTTACTGATTATATGCAGTCTCATGGAAGTCTTCCATTTTATTTGT
This sequence comes from Rhinopithecus bieti, assembly GCF_001698545.2. Taxonomy (NCBI): domain Eukaryota; kingdom Metazoa; phylum Chordata; class Mammalia; order Primates; family Cercopithecidae; genus Rhinopithecus; species Rhinopithecus bieti. The sequence goes on from NW_016804423.1 coordinate 1,244,498, forward strand.
AAAAGATGTTCTATCTCTCTTTCTCTCTTTGGTCCAATATATTTTACCAAAAGCTTGACTTTGGATCCAGAGTGAAACAGGTGGGGTTTAAATTCTGTTCCCATCACTTTCGGTCTCTGAGTTCCTGAACAAGCTGTTTACACTTTCCAAGCCTTAGTTTCCAATCTCTAATTTTCAGGATTCCTGTGAGGATAAATGGAAGTGATATATACTAAGTCTTGGTACACTGTCTGCACTTAAATCTGTTCCATAAATATTAGCATTTTTTTAACTTTCAGAAGTGTCAGAAATAGTATTTTCTGTGGTAATAAGTCATGATTTCATGTTAGATTTTTTAAAGCAAAAGACTGTTTAGAATGATCTTATAAGGTTAACTGTTTCATGTATTTGGTAGATGTGCTAAACAAATGATTAAACTTGCTTTCTCTTCAGCCACTTTTCAAAGCAAATTAGGTTAAACTGTACAGGTGATATACTTATATTTTAACAGCACAGAAAGCTTTTCTGAAATGTCATGAATTTCATAGATATATGATATATATAAATCAATGGGCAAATATCATAAAGTAACTTTAAGAATAATGTTATGCAATCAATGTAAAAAGTGCAATTGATTTAGTGTTTCTAGAAGAATGGGTTTGTAGCTTTGTGTTCTCAGTTCATTTCTTTATTATTTCTACTCAAGTAACTAAAATGATAAATTTTTGCTTTTTAGTCATTCAAGACTGCTTGCAACTGATTGCAGACAGTGAAACACCAACTATACAAAAAGGTAACGAAATATCCCCAGTACTTGTTCTACTTAGAATTCAGTCCACTCCAAATATTTGTGAGTTTCAAGTCTAAAGACTATATTTGAATTGCATCTAAAGTCAATCATCCATCTCAAAACTTCTTATAACCAAAGAAAAAATAATAAACTTACATTTATTCAAAATGACTTGGGAATAAATAATAATTAAGGCTTAAGTAATGATCTAATAAGGAGAATGACCTTAGAGGCACTAATACTTAGAAATGTTAAATAATTAACATTACAATAAAATAAAAATCAATACTAAATCAAATTTAATTTTTATTATTTAGACAGCATTTTGTCTTTTAGAATGAATCAAGACCATCTTCACAAACATGAATTCTCCTGTTATATTCAATTGTAAAATCATAGAAAGAGGAAAATAAAACTGAACAGATTATTGAAAACTGTATTTTAAAATAAATTTCCAATGTCAAATTATTGCTTGATAATTTACCATTTTCTCACAGAGGTAGAATGTTTTACATTTTCAGTTATTTGAAGCTTTTTTTAGTTTTAATTTTAGACAAATAAGTGTTTTCTGTAATAATGGCCTGAATCCAGGTTCACAAAGAAACAACTTTTAATGTCATTTCCCAATATGTATCACCCAGAATATTAATCCAGAGAAATGGTCCTTGAAATAAGAGTTTCAGTGTCAAATAAATTTGGAAACATATCATCTTATATATTTTTCTTTGAGTCCCAAGGCACATTAGCAAGTTATTGAATCTAAGTAGTCCTACTTTAATAAAAAATATTTGTTTGACTTTGTTTCATCCAGTTTTCACAAATTTTTGTGACTATGCCACTTTATCATGTATCGACCTGTCTCCAAAAGCAAATGGAAATTGCTGCTCTATAGTAGTGTTTGTTTATGTAAGATAACTAATAAACAAAAATGTTCTAAAAAAGAACCATTCGTTCACTCACACATTCATTGATTCATTTATTTTAATTTATTGATTAAGAACATACAATATTCTAATTACTGTATGTTCACTGGGGGTATCAGTGATTAAAATATGTACAAATGCTCCTCGGCTTACGATGGAGTTATGTCCTGATAAACCCACCCTAAGCTGAAAATAACGTACACTGAAAAAAGCAGTTAGGACATCTAACTTACCAAATATCATAGTTTAGTCTAGCCTATCATAAACATGCCCAGAACACTTACATTAGCCTGCAATTGGACAAAATCATCTAACACGAAGCCCATTTTATAGGAAAGTATTGAGTAGCTCATATTATGTTTTGAATACCGGACTGAAGTATGATTTCTCCTGAATGTATGTGGCTTTCATACCTTCGTAAAGTTGAAAAGTCTAAGCCAAACCATCGCAAGTCCATATGTGTGGTTTTCTACTTTGAAAGAGCTTACCTCTTGATGAGGAGAAAACAAACAAAAGACCCAACAGCCCACAAATGAACAAGTGAAACACAGATGAGATGAAATGCTGTGGAGGGCAACAAAGCAGGCGGGGGCAGGAGGAAGTTTTGTGTTGTGAACCACCTACGAGTTCAGGAGTATCTGGAGGTTAAGCTAGGCAATGAGGAATGGGCAAAACAAAACAAGCACAGATAATGAATGTGAGTTGGCAGTGATAATGATTCCCAGGCATGCTCTTTTCATCTGTGTTTTTTTCTGTGCGACTTTAATTGTCCTAGATACAACACAAGTACTAAACTACTTGTAAATCTATTATTTATTGCTCAACATTTTCCCAAATCATGTTTGCAACTTGTAATAAGCAGCACACTGTTTCCTAAGAAGGAAAAGAAAGCCAGGAGATCTTAAGGGCCAAAGTTACAGTTTTAAAAAGTTCCTTGGAAAAGGTTTACTTTACACATTTTCCCCTACCCCCCAAAATGCTATAAATTGCACCAAATGTTGCAGCTGCTATACTCTAATGTGCTTGTGAATTGGACAGTATGCTGTGGTCTTCCTGGAGTGGTGGCCGCTTCCCACAGATCCAGGGGTGCTGAACTGGGATGCTTACCTGGGATGTTTGCCTGGGATGCTTACCTGGGATGCTTGCCTGGGATGCTTGCCTGGGATGCTTGCCTGGGATGCTTGCTTGCAGTGCTCCACCCTTTAGGATGAAGAGGTTGCCCTTGTGATGTCAGCAAACCCTTGACCAGTATACAAATGTTAGTGTGCATGGACATTTAGCAGGGAGATAGAGGCAGGTTGCATTTTGCTAAAAAAGGTTGTACTCAATGAAGCATTTTACTTGCACAGTAAAATAAGAAGTCTTCTGGGAAAAGATAATAATATATTATTAATATTATTAGCATATAATATATAATTATATATGATATAATATATAATGTATTATAATAATTATATATAATAATATTAATATATTATTATCTTCCGGGGAAACAATATATTATTATTAGCATATTATATATTATAATATTATTAGCATATTCTATATATTATCCTATTGTATTATACATAACATCAGGTCGTGAGATGAAATCATGTTATGTATTCCGGGGATATGGAGGTTCAAAGGAGCAGGGCTACGTCCATCTGATATTTTGAGTTCCTATGCTTGCTCTCCCCCATACTTTTGGCCAGACAGTGAGGGCAGAGGTAAACTTCACAAAACAGAAGAAGACAAGAGGGGTTTATCAGAATGTAGTCTCATGTCTTTTCTGTTCGTTTTTTTGAATTTTAGTCTAAATTTTGAATAGGTAATGCATTCACATGTTGCAAAAAATAAAAAAGCACAAAGAATGTGGATTGCTCTTTTTCCCATCTGTTCATGCCCACGCTCACCTCACTTTTAGTTTCCTATGTAGACTTCAGACTCTCTCTCTGTTAACACAAACAAATGCAAATGTAGTTCTGCTTTCCTCCTTTCTTATAGTAAACACTTAAAAACCATATTTGCAATACATATGATTTGAAAATGAGATTATAACCTGCATTCTTTACTTAACAATGTATATTGCAGAGATTTTGTTGCCTGTGTACAGAGTTGCTCACATTAAAAAAAATGATAGTATTCCATTGTATGAATTTAATGTATTTAATCATTCTCCTACCAATAGACTTCTTGGTGTCCATCTTTTGCAATGCAGGTGCTGCAAAAAATAATTGTGTGCATCCGTAACTTCTCATATGTCAGCCTCTGTGTGGGACAGACTTTGAATTTTGACAGTTATTGCTAAGTGGTCCTATAGGGATTATAAAATGTGATGCTATGACTGGCAGTAAAAGAACATCAGGTGAAAAATAGCATCTCTTAGCTTTCTTTAAGCCATTATTTTATATGTTTTAAGAACCATTTGTATTTCTGTCTTT
>NW_016804423.1:1248843-1279642 GCF_001698545.2 Rhinopithecus bieti
TTACTTGCACAGTAAAATAAGAAGTCTTCTGGGAAAAGATAATAATATATTATTAATATTATTAGCATATAATATATAATTATATATGATATAATATATAATGTATTATAATAATTATATATAATAATATTAATATATTATTATCTTCCGGGGAAACAATATATTATTATTAGCATATTATATATTATAATATTATTAGCATATTCTATATATTATCCTATTGTATTATACATAACATCAGGTCGTGAGATGAAATCATGTTATGTATTCCGGGGATATGGAGGTTCAAAGGAGCAGGGCTACGTCCATCTGATATTTTGAGTTCCTATGCTTGCTCTCCCCATACTTTTGGCCAGACAGTGAGGGCAGAGGTAAACTTCACAAAACAGAAGAAGACAAGAGGGGTTTATCAGAATGTAGTCTCATGTCTTTTCTGTTCGTTTTTTTGAATTTTAGTCTAAATTTTGAATAGGTAATGCATTCACATGTTGCAAAAAATAAAAAAGCACAAAGAATGTGGATTGCTCTTTTCCCATCTGTTCATGCCCACGCTCACCTCACTTTTAGTTTCCTATGTAGACTTCAGACTCTCTCTCTGTTAACACAAACAAATGCAAATGTAGTTCTGCTTTCCTCCTTTCTTATAGTAAACACTTAAAACCATATTTGCAATACATATGATTTGAAAATGAGATTATAACCTGCATTCTTTACTTAACAATGTATATTGCAGAGATTTTGTTGCCTGTGTACAGAGTTGCTCACATTAAAAAAAATGATAGTATTCCATTGTATGAATTTAATGTATTTAATCATTCTCCTACCAATAGACTTCTTGGTGTCCATCTTTTGCAATGCAGGTGCTGCAAAAAATAATTGTGTGCATCCGTAACTTCTCATATGTCAGCCTCTGTGTGGGACAGACTTTGAATTTTGACAGTTATTGCTAAGTGGTCCTATAGGGATTATAAAATGTGATGCTATGACTGGCAGTAAAAGAACATCAGGTGAAAATAGCATCTCTTAGCTTTCTTTAAGCCATTATTTTATATGTTTTAAGAACCATTTGTATTTCTGTCTTTACATTCTTCCAATTTTCATTTCTATTTTTATTTTTTGTGAGCCATCTGTTCATATTTTTTCCATTTTTTTTCATTGGACTTTGGTCATTTTTAATTTGATTTCTGCAAGCTCCTTATATCTCAAGCAGATTAATTCTTTATATTACAAATTGCAAGCATTTCCTCCCGTGCTGTCATTTATCTTAATTCTGCATAAAGTTTTTTTCTGTCAAATTTATCCATTTTTTTAAAGGATTCTGGATTTGGGGTTGTGATTAGAAAGGACTTTTACATTTAAATGTATTAAGGAAAGATCTCATGTTCCTTCTGAAACCTTTATAGTTATTTTCATAATACCTTTAAATAATGTATCTATTTGCAATTTATCCTGGTATAAGATGTGAAGTATGCAACCAACTTAATTTTCCCCTGTGAGGGCATCACAAGTTTTTTATCGTCCGTCTTTTCCACACTGCTTGAAGATATTAACTTTAACTTTTATTAAATTCCCGTGTTTAGTCTATGTTTTTTTCACTTTTAAAATACTTTTCTGTTGTATCATATTGACTTAATGTCTGTTTATGCACCCCAATAAAATGGCATTTTGGTGACTAGGGCTTTGTTTTATTTTCTGGTAAATTTAATTCACTCATTTTTTTCTTTTACTTCTAGAATTTTCTGTTTTTTAAATTAAATATAGGAACTGTAAAATCAGCTAGGTAATTTACCTAGTTAAAAGGAAAAGAAAATGCCTGCTTTTTTTTTTTTTTTTTTGGATTTCATATTTATAAATTAAGAAAATACCCGCATGATGTACAAATCAAATCCAATCCAAGAACATGATATATATATTTATATTTGTTTAGTCTCCTTTTGTTTCTTTTAATATGTATTGAAATTTTCTTCAAGAAGTTCTTGCATATTTCTTATTAATATCATTAGAAGGTATTTTACCTTTTCAAATGCTATGATAGATAGAAACATTTTCTTTCTTTATATTTTCCAGCTGGTTGTTCTTTTATGTATAAAACCTTGAATTCCATGATATGTCTTTTCAATATTAGGGTTGAAATGTTTTGTTTTATTTTGGATTGCATTTCCCTAACATGACTTTGCCCAAAATTTTACTTTTAACTTCTCTGAAATAATTTTTCTGTGTTTCCCATGTATGCAAAACAGAGTTGCTCTTTGTTTTCTTATCTCATCTTAAAATAATTTTCATTTATTGGGTGATATAAATCAATTTACATTTACTTATTTCAGAAATGTATTTGGCTTTCGTTCATCATGTTGTGCTATACCGTGTATTGTTTTTCACGTTAACAAAAGAGTTTCTATTTTATAGTTTTGAAGAGATTGCTTACTACGTAGGCTATTTGCTTTGCTTTTTCTGTTAGTGTAGACTTCTAAATGCTAAATAATCGGGGTATCTACCTTTTCAGGTATATCTTTTTTATTGTAATTGAATTCATATAACATAAAATTAAATACACAATTCATTCTCATGTAGTATTCACAATATTTTACAACCACCAACTCTCTATCGTTCCAAAATATTTACTTCAGCTCCAGAGAAAATCCTATATCCATTAAGCAGTCAGTCACCATTTCTCTGTCTCCCCACGCCCCTGTAACCAGCAATCTGCTTTGTGTCTCTGTGGATTCACCTATTTCAGATGGTTTATATAAATGCAATCATACAATATGTGACTTTTAATTCCTGACTTCTTTCACTTAGCATAATGTTTTGAGATTCACCCACATTCTAGCATGTATTCATACTTCATTCCTCTGTATGAATGTATATTTTTCTATTATATGTAAGCCATAATTTTATGAATGGGCATTTGGTTTGTTTCCCCCTTTTGGCTATTGTGAGTAGTGATCCTGTGAACATTTGCATAAAGTACTTCCTGAGTGCCTCTTTTCAATTATTTGGAGTATACATCGATGAGTAGAATTGCTGATAAAATGTCAGCCTGTTCTCTACAGTGCTGCACAATTTTGCATTCCCCCCAGCAATGTACAAGTGTTCTAATTTTTCCACATCCTCACCAACACATCTTATTTTCAATGTTTTTATTATTATTGCCTTCCTAGTGGGTGTGAAACCATATCTCATTTTGGTATTTATTTGCATTTTACTTATGACTGATGATGTTGAGCATCTTTTCATGTACTTTTTGGTTTTTGTATATCTTCTTTGGAGAAATATCTATCCAAGTACATTGTCCATTTTTTAATTGAGTTGTTTGTCTTTTTGTTGTTGAGTTGTAAAACTTCCTTATATATTATGGATACAAGACCCTTATCAAATATCTGATTTGCAAGTATTGTCTCCTATTTTGTGGATTATCTTTTACTTTCTCAAGAATGTCATTTGAGGCACAAGAGTATTGTGCATTAGATAAATGAAGTAAAACTTATCTTTTTTTTGTTTCTTGTGATTTTAGTGTCATCATTGAAGAACTCAGGCCAAATTCAACATCATGATTCACCCATATGTTTTCTTCTAAGAGTCTTGTAGGTTTATGTCTTATCTTTAGGCAATTGATCTATTTTAATTCATTTTTGTGTGTGGTGTGAAGCAGAGGTCCGAAATCATCTTTTAGCATGAGGATATCTAGTTGTCCCAACATCATTTGTTGAAGAAGATGATTTCTTCCACATTGAATGGTCTTGGCACACTTGTTAAAAATCAGTTGGACATAGATGCATGGGTTTATTTCTGTACTCTCAATTTTATTTTGTTTGTTTATATGCTTTGCCTTATGCTGGACCACCGTACTATTTGGATTACTGTTAAAGTTATAGTAAACTTTGAAATTTAGTATAGTGAATCTTTCAATTTTGTTATTTATTTTTAAGATTGTTTTGGCTATTTGATACTCTTTTGCAATAACAAATGAATTGTAAGGCTGGCTTTTTCATTTTGGAAAACAAAAGGTCACTGAAATTTATATATGGATCAGACTGAATCTGTACATAATATTGGGTATTACTGCCATCTTAACACAACTAAATCTATCAATCCATGAACACAAGATATCTTCTCTTTTATTTATATGTCCTATCATTTCTTATAGCAATCTTTTGTAGTGTTCAGTGTTAAAGTGTTTTATGTCCTTCGGTAAATTTACTCTTAGGTGCTATATTCTTTTGAATGCTGTTTAGTCAGTTCGGTTTGCTATAACAAATTCCAGTAGACTGAGTGGTTTAAACAATAGTAGTGTATTTCTCACACTTCTGGAGGCTGGAAAATTCAAGATTAAGGTGCCAACCGATTTGGTTTGTGAATGGCGGTCTTTTCATTGTGTTTTCACATGGCTGAGAACAGAGACAAAAGCAAGTTCTTATATCTTTTCGTATAAGTACACTAACCCATCATAAAGACTGTGCCACCATGACCTGATTATTTCCCAAAGGCACCATCCCCTAATACCATCACATTGGAAGTTAAAATTTCAACATACCAATTTTGGGTGACAGAAATATTCAGTCTGTAACAGATGCTACTGTAAATGGGATTCTTTTTTAAAATTTCATTTTTAGAGTGTTCATTCCTGGTATATTGAAACACAACAGATTTTTGAGTGTTGATCTTGTACCCTGCAACTTAACTGAATTCATTGATTAGTTTTAGTAGATTTTTTTGTAAATTCATGGATTTTTTTTTTTTTTTTTTTTTGAGACGGAGTTTCGCTCTGTTGCCCAGGCTGGAATGCAATGGCATGATCTGGGCTCAGCAACCTCTGCCTCCGAGGTTCAAGTGATTCTCATACCTCAGCCTCCCAAGTAGCTGGGATTACAGGTGCCCGCCACCACACCCGGCTAATTTTTGTATTTTCAGTAGAAACAGGGTTTCACCATGTTTGGCTAGGCAGATCTCAAACTTCTGACCTCAAGAGATCTGCCTGCCTCAGCCTCCCAATAAGTGTTACCAATAAGTAATACCAGTAAGTGTTGGTATTACAGGCGTGAGCCACCACGCCTGGCTGAAAATTTTCTACATATAGGATTATGATATTTGCAAATAGAGATTGTTTTACTACTCTCCTTGCATTTGGATTTTTTTAAATTTCCGGTATACGTTGAATAGCAGTGGTAAAGGCAGGCGTAGTCTTGTTTCTGATGTTAGGGTAGTCTTGAGGATTATTACATTTATATTCATGATTGATTGTGGTCTGTAGCTTTTGTGGTGTCTTTGTCTGGCATTGGTACCAGTGTAATTCTAGATGTACAGAACAAGTTAGGAATTGTTCCCTTCTCTTTTATTGTTTTGTGGAAGAGTTTGAGAAGATTGATGTTAATTTTTATTTAAATGTCTAGTAAAATTCACCAGTAAAGTCATCTAGTTATGAATTTTGAGGGAAGACTTGGATTAATTTAAACGCTATACTGGTTATAGGTCTGTTTAGATTTTTTATTTATTTTTTGGTCAATTTTGGTAGTTTGTGTGTTTTCAGGAATTTGTCCCTTTCATCTACATTATCTAATTTGTTGGAGTAGATTATTATAAATAATAAAAAGGTATAAACATTTTATTTCTAATAGGCCATTAATAATGCCTCCATTTTCTTTAACGATTTCATTAATTGGAGTCTTTTTTATTGGTCAATGTAGCTAAATGAGTGTCATCTTTGTTCATATTTTTCAAAAAACCAGTGTTCAGTGTTATTGTTTCCAGTCTTTTCTGTTGTTCCTTTTTTTTTTTTTTTTTGATGAAATGGGGTATCTGTCACCCAGGCTGCAGTGCAATGGTGCGATCTTGGCTCACTGCAACCTTCGCCTCCCAGGTTCAAGTGATCATCCTGCCTCAGACTCCCAAGTAGCTTGGACTTACAGGCATGTGCACCACACCTATGCTAATTTTTTTTTTTTTTTTTTTTTTTTTTTTGTATTTATATAGAGACAGGTTTCACCCATGTTGGCAGGCTGGTCCTCCAACTCCTTACCTCAAATAATTCACCCGCCTTGGCCTCTCAAAGTTGCTGGGATTACGGTGTGAGCCACACGCACCCAGCCCTTTCCATTGTTTATTCCATCTACCTTCTTTATTATTACCTTCTTTATTTATTTATCTGATCCTTATTATTTCTCCTTCTGTTCAATTTTGGGTTTAGTTTCCTCTTCTATTTCTGTTTCCTTAAAGCTGAACTTAGAATATTGAGTTGAGATATTTTTAACATAGGCATTACAGTTGTGCGTTTCTTTCGAGCTACTTTCACTGCTTCCTATGATTTATGCTATGTTGTGTTTTTATTTTTCAAAACCTCAAAGTATTTTCTATTTTCTTCTATGATTTACTCATAGATCAATTTGTTGTTTAAAATTTGTCGGCCGGGCGCGGTGGCCTCAACCTGTAATCCCAGCACTTTGGGAGGCCAGAGACGGGCGGATCACGAGGTCAGGAGATCGAGGGACCATCCTGGCTAATTATGGTGGAAACCCGTCTCTACTAAAAAAATACAAAAAACTAGCGGGGCGACGAGCGGGCCTGTAGGTCCCAGGCTACTCGGGAGCTGAGGCAGGAGAATGGGGTGAAACCCGGGAGGCGGAGGCTTGCAGTGAGCTGAGAGGCTGGCCACTGCACTCCAGCCTGGGCGGCAGAGCAAGACGAGCAAGACTCCGTCTCAAAAAAAAAAAAAAAAAAAAAAAAAAAACTTGTTCAATTTTCACTTATTGGTGAGTTTTCCAATTTTCCTTATGTTATTGAAGGTAGCTAGAATGAATGCTTACTAGAGATTCATTTCAGGTAAAGGAAAAAAACATAAACAGGTTTCAAAGTCAAAGGATGAAAAGCATATCTTTTTAAAATAAACGATATTTGTAGAATTTAAATATTTTTAAATCTAATGAGAATTATTTTGTTGCACAACATGGTCTATCTTGGTGAATGTTCATGTGCACATGAGAATATGTATTCTGCTGATTTTGGGTGGAGTGTTTTCTATATGTCTGTTAGGTTCAGTTAGTTTACAGTGTTGTTGAAGTTCACTATTGCCTTATTGATCTCTTCCCTAGATGGTCTAGCTATTATTTCAGGTGAGATACTGAAATCTTCAGCTGTTACTGTAGAAATGTCTATTTCTCCTTTCAGTTCAGCCAATATCTGCTTATATCTTGAGGTTCTGTTGAGTGATGTTTATAATTATTAGGTATTCTTGATAAATTAACTCTATTATCAATATTTAATACTCTCTTTGTCTCATAAAAATTTTTGACTTAACACGTATTTATTCTGATATCAGTATTAGTCATCCCTGTTCTCTTTGGCTGCTATTTGCAAGGAGGCATATTTGTCATCCTTTGATCTTGAAACCTTGAAACACAAAAACCTGTTTGTGTTTTTGAATCTGAAGTGAGTCTCTAGTAGGCAGAATATAATTAGATCATGAGTTTGGGCTTTTAAAAATTTATTTTGCCAATCTCTGTATTTTAATTGCCAAATTTAAATTCAGTTCATTTATATTTAAAGTGATTACTGATAAGGAAAGAATTACTATGTTGCTGTTTGTTTTTTTATAAGTTTTGTTCCTCAATTCCTTTATTTCTTCTTTATTTTGTTTTAATATACCTTTATAAGTACACCATTTTGTTTTCTCTTAATTTCTTTTGTGCATTTTAAAAGTTATTATCATGGTTGTTATTCTGGTGATTACAATAAACATCCTAAATTTATAACACTGTGGTTTGAATTGATAACAACTTAGCTTCTCTCTTATGTTGTTATTGTCACAAAATATACCCTTAAACACTGTAAGCCCTTAACATAAATTAATAATTATTATTTTATGTATTTGTCTTTTAAATAGTATAAAAAACAAAAGAGAAGTTAAAACTAAAAATACACTTACAATGGCTTTTATATTTACCTACGTATGTACCTTTACTTCTATTCTTTATTTCTTCATGTATCTTTCAGTTCTCACTTAGTGTTTTTTTTTTTTTTTTTTTTTTTTTAAATTTCTATCTACTTTAGCATTTCTCATAGGGTAAGTCTGCTACCAATGAACTCCCTTAGTTTTCTTTATTTGAGAACACTTTAATTTTTCTTCACATTTTAAGGATATTTTCTCACATATGGAATAGAGGGTAAACAGTGTTTTTCATGCAGTACTTTAAATATGTAATTCCCCTGCCTTCTGGCCTCCATGGTTTTTGATGACAAATCAGCTATTAATCTTATTGAGCATATTTTATATTTGATGAATTGCCTCTCTGCTTTCAAGATCTCCTGCTTGGCCGGGCGCGGTGGCTCAAGCCTGTAATCCCAGCACTTTGGGAGGCCGAGACGGGCGGATCACGAGGTCACAAGATCAAGACCATCCTGGCTAACATGGTGAAACCCCGTCTCTACTAAAAAATACAGAAAACTAGCCGGGCGAGGTGGCGGGTGCCTGTAGTCCCAGCTACTCGGGAGGCTGAGGCAGGAGAATGGTGTGAACCCGGGAGGTGGAGCTTGCAGTGAGCTGAGATCTGGCCACTGCACTCCAGCCTGGGCGACAGAGTGAGACTTCGTCTTAAAAATAAAAAAATAAAAAAAAAGATCTCCTGCTTGTCACTATCTTTTAATAGCTTGATTTTAATAAGTTCTGGTAGGAATCTTTTGTGTTTACCCTTCCTGGAGTTCACTGAATTTTTTAAATGTGTACATTTATGACTTTCTTCAACATTGGAAAGAGTTTGGCCATTATTTCTCCAAATATTTTTTTTTCATATTTTCTCTCTCTTCTCCTTCTGTAACTCTCATAATGCATATGTTCATCTACTTAATGTATCCTGGGGGTCTCTTATAATCTGTTCACCTTTCTTTATTCTTTTTTATTTTAACTTTATCTTTAGAGCCATTTTAGATTCACAGAAAAATTGAGAGGAAGGTAGAGAGATATCTCATTGACCTCATATTCCCTACTGATGCATATCCTCCCCCATTATCAAATCCCCCACCACAGTGATACATTTGTTACAACTGATAAACCTACACTAATATATCATTATCATCCAGAGTCCAGGGTTTACATTAGGGTTCACCTTAGTGTTGTACTTTCTATAGATCAGCACAAATGTATCATGGCGTGTATCCACCATTGTAGTATTAGAGTATTTTCACTGTCCTGAAAATTCTCTGTGTTTCACTCCAACTACCTTTCCCTTTCCGCTGCGTATCCCCTGGAAATGGCATTTTTAAAATGTCTCTATAGTTTTAACTTTTCCAGAGTGCCATGTAGTTGGAATTGCACAGTATGTAACATTTTCATTTTCACTTCTTTTTTTTTCAGTAATAGAAATTTAAGTTTCCCCCATGATATATCAGTGTAGGTTTATCAGCTGTAACAAATGTACCACTCTGGTGGGGGATTTTGATAATGGAGGAGGATATGCATCTGTAGGGAGTATGAGGTCTATGAGATATCACTGTACCTTCCTCTCAGTTTTTCTGTGAATTTAAAATGGCTCTAAAAATGAAGTTTAAAAGAATAAAGAAAAGTGAACCGATTATAAGAGACCCCCCCAGGATACATTAAACATATGCATTATGAGAGTCACAGAAGGAGAAGAGAGATAAAATTTGAAAAAAGAACATTTGGAGAAATATGGCCACACTCTTTCCAATGTTGAAGAAAGTCATACATTTACACATCTAAAAAGTTCTGTAAACTTCAAGGAGCGTAAAGACAAAAAGATTCCAAATCTTATTAAAATCAATGTGTGTGTTTCAATTTATTTATTTATTTTTAACATGTGGATGTTCAGTTGTGCTGGTGCTATTTTTTTTAAAAAAACTATCTTTTCTTTATCATACTGCCTTTGCCCTTTGTCAATGATCTGTTGATTATATGTGAGTCTAGTTTTAGGCTCTTTATATTGTTTCGATAATCTGTTATTCTCTTCTTTCAATAATACCACATTGTCTCTATTACTGTAGGTTTATAGTAAGTCTCAAAGTAGAGTAGTGTTCGTTCTCCCACTTTGTTCTTATCTTTTAATATTATGTTGGCATTTCTGTCTTTTGCTTCTCCATATATTCTTTAGACTCAGTTTGTTGATATTCAACTTGCTTTGATTTTGATTAAGACTGCATTGAGTCGCCTGGACACAGTGGCTCATGCCTGTAATCCCAGCACTTTGGGAGGCCAAGGTGGGATCACAAGGTCAGGAGTTTGAGACCAGCCTGGCCAATATGGTGAAACCTCCTCTCTACTAAAAATATAAAAATTAGCCAGCCGGGCATGGTGGCGCGTGCCTGTAGTCCCAGCTACTCTGGAGGCTGAGGCAGGAGAATCACTTGAACCCAGGAGGCGGAAGGTGCAGTAAGCCAAGATCATGCCCCTGTCTCCAGCCTAGGTGACAGAGCAAGACTCGGAAAAAAAAAAAAAAAAAAAACACCATTGCATTGAATCTACAGGAAGAACTGACATCTTGACAATATTAAGTCTTCCTATTTATAAACATGGCGTACCTCTCCATTTATTTAGTTATTTAAATCTTTTACATATTTTGTTGGATTATTCCTAAGTGTTTCATTTTTTGAGGTAATCATCTAAATGCCATTATATTTTTAATTTCAAATTCCACTTGTTTATTACTGGTAGAAAAGAGTTAGATCACTGGTAGAAAAGTGATTCGCTATTGAGTGTTAATCTTGTAATAATGACTTTATTCTTTTGGTCCACTGAGTAGTTTATAATTTTCTTTCTTTGTACGCCTTGAAGTTTCTTCTTGAAAATTGGACAGTTTGGATGTTACGATGTAGCAAATCTGGAACTCAAAATTACTCCCGTCCTCAGGGTTTTCTGTTGTTAACTGATGTGGACTGCAGTTGTTCACTTGTTTAGTAATTTTTCCAAAGTTACCTAGACTCTATTCCTTGTCCTGTGTGGAGTCTTTCTTCTATTATCTGTTTTCTTGGCCTGATAGAGATTATTTTATTGCTAATCCTCATCCTGACAGAGATTTTGTTAAACATTAGAAGTCGAAAACAAAATAAAATCTCTCTTGGTGTTTACAAACAGCCTCTGAACCGGGGTATTTCTTCAACCCTTCACTAGGCTGTCTGCAGTTAACCTTAGTCTTTATCTGCTGTTTGCAGAGAGCCCAGGTAAGTATGTGGGTGTGCATATGTGTGTGTGTGGATATTGGAGGAATAAAGACAATAAATAAAAATAAGTAAACATGTTCTCTATCACTTTAATAAGATTATTGCCAGAAGAGATGATAATATGCCTAAGTAAAATATTAAGAGACAGTAAGAATAGAGACCTACTATGTACTTGTTTTATTTTCTATGCTGACAATACACCAGTGACATTTACTAAGAAGTGGGTCTTTAATTATATAGATATTAATTGAATGTAAAACATCTAAGAAATCAATCTAAATTATTATGAAAATTTTAGTAAACAAATATCTCTAGCCAAATGTAAACAACTGGTTTTAGAAATTTGTATTTTACTTCAATTTAAGAGAATATACTAGCTCAATGATGGAAGGCATTTCATTACAAGAATTTCAGTAAGTTGGTAGTAGAATGCTTTAAAAAAACCAATTGAATACCTGCGATTAATTTTTACAGTACATTGCTATTTTGAATTATATTATGTTTAAATTTGAATTAATTAATAAATATTTGCTGCATGTCTACTGTGGGTCAGTCATGATGTTAAGCCCTGGGAAAATGACAGGGAACCAAACACAAGTGGCCCTTTAGCTCAGAAAATTTAGTATCTATCAAGTGTATTATTTTTTTAAAATCTCTCTTCACTCCAAGCATCAAATGAGTATCATTAAGCTATGAAACCAACTGCCTTGGTGAAGTCATCAGTTTGTGTTTTACAATATTGACAGTAACTGTATTAACTCCTTCTCATTTTTCAGCACTCCAAAAAGTGCTTGGCATACATTATGTCATTTAAACAAAATTAAAAACTATTTTATTATAATCTTTTCACTGAAATTATATCATAAAAGAAGCGATGATGATTTTGCATTTGTAATTTGTCATTGAGGTGATCTTGTGTTAACTATTACTATACAAGAGGGCTTTTCTTTTAAGGAAAATGTTCCCTTCTTTAGGAAAAGCCAATTAGGGTGATGAGACCTGTATGTGGCTCCTGGGAGTGAGCAAGAAGCACAGGTCGACAAGAGCATGTGCTGAAGAAGACCTAGGAAGTTTCTTGATCCACTCATAGATCCTCCATCCTTCCTCCCCACTCTCCCTGACATCTTTCCTCCCTCTGTCTATGGTAATAGGAACTCAAAGGTCTGACTAAGGAAATGTTATTTATTTCAACTTGAATTTACAATATAATTTGTTTTGTTATCACCTAGGATTCTTACTCCTTAGAAACAATCAGAAATATGTGGTTCGTATTTTACATTCTTCTCTCAATAATCTTATTTGGACTGGGAGTATAAATTAGTGTAGCCATTATGGAAAATAGTATAAAAGTTTCTTTAAAAATTAAAAATGAAATACCATACGATCCATCAATCCCACTACCAAGTATATATCCAAAGAAAATGAAATCAGTGTGTCAAAGAGATATCTCTCATCCAAGGACTAACCATGCCCCACCCTGCTTAGCTCCTGAGGTCAGACAAGATACAGTGCATTCAGAGTGGTGTGACCACAGATGAGATATCTGTACTTCAATGTTTACTGCAGAATTTTTCACAATAGCCAAGATACTAAATCAACCTAAGTATCCATCTGCAGATGAAGGGATGAGGAAAATGTGCGATGTATACACAGTGGAATACTATTCAGCATAAAAAGAAGGAAACCTTGTTGTTTTCAGTAACATGGATGAACTTGGAGGACATTAGAACAAGTGAAATAAGCACAGAAAGACAAATACTACATGATCTGATGTATATGTGGAATCTAAAAAAAAAGTCAAATTCAAAGAAGTAGAGGGTAGAATGGTGTTGACTAGTGGCTGGGTGGGGGGGGGGGGGTGAAAAGATGTTGGTCAAAGGTTACAAAATTTCAGTTAGACTGGAGGAATACTTTCAAGAGATCTCTTGTACAACATGGTGACTACAGTTAATGAAATGTATTCTTGAAAAATGCTAAATGAGTAGATACTGTGTTCTCACCACAAAAATGACAACTATACGAGGTAACATATTTTAATTTGCTTGAGTCAGTCATTGCACAATGCCTACGTATTTCAAGACATCATGTTTTACATGACAAATATGTACAATTTTATCTGTCAATTAAAACATAAGATCAAAAAAGAATTTTATTTGGAAAAAGTTTAAATATACTTGGTTTGCCTTGGAAACACTATGTGAAGAAGGCACATACACTTGGCAGTTGTAGGTACGGAATGTGAGCACTTTGTTAACTACCACATCATCCTGTGCCCCTCATGAAAACCCACAGAAACAAAATGCTCTCTAATCTCAATTCTAGAAAAATTGTTATCTTCTTTGGCTTCTAGCCTATTGTCTGTTGTGGACTCTGAATTTTATTGTCGATTTTGTTTTCATTTTTGCTGTGATCAGGATGAAATTTGGACACAGGTATGGTCCACCATTACCAATTATACAGGGACATTTAAAGTAGGATTCTAGACTAACTTCCATAGCTCTGTTTTGCTATTTTATCCTTATATTACAGTCCCCCTAATCTTCTTTTTATTCATTTTACATCACTTAATTTACACTCTCCAAATTTCCCAACCTCTAGCCTTAGGGCTCACCCTTTACTCAGATAGTCACGTGACACGCCCATGAGAAATCCAGGGAATGTAAAGTATGAATTCACAGGAAAGGAGTGTCTCTGCTCTCTTAATGGGTTTTGATGTCCGAACGCACTTACAGATTCTGGCTCAGCAATGTAGTCCCTCATGTGCCTATTCCCTGATGGCTACTGTCTTCTCTCTGTCCCTTTCATCTCACCCTTGAGCACAGCGGCCTCCTTGTCACTCCCCAAGTGATTTTTGATGGGTAATGGAGGGGAATTATCAGTGAACTGAGCAGAAGCCATTGAAACTCAAATATCTTCGATCGTTGTTACAAATTTCCTTGACTGTTCTTAGTAAAGGTTGTGTCTTAGTCACTTTCTTCTTTCTCCCATAGGCTCCCTTCTGTTGCCACATTTGGGCCAAGGAATGGAGAGATTTCTTCCTCCCGAAACCTTTTGCCAAACTCTTGACATACTTTTTCCTCTCTGAGAATCAAAGGAAAATCTCTACTAGTGTGTTATTCAGAGAAATTTTGTCCACTTTTTGCTTCAAACTCTCTTATCCAGACCAACCTTTATTATGAAATAGCCGAAATATGGACCAATAAAGGAAAAACCCAGACATTCATATAAAGGGTTAGCTCTCGGGTTCTTGTATCTGATATATTAACCCAGGTTAATATATAAGTGATGGCAAAGAATCCAGTGCAGTAATGTGACTTGTCTTCTTCTTCTTCTTTTTTTTTTTTTTTTTTTCTGGATGGAATTATCTTCCAAGTTTCAGTGGTAGCTTAACAACTTAATGGAGGTGGAGGTGAAAACTGCCTTTCTTGGTTTCTTTCCTTATAAATGATTCTCTTCATTGCAGGATCTTACACATTTGTTCCATGGCTTCTCAGCTTTAAAAGGGGAAGTGCCCTAGAAGAAAAAGAGAATAAAATATTGGTCAAAGAAACTGGTTACTTTTTTATATATGGTCAGGTAGGTTCAAACCCTAATTTTGATGTTACTGTCGGAAGCCTCCCATTTTGTGTTCATTTCTGACAAAGATTTTTGGTTTGTTTCTCAGGTTTTATACACTGATAAGACCTATGCCATGGGACATCTAATTCAGAGGAAAAAAGTCCATGTCTTTGGGGATGAATTGAGTCTGGTGACTTTGTTTCGATGTATTCAAAATATGCCTGAAACACTACCCAATAATTCCTGCTATTCCGCTGGTAAATAATAGTTCTCTCACCCTGCTAATTGTGAAATGAAGAGAATTTGATGAAAAATCTGAGCTGCAAAATGTGAAAATGAAAGTGCTGTAAAATACGAATAGACAGAAAGACATTCCTCAATATATTGTGTTTTTAAAATCTTGAATGATAAGCTAGTCTGTTTTAATTGAGAAAGATGGAATTATTACTAATAACTTTACCATCTTTATATACATTTAGAAAGGGTAGTAACTTCATAGCAACTTCTACATTGTACATAGTACCTCTACATAGTAACTTCTACACTGAGAAAAATTCAACTATATTTTCTTCAACCCTTAATAACAACAATAATAATATCTGACAATGATAGAGTGATTACCACTGGCCAGGCACTCTGTTCTGCATTTTATATATGCATGCTTATTTAATCTTCCCATTTAAGAGAGTTGGGCTCTAGACACAGAGAGGTAACGTAACTTGTCCCAGGTTACACAGCTACTAATTTTTAGACTCAGTTTAAACCAGCCAGTCTGATTCCACACTGGAAGCAACCAAACCTCTTCTTGCCTGCTGTGGAAGAAATGCCCCTGGTCGGGTTTGAGGGTAAGGGAAAGTTGTACAATGGCTTCTGTCTCACACAGGTGACGTCTTGTGTCAGTGGACACCAGACAGGTGACTTAGGAATGTGAAAGTGTAGAAGCAACCTACCTTTGCACCCAGGAGCAGTGAGAGGCAGAGAGCAGGGCAGGTCTTGCAAACCTCAGGTCTGTTTCAGCTGTAATTGCCAACATTTCCTTCATTTTATTTTTCAAGGGTGATTTAAAATTAATCCAGGCTGGTTTTAAAGAAAACTATTTACCTTAAAGACATTTATTTTCTCTGTTGATTTTGTAAAAATCCAGAACCCTGAAGAATGGCTTCAGTTCCAGATGTTTACTATGAATGACCGTGTGACACACAGGAATGGAGACTGGCTATGCATTTTGAAATACTGTGTTTCAAAGGCATTTACAAACAAATGCCCAATAAGTCAGTTAGAAACTAAGAAAAATAGTTTCTAATAATGGAAATGATGTCATTCTGGATCTGCAGCCACAGATAGCATTGGTGGGGAGATGAGGAAGTTTATAAAATTAGAATTCCCTGATTTTCATAAAGAGATGTTTCCCTTCACCCAGTGCTGACTAGTAGTTTGGAGTTGCAAAATATTTATAAATGGTGAGACTACTCCAATCTGTTATTTATTTATATTCATTAATACTAAAAATTTTACAAATAACTCTTTAAAACATTTTTCTAATCATCTGCTCCTCTTACACTTACTTGCTATTAGAGGAGTCCGCTAGATTTCTTAAGGTGTCTTACTTTAAGAATAATTCACCTGACTTTAAAACTATTTTTCATTACTAGTAGCTTACTGTTGTATATGAGTCCTGTCCTCTAGGAAGTTTCAGGCTTACAATTTTAATCTGTTTTAGGGCAAATTTATTTAAAGCCATTAAAACCACACATTAGCGTATAAGTACATAAAATGTTTCCATAGTAACCTGAAAAGATGTGAATGGCCAATTTAAGAAACCCAACATAATATCAAAGAACCACTTACATAGATAAAGCTGAATCTTACTACTTATTGTGTTAATAAAATGTTTATTAGAAAAATTATACCTGATTGCTATAATCTGGAAGAATTGAAATAGCCAATGACTTAGTGTTAAAATGTTAAATAGACTCTATAGTTGTTCACACCCACCTAATCTTTAGAGTTAATATTACTTAATGCTTTGTGAGCTATGATCTTTGTCAAAATGTTAGCTCGTTTCCAATCTCTATGATAATGACAAGTCTGTTCAACAAATAAATCTCAATCATTTTATTCTTACTGCTTAAGATAGTCCACAAATGTTTTGTCAATTCTAGAAAGTGTACACATAACCTGTCATAAGTCCTAAAAATCTTTCTTTGGCTTGTAGTCTGTCTTTGCCCATTACAAAAAAGCGTACCCAGTAGGGATGGAAATTTTGTCATCCTTGATCACTACTGTAGGTTTTACCAGAAGGGTGCCTGGTACATAGTAAATGTTCAATAAATAAACTCCCCCTGGCTGCTGCCTGAGCAAATCCGCATGCTTTCGGCTTTAGGTAAGAATAGACATGAACATACATGTGTTTATGTAGGTACACTTTCACTATGCTAATGAAACAATGCAACTTTTCTAAAAATAGCCACAATTATTGACAATTCAGATGACAGTTTTATTGTTAGTTCGTTTCTTTATTCCTTTTCTTCCCCTTATTCCTCCTCTTTCTTCTCCTTCACATTTTTCTTTTGAAGTGGGGTAAAGATTACCCGATACATTGAGTGTAGTCCCTGAATGTACTTTGTATTACCAACTCACAGATGCATTTGTCCTTGTAAATTAGTCGCACACAGATTTATTGGTCATTTTTGAAGAGTTAATTTCATTGTTGTGTTTGATTATGAAGACAAATGTGGTTAGATAATAAAACAAAATATAAGAGGTCGTGAAAAGTAATCCAGATAATGCTTAAACCCATAGTCTGAACTCTCAAGAAAAACTGTATTAATAAATGTGGTATGTTAAGAAATGGTGTTTTCTTCACTTTTAATATTTATGGTTGTCATATGTATGTTTAAAATATAATTAGGAATATCTAGTATATATATATGTGTGTGTGTAATTTTCACATTTTATTTAATGTTATTATAAAACTTTCCTTGTCAACAAAATTAAATAAAATCATCACTAATCATTTAATATTCTATCAAGGAATGTGCCATGATTTACCTAATTGTTTAAAAGTTATATATTGGGCTTCTTTTGGGGAACTCCATTTTTTAAAGAGTAGGTAATAAATTCATAAATATCTGTTGTAACTCCTTTTGCTTATTTCTTCTAAACTTTTTTAGGCTAGGATAATTGCAATGGTTTAGAAGCCCACTGGTATATTCTGAAGTGTGGATGCCTATGTTAAAATTTTTTTTTTACAGAACAAAATAGTTTCATTTAGGTTTTTTTCTTTTCTGTTGTATAACCACTTATAGTTCTTGTAAATCATTTTTTCCTAGGCATTGCAAAACTGGAAGAAGGAGATGAACTTCAGCTTGCAATACCACGAGAAAATGCACAAATATCACTGGATGGAGATGTCACATTTTTTGGTGCATTGAAACTGTTGTGACCTACTTATACCATGTCTGTAACTATTTTCTTCCCTTTCTCTGTACCTCTAAGAAGAAAGAATCTAACTGGATATACCAAAAAAAAAAAAAAAAAAAAAAAAAAAAGTAGTTACCGTTGCCTTTTCTGTGAGCTATTTGTTTTGGTTTGCTGACACTACTCCAAAACAGGAAATTTAACAGACAGCCACAGCCAAAGAGTGTCATGTGAATTATAAGAAACCAGAGCCCATTTAGGGAAAGATAGAACTAGAAAGGCTTTTCACTAGAATTCCATGCTGAACAATTGAGTCATAGCTTCTTATCTTGAAGGAAGGACACAATCCAAAGGGGCAGTAAGGATTTTGTAAAATGTGGCATCCATAATTTACTATGGAACAAGTGCCCACATCTCTAGGACATTAAGACATTTATGAGAAATCTCAGGATTCATTTTCTATTTTTATGTTAAATGCACTCCCTCCTTTTGGTCAACATTACAAAAGTAAAAAATAAGAATTTTAGAAATCTTGCAGTAGTTACATGAAATAACTAAAAGTTTAAGTTTAAATATGAAACAATTTGGCTGGAAATAGTATCCATGTACTATTTAAGTATTTTATGGTTATTTCAAGTATGCAATTTCTATCTATGATGTAATATATTACCCACACATTTTTTCACAGGAGAGAGAGAATATCCTCATTTCCTCATTTGTTTATGCTCATGTGTATTTCCTATAATGAATTTCAGAAACTTTTAATGTCAGGTAATTTCAATTTATGCATGTAAAGCATTAATTGAAAAATAACTATAATTGTTCATATATAACAACATAATCTCCAACAGAAGTGACTGAATACATTTATACTAATGTAATGTAATTTCCCTTTATTTCTTCCTCTTCTGTTTCAAACTGCTGCTATTGTAGTTTACATATCCCAACCTTTAAAAATATTCCTCTTATTAGTTTTATATTCACTTTATAGAGGTTGAGTTTTAATTAAAATTCTTGGCATCCTGAAGTATGTCACATACCATGTACTCCTTATAAATATGTTGATATCTCAGAAGACATCATCCCGGTTTTCATTTTATAAAGTACCATACTTAAGAATGCTGTAATACTTATCTTTTATAACATGTTTCCTTTGCTTTGCTTGTCTTTTATGTCATTAGTTTTAACCGTTTACTTCATTTAACAGTTTACATCATTCAACAGTTGACTTCATTAAACAGTAGGTGGAAAAATAGATGCCAGTCTATGAAAATGTTCCCATCTATATCAAAATACTTTTCAAGGATACACTTTTCAAAACAAAGAAAACCATTTAAATTTTATGTTTAAAATCTAAACTTTAAGTTTAAACTTCGTTTAAATATCTGGTTCCTGTGATTTCGACTTCAGTAAGTTCCAATAAAATATATTTTGCAGTTCATTTTGTTTTACATTGTAATTTAAAAAGAAGAAGCGATAAGTGGAGTCAGAGTTTCAATGCTAGGAGGGGTGGTTAATGATTTTTCTGGTGTTGCTGCTAATATGGATTAACAAATAAAAACCTTCATTGCCTTTTGACTCATTGTCTGACTGAGTTTGTCTAGCAACACCCACCTTTTGCATTCTCACTGTATAATTAAATGTTATTTTTAAAGTCAGGTGAAACATGATAAATTAATTTGTGTTAGTATATGATCGTTTGGAAATGTGAATATTTTCCGTATCTGAAAAAGGATCTGTTCACATCTGCATCTGTCTAACTACTTAAACTATTTAGAAGGAGACATCAGTTATATTATTACCTTTAGAATTGAATTTATCCAACAGTACAGTATATTTTGTGGGATTTTTAGTACAATATTAAGTATATATTATTGGTATAATATTGACTATTTATATATATACTTATAATATTAAGTAGATGTATAACTGAGAAAAGCTAATACCAGGCCAAGCATTCTTCTCCTGAGGAACTGACTATGAGGTGGTAAATTCAACCAGGACAAGCATCTTGTAGGGATCACAAAAGGCATCACTGAGGGCAATCTCGTTGGCAGCAACCTCTTATCACATATTGGGCCCAACCCCCACTCTGCTGTAATTAGAGGTTGTATTAGTCTGTTTTCACACTGCTGATAAAGACATACTCAAGATTGGGTAATTTATAAAGAAAAATGGTTTAATGGACTCACAGATCCACATAGCTGGGGAGGCCTCACAATCATGGTGGAAGGCAAAAGGCACATCTTACATGGTGGCAGGCAAAGAGTGAATCAGAGCCAAGTGGAAGAGGAAACCCCTTATAAAACCATCAGATCTCATGAGACTTATTCACTACCACAAGGACAGTATTGGGGAAACTGCTGCCATGATTCAATTATCTCCCACCAGGTCCCTCCCACAACACATGGGAATTATGGGAACTACAATTCAAGATGAGATTCGGATGGGGACACAGCTAAACCATATCAAAGGTGCAATGTAGAATTCATAATCCTCACCATTTGAGGTTTGATTATGGTGACGAAAGGAAGACAACAGGTGGGATTATAGATATAAGAGAAGGGAGGAAATTCTTTAGCATTGGGCTAATCACTTTGCATGTTTTTAAAACTTTTTGACTTTTCGTTTTGAAATAATTTCAGACTTTTAAAAATATGGGAAAGAAAAGTGCAATGAAACCCTTATATTCTTCACTTATAGTCCCAGTGTTAACATCTTACAACACAAGGGTAAAAGTCAAGACACTAACATTAATACAGCAACTAATGCACAGACCCTGTGAAGACTGACCACATGCTAAGTTATAAAGCAAGATTCGGCACATTTGAAATAGTTGGCTTTATAACAATTACAGTTCCTCTACAGCATCATTAGTAAAAGAAATCAGTGATTAAAAAGTAAGGAAAATATGCACTTGGAAATTAAAGTGGAAAGAAATCACTTCTAAATAATTTATGGCTTAAACAGAAAGCATACGGAAATCAGAACATGTTTACAACGAGCTGACAAAATACTTCACAAGAAACCCTGGGGTGTAGGAAAATCACTGCATACATAGAGTTTATAAACTTAAATGCTTATATTATATGAGAAAAATGACTGAAAGTTATGAGCTAAGCACCAACAGCAAGAAAAATACAAAAACAAGACAAAGCAAAAGCAAGATAAAAACAAAATAAACAAAAAACCTAAGCCAAAGGAATAGAAGAAAGCAATGAAAGATAAGAGCAGAAATTCAGAAACAGGAAAAGACAGGTAATTAAAAAGGTCAGTAAGGCCAAAAAATTTATATAGAGATAAATAAATATAAATACAGAGATAAACAAATATAATGATACTTTTATCATAAAATAAAATATTTTATTTTATATATAAACCTCAAGGTTTCTTGTGAAATATTTCATTATCAATGTTTTCCAACAAAAATATAGCCAGCCAGCATAAACAATATTAGAACTGAATACGGGGACAAAAGTATAGAAGCCAAAGAGAAAAATGAAAAAAAAAAAAACACTAAGAATGTTTTGTCAATAAACTTTAACAAGTTAGATTAGAGATAAATTCCTAAATATAAATTGACAAAAACTGATCAGTATAAAAGAGATAAAAATGAATCCATTAGAGGTGTTGAAGTAGTTTATAATTTAAACACACAGAACAATGGTCAGGCCCAGATGGGAAAATTTTCTCAAATATTCAAGGGGCAGACTATTTCTATATTATGTAAATTATTTTAGAGAACAAGAAAGAGAGAATACTCTCAAGTTCAACTTGTATTTTCCTCTATAATCTTGATACCAAAACATTCTGAGAGCAGAATTACAAGTAAAAATTACAAGCCAATCTTACTCATGAATGTAGATGCAAACGTCGTAAAACACTAGCAAACTGAACTCAGCAGTATATTTAAAAAGAGCATGCATAATAACCAAGTTGGATTTGATCCATATTTGCACATTTATATCTATATTAATAACAGATGTAAGTGATTATAATAAAATATTAAAGAAGAATATCATAGGATCACCTCAGTAAATCCAAGAAAGAAAGTACAATTCAATATTGATCTGTGGTAAACACTTTTAGCAAAGTGAGAATAAAGACAATTTTTAAAATCTTGTAAACTTGGCAAGAAACCAGAACATGATAATTCTCCCTGGATTATTACCACTTCTATATTATACCAAAGGGTCTAGACATTTTAGCAT
The DNA here is from genome assembly GCF_001698545.2 of Rhinopithecus bieti. Lineage (NCBI taxonomy): Eukaryota > Metazoa > Chordata > Mammalia > Primates > Cercopithecidae > Rhinopithecus > Rhinopithecus bieti. Next base: position 1,271,196 of record NW_016804423.1, read on the forward strand.
TTTTTCAAATAATATTTATTAAATGTCTAATATTTTAAGGCAATACTCCTGGTAATTATTTAGTGGCAAGGGGGCAAAAAATAAACAAGCCAAACATATGGTTTGCTAGATGAGGACAAATGCTATGGAGTCCAATAAAGTAGTAGACATAAGGCATTACTGGAGGAAGATGTGGTGCATACTTTAATAACAATCACAAATATTTATTATTTATATCGTGTGAAAGACTCTTCCAGGTGTTAATTTATTTCAATTGTCCAGCAACTCCAAAAGATCAAGCCACTATTAATTTCCTTATTTCATAGATGAGAGTTATTTCATAAACATTTCATAAACTGAGAGGTTATGTAAATTGCCTAACCATTTGCTGTAAATGGCAAGGCAAGATCTGAACCCAGGTCCTTTAGTTGTAAGTCTGTCAACCTCAGCACTACGCCATACAGCCTGTCAGTCAGGGAAGGCCTCACTGAAGAAGGGCATGGAGAAGGTAATGTAAATGATTTGGTTTGGCTGTTTCCCCACCCAAATCTCACCCTGAATTCCCATGTGTTGTGGTAGATAATTGAATGAGAGATAATTGAATCAAGGGGGTAGTCTTTCCCATGCTGTTCTTGTGATAGTGAATAAGTCTCATGAGATCTGATTGTTTCAAAAAGAGGAGTTTCCCTGCACAAGCTCTCTCTCTCTGCCTGCTGCCATCCATGTAAGACATGACTTGCTCCTCCTTGCCTTCTGCCATGATTGTGAGGCTTCCCCAGCCGTGTGGAGCTGTAAGTCTAATTAAACCCCTGTCTTTTGTAAATTGCCCAGTCTTGGGTATGTCTTCATCAGCAGCGTGAAGACAGACTAATACAGTAAGATTTATGGGGAAGAGTATTTGAGAGAGAGGAAAGAGAGAGCAAAATCCCTTCAGTGTGTTTGTCGAGGACAGTGGTCCTCGACAGTGGTCCCAGGATGCCTGGACCACAGTGATCCATGAAGAAAGTAGAAGATGAAGCTAGAGTAGAGAGGTAGGGAGGGGAGGGCACTGAGCCTACAAGACTTTGCTGAGCATTGGGAGGGAACTGCTTTTAGTCTGAGTGAGAAAAGAAACCCTAGAAAGTTCTGAGCAGAGAAGTGATGTGATCTGACTTACTTGTAAAAGAATCACTGTGAATTCTGTACTGTTTAGTCTACATAGGAGAATGGGTGAAAGCAGGAGATTAACAGGGGTTTGTAGCCATAATCCAGGCAAGGAATCATGGTAGTTTGACTAGGGTGGCTGAATTGTGTGTTCTGTGTTGAACAAAATATTCAAGGATAATATCACATGATCACTTCAGTAGATCCAGGAGGGAAAAAGTACAATTCAATATTTACTTATGGTAAACACTTTCAACAAAGCAGGAATAAAGAAAACTATTTAAATCTAATACACTTTGCAACCAGGAAAAGATATCACTGGATGATTATTACCACTTCTACATTTCCCCAAAATATTTGGCTGGTGTCTTCATAAGAGGAAGAGAAGAAACAGAGACATGCACACAGGGAGAAGGCCACGTGAGTATCAAGGCAGAGATGAGATGGGTGCTTTTACCAGCTAAGAAACACCAAGGATTACCAGCAACCACCAAATGCTAAAAGAGGCAAGGAAAGAGTCTCACCTAGATCTTTCTGAGTAAGCAAAGACCTCCCAACACCTTGACCTCAGACTTCCAGCTTCCAGAACAGTGAGAAGTACTTGTTTTCAACCACTCAGTTTGTGACACTTTGTTATGACAGGTCTAATAATCAAACACAGGTGTTGACAATGAGAATATTGAAAATGGTCATATTCTGTATAATATCTTTAAAAGTGTAGCCCACAATATTTGTTTATTCTCTAAACATGGGGCAGGAAGATAAAAGAGAGGCATGAAGGATAACTCCCAAGCTTTAGCCAGAGTAACATGAATAATAAACATCCTCTAACAGGTTGAGGAAGACTAGAAGCAGCAGCTTGAGAGTGGGCAGGAAGGGAGCTCAATTTTGAACATATTAAATTTTCGTTGAAAGGTGAACATCAAAACAGAGACACCATCTACGAAGTTGGGAATAGAAACCCTGTATGAGATCACCAGGGGTATAAGTCCAAAGAGCAGAGAAGACAGTGAAAGAATGGATTCTGAATGTCAACGTTCAGGAGTCCATGAGGTGAGGAAGAACAAGCAAGGGACACTAAAAAGAAATTACCATTAAGAAAGAGTAAAAACCAGGAGTCCTGAAGCCAAGTCAAAAAAAAAAAATCATGAGAGAAGTTGTGCTTAGACTGTTAGTGCTGTTAAATTGCATGAAAGAGGGTGGGGAGGGCATGGTTGGGGAGCAGACTTCAATTTGCATGAGGCCAGGAAACACCCAGATGGGAAAGTGGCCTATATACAAATACTAGATGATATGATTTGGCTGTGTCCCCACCATATCTCATCCTGAACTGTAGTTCCCACAATCCCCATGTGTTGTGGGAATGACTTGGGGGGAGGTAATTGAATCATGGGGCTGGTTACCCTCATGCTGTTCTCGTGATAGTGAGTGAGTTCTCACAAGACCTGTGGGTTTTTAAAGGACCTTTCCCCCTTTTGCCTGACACTTCTCCTTGCTGGTGCCAAGTGAAGAAGGATGTATTTGCTTCCCCTTCCACCATGATTATAAGTTTGCTGAGGCCTTCTCAACCATGCAGAACGCTGAATCCATTAAACCTCTTTCCTTTATAAATTACCCAGTCTCAGGTGTGTCTTTATTGGCAGCTTGAGAACAGACTAATACACTTGAGGATGAGGGTGCAACTTCATTAGAGACCTCGCTTACCCTAGGGCCACAGAGATAAGTTGTGAGAGATGGTCAGGTTCTGTATGCATTTTGAAGGTAAAACAAGCTATCTTCTAACATGAGGTGTGAGATTCACTTTCAAGTTTTTGGATTCATCAACTGAAAAGGCGTTGTTGACTGAGATGGGGATGGTAAGAATTGGAGAAGAAAAAAACATAGATTGTTCTAGTAGGTTTAATTTGGAGATGGCTGTTAGCCATCTGATGGAAACATTGGGCAAACAGATGTTTGGCCATGGATATTGGGATTGTTTCTTTTTCCCTTTACAATAAATACTCCTATACACATTCCTGTACTTGTGTCCCTGTGTGAATATTTAATCCATTCCAGTTCTCATCACTCCTGGGAACATGGTAGAATGACACAGTCTTATCACTGAATGTGGCCGTGTGACTATTTCTGACTAATCCATTGTGAACTGAGCCCTATAGAATACTTTTTTCTCTCTGATCCATGATCAAAAAATTTCAAAACAGGGTATGTTGTTCCATCAGCCTAGATCCCTCAGAAACTATATTGATCAGAGAACTCCCTCATCCGGCCACTTGCTCTGTGAGGTTCATGATGGAAAGGCAATGTGAACAACAAATAAATTTCTATTGCCCAAAGTCACTGACATTATAGGCATGTTTGTTTCTGCAGTGTAATTGAGCCCATCTTGACTGATACTTTCCAGAATTAATTTTATTGTGCTGTACTCATTCAACCTCCTATGACTCCCATAAAACAAACACAGCCAGGGCATAGAGCTCATGCATCAATTTCCCCTTAGATAGCCCATTGCCCTGCTCTTCTTTGACAACCTTGACATTATCTTCCATATCAGATACAGCTGATCTGAGCTTTGTTCTCAGTGCCCTTGCGCACTGTGTTCTCCTGGCCAGACTATACCCCTCCTCCTCAGGGACAGCTTTATCTGCCCATGCCCTGCTGCCTGAATGAGCCAAATTACAGTAAAGCTCATCCTGTCTTAGGTGTAATAATTCCCTGACTTCCGCTGTAGCCACACACATACAGACAAAATGTACAATTAGAAAGGAATGTTTGAAGGCACAGCTGGCTTCTTGGCATGCCCCCTATGTCCAAGGACCCACACTCAGAGAGGCTCTGTGCTTACTTTAATACTCCTCTGTTGCCGTCTTGGAAATCCTCATCATTTTTGAGCAAGGTGCTGATATGGCTTGGCTGTGTCCCCACTCAAATTTCATCTTGAAATGTAACTTCCACAATTCCCACATTCTGTGGGAGGAACCCAGGGGGAGGTGACTGAATTATGGTGGCAGGTCTCTCCTGGGCTGTTCTCCTGATAGTGAGTGAGTCTCATGAGATCGGATGGTTTTAAAAAGGGGAGTTTCCCCACACAAGCTCTCTTTGCTTGTCTGCCGCGTGTGAGACATGCCTTTCCCCTTCGGTCATGATTGTGAGGCCTCCCCAGCCACGTGGAACTGTGAGTGTATTAAACTGCTTTCTTTTGTAAATTGCCCGGTCTTGGGTATATCTTCATCAGAAGTGTGAAAACAGACTAATACGGGCACCTACACTTTCATTTAGTGCTGGGCCCTGAAAATTAGGTAGCAGTTCTATTAGAAGATATTAGAGGGAAAGAGTAGAGGATAAGTTAAGAGCCTCATGTCTTTTGCCGAAGGTCTAGCATTCAAACATCAATTTGTCTGCTAATTTTATAACATTAGTAACACTGAATGTGTGGAAAAATATGCACATGTAAAAACTCTTACAATAGTACCTTCCATATTATATGTGCTAAATGCTTTTGCTTAGAAGACACACATGCCTATACCCACATACACAGACATAACAAGAGGAATTCGAATTTGAATTCAAAAGAAGGAAAGAGAAGTGTACTGTCTGGTTTCATTTTAGCAATGAAAACCAATCTGAAAGCTAAATTGGCCGGAAACTGAGGAATATCTGGTTTTGTTATCTTGTATTGTTGTTTTGTTTTAAGATATCTTGGGTAGACAGGAAAAAACCGAGAGAGAAAGCGAAAGAGAGAGAAAGCAGAGCGGCACCCTGGACTTTAGAACACCGCTGGGGTCCATCCATCAGGTCCCAGAACGACACCCAGCAGCGCAAATGAGAAACGCAACTGCTCTGACTATATCCCACCCCAGAGGCTACCTATTTCCAAGATTTAGACAACTGGGGCAAAGACTTCAGCATGAGAGCAGAAGGCTGCCCTAAATTTAACCTTGCAGGAGTGAAAGGCAGCCAGGATTCAGGAACCGGGTGGCAGCATCAAGAAAACAGAATAAAAGGGAGATGGATGAGGAAGCAAATGTACAGGAGGAGGATCATTTCTGGGGCCTGGGCATGTCCATAGGGGACCACCCTGGAGGTGTGAGCTGGGGATGAGTAGGGAAGACAGGGCTGTTTGGTCTTTACCCCTCGGGCTGCTCCCATCACCACCCCACAGCCTCCCTTTACAATAATAAGAAGCTGGTGAACTCTCACAGGGGCTTTTCCGAGGGAGGGAATATATGGTGGAGGCTCCCGCTTGCCCATGTAACAGGAGACGCTGTATGGAAAGCACCGCATAAGGAAGGATGGTGTAGAGAGTTGGTGAGAATAAAAACATAGCCACGATTGTATTTGCATTTCAGATAAGACTATTGCATAATACATGGCAATCTGACTGTCTTGGAAATTAAGATAAATTGTTTCAATTTTTTCTCAAGCATAAGCCTCAGAATTGACAGGGCTTCTAGATAAGAGTCCAAAAATCACAGTGAAAGTGAATAAGGGGTTTCTAAAACAGCAAACTGCCTAATGAGGAATCTCCTCTACCCCTCTGGAATGTCATCACCCAGTTTCAGAGTGGATATCGCCAGAGGTGACAACCTATCTTCGTGTTTAAAATCTTTGTCTCATGAACCAAGATGCGGCTTGTACTCTCAAAGCCCCATCTCACCACGTTGTAGGAAAGGAAATCTAGTTCAAAGTAAGTTCCATTTAACCTGCATTATCTGAGTGGATGCAAGACAGAGAGGTAAGTTCCAACCACACATGAGTTTGAGAGTCCGTAGTCATTTTCATTTATGACACTGACTAACTGGAATTGTAGTGATTGCTTGAGTGATAACTCCAGGGAGGCACTTGATAGCTCATCTCTGCAAAAGTGTGGTGAAAGAGACCCTACGTTTCTCAATATGAATTACACGTGGTTTTACCTGCTCCATTGCCAACACATTCTATTTCAATAACCACAGCTGGTGCAATGGTAAACAAAAGAAGGCTCTTGCTTTCAAAAAGTTGCACCACCCATTTGTTAAGCCATGTTTGTAAGCCATCCTAGAATCTCATACCCATTACTCAATGCCTCCGCAAATGCCACCACTTGTGTTTCCAAAGTAGACTGCTCTTGTTATTTTTACAAATTAAAGAATTAGAAAAACAATGCAGACATAAGGACTTTACATATTGATAGTTTATGCTAATTTTGTCCACATATTATGACTACAAATTAAGGCAATATGTTGTAAATATTCTTCATAGACAGGCAGTACATTTTAGTTGATAAGAAGACAATGAGCAGAGTGGTTTGTTGATGACATCGATGAAAAACAGGTTGCATGTTTGAGATCAGGGTCCCGGGCTTTCTGTTAAATAGTCTTTTTTAAAAAAGTTTTATAAATTTTCATCAAATCAGTGACAAATTCTGCAATATCTAAATAATTTAATGAATGACAGAATAGTCTATTTTTCAGAAGCTTTTTTTTACATCATTAACTTTTAAAAAATTGATGACGCTTCTGTTGAATATATTGCTTCTGTTGAATATATTGCTTCTGTTGAATATATTGCTTCTGTTGAATATATTGCTTCTGTTGAATATGGTTGTCTGTTTTGTTCTTTCCAACTTTTAGGTTCAGGGGCTACATGTGCAGGTTTATTGCATGGGGAAATTTCATGTCGCACAGGTTTGGGGTATGGATTATTTCATCACCCAGGTATAGTACCCAATTGGTATTTTTTCAATCTTTACCCTCCTCCCTCCACCCACGCTCAAGTAAGCCCTAATACCTATTGTTCCCTTCTTTGTGTGCATGTGTACTCAGTGTTTAGCTCCCACTAATAAGCGGGAACATGTAGTTTATGGTTTATTTGTTCTTGCATTAGTTTGCTTAGGATAACGGCCTCCAGCTCCATCTATGTTGCTACAAAGGACATGATTTCATTTTTTGTGGCTGTGCAGTATTCCATGGTGTATATGTACCATATTTCCTTTTTTATTTATTTTGTTTTGTTTTGTTTTTTTGAGATGGAGTCTCACACTGTTGCCAGGGCTGGAGTGTAGTGGCGCGATCTTGGCTCACTACAACCTCTGCCTCCTGGGTTCAAGCAATTCTCCTGCCTTAGCCTACTGAGTAGGTGCCCGCCACCATGCCCAGCTAATTTTTTGTATTTTTAGTAGAGATGAGGTTTCACCATGTTGGCCAGGCTGGTCTCAAACTCCTGACCTCGTGATCCACCTGTCTCGGCCTCCCAAAGTGCTGGGATTACAGGCATGAGCCACTGTGCCTGGCCACCACATTTTCTTTAATCTACTGTGGATGGTTATCTAGGTTGATTTCATGTCTTTGCTATTGTGAATAGTGCTGTAATGAACATACGTATGCATGTGTCTTTATGGTAGAATGATTTATATTCCTTTGGGTGTATATCTAGTGATATAATTGCTGGGTGGAATGGTAGTTCTGTTTTAAGTTCTTTGAGAAATCTCCAAACTGCTTTACACAGTAGCTGAATTAATAGCCATTCTGGCTGGTATGAGATGGTATCTCATTGTGTTTTGATTTGCTTTTCTCTAATAATTAGTGATGAAGAACATTTTTTCATTTGCTTGTTGAGTACATGTATGTCTTCTTTTGAGAAGTGTCTGTTTATATCTTTGCCCACTTTTAAATGGGGTTGCTTGTTTTCTTGATTGTGGACTTGTTTAAGTTCCTTGTAGATTCTGGATATTAGACCTTTGTCAGATGCATAATTTGCAAATATTTTCTCCCATTCTCTAGGTTGTCTGTTTCCTCTGTTGATGATGTCTTTTGTTGTGCAGACTATCTATGGTTTAACTAGGTCCTACTTGTCAATTTTTGTTTTCATTGCAATTGCTTTTGGAGTATTTGTCAGGAAATCTATGCCAGGGACATGTCCAGAATGATATTTTTTAGTTTTTCTTCTAGGATTTTATAGTTTTAGACTTTGTATTTAAGTCTTTAATTCATCTTGATTTGCTTTTTGTATATGGTGAAAGAAAGGAGCCCAGTTTTAATCTTCTTCATATTTGCAGCACCATTTATTGAACAGGAATTCTTTTTCCCATTGCTTGTTATTGTCAGCTTTGTCGAAGATCAGATGACTAAAGGTGTGTGGCTTTATTTCTGGGTTCTGTTATTTGTTGCTTGGGTCTATGTGTCCGTTTTTATACCAGTATCAGTGTTATTTTGGTTACTGTAGGCTTGTAGTGTATTTTGAAGTCAGATAATGTGATGTCTCCAGAATTGTTCTTTTTGCCTAGGATTGTTTTGGCTATTTGGGCCTTTTTTTTTTTTTTTTTTTTTTTTTTTTTTTTTGGTTTCATT
>NW_016804423.1:1279827-1311681 GCF_001698545.2 Rhinopithecus bieti
TTTTTTTTTTTTTTTTTTTTTTTTTTTTTTTGTGGTTCCATATGAATTCTGTAATAGTTCCTGCTAATTCTGTGAAAAATGTCATTGTAGTTTGATAGGAACAGCACTGAATCTGTAAATTGCTTTGGTTAGTATGGCCATTTTAACAATATTGATTATTCCTATCCACAAGCATAGTTTTTCAATTCGTTTGTGTAATCTCTGATTTCTTTCAGCAGTGTTTTGTAATTCTCATTATAAAGATCTTTCACCTACCTGGTTAGCTGTATTCTTAGGTGTTTTGTTTATCTCTGGCTATTGTGAGCAGAATGACTTTCTTGATATGGCTCTTAGCTCTTTTGGATGTGGGCATTGTGCATTACAAACTTCCCTCGTAACACTGCTTTAGCTGGGTCCTAGAGATTCTGGTGTGTTGTATCTTTGATTGGACTAGTTTTGAAGAATTTCTTGATTCCTACTTTAATTTCATTTTTTCCCCAAAAGTCATTCAGGAGCAGATTGTTTAAATTTCTATGTAGTTTCATGGTTTTGAATTACCTTCTTGGTGTTAATTTCTTTTTTTAACTTTTAAGTTTAGGGGTACATGTGCAGGATGTGCATGTTTGTTACATAAATGAACATGTGTTTTGGGGGTTTGTTGTACAGATTATTTCATCACCCAGGTGTGAAGCCTAGAATCCATTTGTTATTTTTCTTGATCATCTCCCTCCGCCCATCCTCTACCCTTCAATAGGTCACAGTATGTCTTGTTCCCCTCTATGTGTCCATGTGTTCTCATCATTTAACTCCCACTTGTAAGTGAGAACATGTGGTATTTGGTTTTCTGTTCCTGTGTTAGTTTGCTAAGGATAATGGCCTCTAGCTCCATTCATATCTCTGCAAAGGACATGGTTTCATTCTTTTTTATGGCTGCATAGTATTCCATGGTGTATATGTACCACTTTTTTTTTTTTTTTGATCTAGTCTATCATTGATGGGCATTTAGGCTGATTCCATGTCTTTGCTATTGTGAATAGTGCTGCAAGGAACATATGCATGCATGTGTCTTTATAATATAATGACTTATATTCCTTTAGTTATACCCCATATCCAGTAATGGGACTGCTGGGTCAAATGGTAATTGTCTTTATGCCTTTGAGGAATTGTCACACTGTCTTCCACAGTAGTTGAACTAATTTACACCCCCACCAACGGTGTAGAAGTGTTTCTTTTTTTTCTCCACAACTTCACCAGCATCTGTTATTTCTTGACTTTTTAATGTTAGCCATTCTGACTGGTGTGAGATGGTATCCCATTGTTGTTTTGATTTGCATTTCTCAATCAGTGATGTTCAGCTTTTTTTCATACGCCTTTGGGGCATGTATGTTTTCTTTTGAGAAGTATCTACTTATGTTGCACTGTGGTTTGAAAGTGTGGCTGGTATGATTTCAGTTTTTTTTTTTAATTTGTTGATAATTGCTTTATGGTAGAGCATGAGATCAATTTTAGAGTATGTGCCATGTGCAGATAAGAAGAATTCTTATATTCTTATATTCTGTTTTGTTGGGTGTAGTGTTCTGTAGATGTCTACTAGGTCAATTTGCTCAAATGTTTAGATCCTGAATATTTTTGTTACTTTTCTGTCTCGAACATCCACCTAATACTATCAGTGGGGTGTTGAAGTTTCCCACTATTATTGTGTGGTTATCTAAGTTTCTTCATCGGGCTCTACAAATTGTTTTGTGAATCTGGGTGCTCCAGTGTTGGATGCAAATATGTTTAGGATAGTTAAGTCTTGTTCTTGAATTGAACTCTTTATCATTATGTAATGCCCCTCTTTGTCCTTTTTGATAATAGTTGTTGGTTTGAAGTCTTTTTGGTCTGAAATAAGAATAGCAACCCCTGCTCTTTTTTTTTTTTTTTTTTTTTCCATTTGCTTGATAGCTCTTTCCCTATCCCATACTTTGAGCCTCTGGGTGTCACTGCATGTGGAATGGGCATCTTGAAGACAGCATACAGTTAGGTCTTGCTTCTTTATCCAATGGCCACTCTGCCCTTTAAGTGAGGTGTTCAGCCTGTTTACATTCACAGTTAATATTGGTATGTGTGCATTTGATCCTGTCATCATGTTGTCAGCTGGTTGGTATATAGACTTGATTGTGTAGTTGCTCTATAGTGTCGAGGTGTTTAAGTGTGTTTTTTTGATGGCTCCTAATGGTCTTTATTTCCATGGTTAGCACTCCTGCAAGGGTCACTTGTAAGGCAGGTCTGGTGGTAATGAATTCCCTTAGCATTTATTTGTCTGTAAAGGTAAATAATCATTTAAGCTAGATGAATAGAAGACATGATCAATAGTAGATAGATAGTAGTATATAAAACCCTGGTTTAAAAAAACACATGGTTTCGAAACCTAGAACCCAACTTTTGTTTTTCTAAGTTATTTTTAAAGGTAAATTTGATCTAAATTTGTATTAGTTCATTCTTGCATTGCTATGGAGAAATACATGAGGCCAGGCGTGGTGGCTCACGCCAGTAATCCCAGCACTTTTGTAGGCTAAGGTGGGTAGATCACAAGGTCAGGAGATCAAGACCATCCTGGCTAACATGGTGAAACCCTGTCTCTATTAAAATACAAAGAAAAAGAGCCGGGAGTGGTGGCAGGCGCCTGTAGTCCCAGCTACTCAGCTACTTGGGAGGCTGAGGCAGGAGAATGGTATGAACCCAGGAGGCAGGGCTTGCAATGAGGTGAGATTGCACCACTGCACTCCAGCCTGGGTGACAGAGCGAGACTCCATCTTAAAAAAGAAAAAAAAAGAAGAAGAAGAAAAAAAGAAATATGTGATACTGGGTAATTTGTAAAGAAAAGAGGTTTAATCGGCTCATGGTTCTGCAGGCTGTACAGGAAGCATGGTGGCGTCTGCTTCTGGGGGCCCCTGGACACTTTTATTCATAGCAGAAGGTAAACCAGGAGCAGGCATCTTCCATGGCAGAAGCAGGTGGTGAGAAGGGGCGGTGGTGCTACACACTTTTAAACAACCAGATCTCTTCTGAAAACTCACTTACTATCATGAGCACAGCATCAAGGGGACAGTGCTGAAACATTTATGAAAAACATGTCCTGATCCAGTCACCTCCTACCATGCCCCACTTCCAATATTACAGGTCCAAACTTGACATAAGATTTGGTGAGGACACAGGTCCAAACCATATCAAGACTCTTACTGTTGCTGAAATAATATAGCAAGTAAATGTTTTGACTTTGAGCCTAAAGGTTAGGCTCAACCTCCTGTATCATGTTTCTTCTCTGATTTCTAGCACTGTATCATCAAGAAGGGACAATGTTTTTCCCTTATGTTAGAAATCACATTTGAAACTGAAAATAAGACTTTCACTTTAGAACCAATTGATGTATTGCATTCAGAATGGGTCACAAATGTAGAAGTTTTTTCAGACTCTGGGACGTGTCTAAGAGATAATGACCTGACAGTGAAAAACATAGAAAATGTCAAATAATGAAATGTAAAGACTTAAAAACTTCTCTGCAGAAGGAAGGACATCCTCCTCTCAAATAAAGAAGGCAAAAAAGAGAAAAAAGAAGGAAGGGGATATTTTTGATATTTAAAGAGCAGTAACATGACAGGATAAAATTAGAATCAATTGATAGAACTTACAGAGTTTAAGACTTTCTTGAGATATAATATACATACTGTAAAATTTACTTATTTTAAATGTGAAATTCAATGATTTTAATATGTTTACAAAGCTGTGCAAGAAGTTACAGAATTTACTTAAAAATATTAGGAACTTGAAATTAGAATCACAGGAAGAGAGAACTTAAAGGAATATGCAAAAGAAAGAAAAGAAGAAAGGAAAGAAAGAAAGAGAAAGAAAGAGGGAGAGAGAGAATGAAAGAAAAGAAAGAAAGAAGAAAGAAAAAAGAAAGAAAGAGAAAGGAAGGAAGAAGAAAAAGAGAGGAAGGTGAACGAGAAAAAGAAGAAAGAAAAGAAAGAAAGAAATAGAAACAAAGAGAGAAAGAGAAAGAAAGGTAGGCTGAGAAAAGTCTTGATGCACCCTTTGAGACAACATGTCAATTTTAATATCTTTTCAATTTTAGAATATATTTAGATTTACAAAAGTTGCAAACTTGTACAGATAATCCCTACAATTCCTCACCCAGTTTCTCCTATTTTTAATACATTACTCACAAAATATTTGTCACAGCTAAGAAACTAACAATGGCACATTGTTATTAACTAAACTCCATACTCTATTGGGATTTTAGTAGTCTTTCTACTTATGTTCTTTTTCTGGTCCTGAGTCTAGTCACCTGTACCTCATTGCATTAGCTGACATGTCTCCTTAACATCCCCTGGTCTCTGACAGTTTCTAGTGGTTCCTTATTTTTCATGACCTTGACAGTCTTAAGGAGTATTGGGTGTTTTATAGAGTAACTCTCAGTTTGGGTTTATCTGATATTTTTCTTATGGTTAGGAGCGGGTTATATGTCTTTTGGAAAATAACATCTTACATATCTCATCAAATCAGGGTACATGATCACCTGGCCACATAGTGTTTGCCAAATTCCCAAGAGATCATTTAGAAATTCAGATTTTTTTCTTTACTCATGAAACTATTTAACTGTACATGCTACATTAATTTGGAAACAAACCCACAAAATATTCAGGCTAGACAATGTAGCCTATTCCTTCCTTTACATTGATGTACATGTGTTTCACCACTAGAGGGAAGCACCTGAACAAGTAAAGCGAACAGTTGGGTTATTCTTAAATGCAATTAAATTGATGATAGACAAACACCAAAATTTATAAAAGCATGAACAGAAAGAATATTAAGAGACCAAACAGATGGTTTCAGTGTTTCCTCAAACCATATTCCATGCCTAATGAAAGTTTACGACATGGCAGCTTCTACTTTTTTCCTATTTGTTGGAACCCATGGTTCCAGTTCAGTTCCATATCAGTTGTGTACCTGAGGACTTTGACACACTTACAATCTCCACACCTTGGGAGCAAAGAGGAGGAATGACGGCAGATAGAGGCTGTAGAGAGGGACGTTAAAGGACAAGGTCTACCCTAAATTGGTTCAGGCTTTGTAGAAATCTCTTTCTACTTTTGACTTTAAACAGCTCCTCCTCAAATTAGCCTGTATTTCCCAGGAAACGGTTACTGGGATTTTTCCTCGGTCTGACATATTTTTTTCTGGTTCTTCAATGTCTTGACTTCCTAATCCCTTTCTAGATTATGAACACTTTTTTATCTTCAGCCCAAAATATGCACATCCTTGATTGATGTACAATGAGATATATACCTGCCCTTTATTGTTTTTTTTTTGATATATCCTGACACCTACACATAGCACATGTTTGTCTCCCTCTGTTTATATTTTTAGGCTATTTATGTATCAGTCACTGCTCTAACACAATTTCATCTATTATCTAATTTAATTTTTAAAAATTAATTTCTTAAAATTAGTAAACTTTAGTTTTTTAGAGAAGTTTGGGGTTTATAGAAAAATTGAGCAGAAAGCACAGGGTTCCCACATACTCCCTGTTTCCTAACCCTACAGTTTCCCCTATTGATGAAATCTTTCATTAGTTTGGGACATTTGCTATAATTAATGAACATTTTTGCGTTTCTTGAAAAACTTTGATGTGTTAAGTCCATAGTTTACATTAAGAATCACTTTGTGTCATAAAGTTCTGTGAGATTTGACGAGTGCATAAAGTCCTGCATCCACCATTACAGTAATGCGGAATATTATTGCTGCCCTGTACAGCCCCTGAGCTCCACCTCATCATCCTCTCTCCTCGCATGCAAACCCATGGCAATCACTAATACGTTACCGCCTCCATCATTTTGCTTTCTTCAGGATGTCATACAGTTGCAACAATCGTATGTAGCCTTTTCAGATTGTCTTCTTTCACTCAGCAATCTTCACTTAATGTTCCTCCATGTCTTTTCACGGTTTGATATCTCATTTCTTTTTATTGCCTAGTAGTATTCCACTGTGTGGATAATCCACAATTTGTTTATCCATTCACCTGTTGAAGGACATCTTGGTTGCTTCTAATTTTCAGCAATTAGGAATAAAACTGCTATAAAGGTAGGATTTTGAGTGGATGCCAGTTTTTGACTTATTTGGACAAATGCCTCATACTGTGTAGCAAGACTACTGGATCCGATGGCCAGACTATGGTTAGCTTTGCAAGAAACTGCCAACTTGCCTTCTAAAGTAGCTGTATCATTTTGCATTCCCACAAGCAAGGAATGAGAGTTCCCATTGCTCCGCGTCTTCCCCAGCCTTTAATGTTGGTGTTTCAGATTTAAGACATTCTAACAGGTGAAGAGAAGCGTTTTATTGTTGTTTTAATTTGCAATTTTCTCATGACCTATGATGTTAAGCGTCTTTCATATGCTTTCCTGCCGTCTGTATATCTTCTTTGGCCAGATACCAGTTTAGATCTTTTACCCACTTTTTAATTGAGTTGTTTTCTTATTGTTAAGTTTTAAGAATTCTTTGTCTATTTTGGATGCAAGTTATGTGTCAGATACGAGTTTTGCAAACATTTTCTCCTCATCCATGACTTTTTATTGTTTAAATCTAATTTGATTTTTGAAACAACTCATTGGGGCAGATGCTATTATTAACTGTGCCTTACAGATGAGGAAATAGTGCCACAGAGAAGTTATGTATCTTGCCCAAAGTCTCAAAAACTAGTGTGAAGTGTATCTAGAATGCGGAGCCTGGCAATCTGAGTGCAGTCTGTTAAGCTTTCTGCTTCATCACCCTTGTCCTAAGCACTCATTAGCTTTGCAGAGCAGACCACTCATACTCAGCTGAGACCAGTTATGATGGCGAGCCCCTGATATTGGTCTATTTTTCCATCTGGACACTAATGCTTACTTAGAAATGAAAAGAAAAAGAAGGGCCATGGGCTAGCAATAGTAAACGCTTAAGAACAGATTTTAAATACTGTAAAATCAGATACAGCTTTTAAAATGATGGATTGAGACCAACAGGAGGTGATTTTTTTACTGTCAGTGAATAATGAGATGGTTTCTTAAAGAATCACATTTTAAAGTCTGCTGTAACTTTCACACAGAAAATAACTTTAGCCCTTTCCTTTGTGGAAGGGAAAATGAAGCTTCAGGAGTGAGATCTAGTGTGCAACTATCTTCATTTTAACCACTTTGGCCTAGATATGTTCCAAGGAGAGAGAAATCGTGTTCTGTAGCGTGCTTGATCAAAGGACACCCACAGAACAAAAGGCACATGGGTGACATTGTGGGTGCCTTACCAACAGAGCCAATCTTTCTCAAACTGTGCTGAGATCACCAACACCTTCTAATATCAAACTATCAAATTTGGGGCCAGAAACTGATGATCCTTTAACTGCAGAAATATTCATTCATTGGCAGCTTGCTGGCGAATTGGCTTTGTGAGCCCCACTATAGGGAATTACCTATGTTTTACATCAATGATAGCATTCATCACCATTCAAATAGGAAAACAAATGCTTGCCTTAATGCCACTCCTTGTTTTCTTGATTGCCCTCATTGTTGTGAGTTGCTTTGTAAAATCAGTTAATAAGAGTGTGTTGTGTTTATACTGTATTGTATGACATATGTATTCATCTGCTAAGACTGCCATAACAAAATACCACAAACTGGATGGCTTAACTAAAAGAGACCTATTCTCTTTTCTTTTCTTTTTTCTTTTTCTTGAGACAGAGTCTCGCTCTGTTACCCAGAATGGAGTGCAGTGGCAAGCTCTTGGTTCAATGTAACCTCCACCTCCCAGGTTCAAGCAATTCTCGTGCCTCAGCCTCCTGAGTAGCTGGGATTATAGGCACCTGCCACCACACCTGGCTGATTTTTGTATTTTTAGTAGAGACGGGGTTTCACCATGTTGGCCAGCCTGGTCTCAAATTCTTAGCCTCAAGTGATCTACCTGCCTCAGTCTCCCAAAGTGCTGGGATTACAGGTATGAGCCACCGTATTCAGTCAGAGACTTGTTTTCTCGTGGTTCTGGAACCAGATATCTGAATGCAAGGAGTCACCAGGGTTTGTTTTTTTGAGACCTCTCTCCTTGACTTGCAGATGGCTGTCCTGCTGTGTCCGCAAAAGGCTTTTTCTCTGTGCATGCATCTCTGCTGTCTCGTTCTCGGCATTAATCCTATTAGATTAGTGCCCAATCTTATCACCTTTATCTAACCTAAATTACCTAAAGGTTGTAGCACCAAATATTATTATATTGAGGCTTAGAGCTTCAAATATGAATGGGGCACAATTCCGCCCATAGCAATACACCCGTACAGGTTCCTGCTGCATACATTCTGGGGTTCCCCTCCAGGGATTTATTTCCTGGCTCCCAGTGTCAACCTTGAATATCAGGAGTTTGCAGCCACCACTGTGGTTTTATTTATTATGGCTCTACTGTCCATTAATTCTTAAATTCTTTGAAGCTCTTTATACTGTCAGCTAGTGTTTTCTCTTGGGTAATAAGTTTAACATGTTTTTTTCTAGAGTAAAGTGATGACTAGGAGGCAGGACTAAGCTGCATCTCCCACTTGGACGGAAAAAGCAGCAGGTGGAGACTCACATCGCGAACTTTTGCTCCAAGAACTACCACAGGAAAATACCGAGAAAGCCAAGAGAATCCACAGACCCTTTGAAGGAAGCAGATGGCTCCTGCAGGCCCCAGGAGGCAGCCCCCAAACGGTGAGTACCCAAAGTGTGAAAGTATGAAAGGGGGGCCATCCACCCCCAAACAGGCACCGTCACTGGGAAACCTGATGGTCTAGATCCCGGAAGAAGGATTCCACCTTGCCTGGAGCTGAGACAACTTACAGAGCTGAGTGAGATACAAAGGTAGAGAATCAGCAGAGAGCACCCTGTGGGCTCTCAGTCCCCAGGGAAGCCACCTCTGACTTTGTCTCATAGACGTCCTTGGTACAAAGGTAGAGAATCAGCAGAGAGCACCCTGTGGGCTCTCAGTCCCCAGGGAAGCCACCTCTGACTTTGTCTCATAGACACCCTTGGGGAGGGCTGCAAGAAGAACTGGGAAAAGACGACAGTGAGAAGGAAACTTCCAGCTGAACTTGGTTAACAATTTCGACGGAAGGCAAATGTTCCTGGACAGAACTCACGGGGTGGGGGGAGGGGGTGAATCAGGAGTGCAGATGAAGCACAGAAGCTGCGGCAGGTGGGGAGGCACAAAACCTGAAAGCCCTGCTTGCTTTCACAGCCAGGAGGCTGGTAGCCTGAGGCAAGTTCTCAGCCCTGCTCACCCACTGTCCGGAAACAAACTCTGTGCTGTTGAGGGAAACACAGCAGGAATGAGACTGGCCTTTTGAGCTGCATGGGGAGCTGGGTGAGGGCTGTCATTGCCAACTTTCCCCCCACTTCCCTGACAACCTGCATGACATAGACGATGCAGGAAGAATGCCCCCGGGAGCATAACTCCCTTGGCCTGAAGAACACGCCCTCATCCCCCACAGCAGCCACAGCAAACCCCGGCCAAGGAGAGTTTGAGCTCAGACAGGCCTAACCCTGCTCCCACCTGTTGTTTTTCTCTACCTGCCCTGGTAACCAAAGACAAAAGACTTATTCTCTTGGGAGCACTAGGGCCCTACCCAGTGCCTGATCCTCTCTATACTGTCACAGCTGATGCTCTCTTGAAGGCAGCACCTCCTGGCAGGAGGCCACCAGCACAAAAATAGTGCAGTAAACAAAACCACAACTCACAGTGTCCATTTCATTCCCCTGCCACCTCCACTAGAGCAGGCGCTTCTATTCCCAGCTGAGAGACACGAAGACAGTTCACATTGCAGGACTCTGTGCAGATACCCCCTAGTACCAGCCTGGAGCCTGGTAGCTCCTCTGGGTGGTTAGACCAAAAAGAGGCATATCAATTACTGTAGTTCAACACGCAAGAAGCCACATCCCTAGGAAAAGGGGGCGAGCACTACATCAAGGGAGCACCCTGCCCGGGCATGGTGGCTCATGCCTGTAATCCCAGCACTTTGGGAGGCTGAGGCGGGTGGATCACAAGGTCAGGAGATCGAGACCATCCTGGCCAACACGGTGAAACCCTGTCTCTACTAAAAAAAAAAAAAAAAAAATGCAAAAATTTAGCCAGGTGTGGTGGTGGGTGTCTGTAGTCCCAGCTACTCAGGAGGCTGAGGCAGGAGAATGGTGTGAACCCGGGAGGCGGAGCTTGCAGTGAGCCAAGATTGCACTACTACACTCCAGCCTGGGCAATAGAGCGAGACAGATTCTGTCTCAAAAAAAAAAAAAAAAAAAAAAAAAAAAAAAAAAAGAAGAAGAAGAAGAAGAAAGACAGAAAAAGGGAGTACCCTGTTGGACAAAGAAATCTGAACAGTAACTCTTGAGCTCCAGATCTTCCCTCTGACATAGTCTACCCAAATGAGATGAAACCAGAAAAACAATTCTGGGAATATGATGAAACAAATTCTTTAACACCCCAAAAGATCACACTAGCAAAGGAAAACCTATCAGATTAACAGTGGATTTATCAGCAGTAACCTTACAGGTTACAAGGGATTGGGGCCCTATCTTCAGCCTCCTCAAACAAAACAATTATCAGTCAAGAAATTTGTATCCAGGAAAACTAAACTTCATAAACGAAAGAAAGATACAGTCTTTTTCAGACAAAAAAAAAATGCTGAGAGAATTTACCGCTACCAAGCCAACACAACAAAAACTACTAAAAGGAGTTCTAAATCTTGAAACAAATCCTCAAAATACACCAAAATAGAACCTCCTTAAAGCATTAATCTCATAGGACCTGTAAAACAAAAACACAATAATAATAATAATAAACCAAGATGTTAAGGCAACAAATAGCACGATGAATAGAATAGTACCTCACATCTCAATATCAACATGGAATGTAAAGGGTTTAACTGCTCCATTTACAAGATACAGAATAGCAGAATGGGTAAGAACTCACCAACAAAGTATCTGTTGTCTTCAAGAGACTCACCTGACACGTAAGGACTCACATAAACTTAAAGGGGTGAAAAAAGATATTCCATGCAAATGGACACCAAAAGCAAGCAGGAGTAGCCTCTCTTGTATCACAAAAAGCAAACTTTAAAGCAGCAGCTTTTTAAAAAGACAAAGAGGGATACCATACAATGATAAAAGAACGAGTCCAACAGGAAAATATCACAATCCTAAATATATGCACCTAACACTGGAGCTCCCAAATTTATAAAACAATTACTACTAGACCTAAGAAATGAGATAGACAGCAACACAATAATAGTGGGGGACTCCAGTACTCCACTGACAGAACTGCACAGGCCATCAAGACAGAAAGTCAACAAAGAAACAATGTATTTATACTATACCTGAGAACAAATAGACTTAACAGATATTTACAGAACATTCTACCCAATAACTGCAGAATATACATTCTGTTCATCAGCACATGGAACATTCTCCAAGACAAACCACATCATAGGCCACAAAACAAGTCTCAATACATTTAAGAATATTAAAACTATATCAAGTACTCTCTCAGAACAGAGTGGAATAAAACTGGAAATAACTCCCAAAGCAACCTTCAAAACCATGCAAATATATGGAAATCAACCTGCTCCTGAATGATCATTAGGTCAATAATGAAATCAAGATAAAAATTTAAAAATTATTTGAACTACATGATAATAGTAACACAACCTAGCAAAACCTCTAAGATACAGCAAAAGTGGTGTTAAGAGAAAAGCGTATAGCCTTAAATGCCTACATCAAAGAAAGCACAAATAGACAATGTAAGGTCACACCCTGAGGAAGTAGAGATATAAGAACAAACCAAACCCAAACCCAGCAGAATAAAATAGATAACAAATATCAGAGCAGAACTAAATGAAATTAAACAAACAAACAGAAAAAATACCAAAGATACATGAAACAAAAGGCTGGTTCTCTTTATGAACAAAATTGATAGACCATTAGTGAGATTAACAAGTAAAGAAGAGAGGAAATCCAAATAAGCTCAATTAGAAATGAAATGGGAGGTATTACAACCAATACCACAGAAATACAAAAGATTATTCAGGGCTATTATGAACACCTTTGTGTGCATAAACTAGAAAACCTAGAGGAGATGGAAAAATTCCTGGAAATATAGTGCCCTCCTAGATTAAACCAGGAAGAAATAGAAAGTCTCAACAGACCAAAAGTAAGCAGCGAGATTGAAATGGTAATTTTAAAAATTGCCAACAAAAAAAGTCCAAGACCAGATGGATTCACAGCTGAATTCTATCAGACATTCAAAGATTAATTGGTGCCAATTCTATTGACACTATTCCACAAGATAGAAAAAGAGGAAATCCTCCCTAAATCTTTCTATGAAGCCAGTATCACCCCAGTACCAAAACCAGGAGAGGACATAACACAAAAAGAAAACTACAGACCAACATCCCTGATGAACATAGATGCAAAAATCCTTAACAAATTACTAGCTAACTGAATCCAACAGTATATCAAAAAGATAATCCACCATGATCAAATGGGTTTCATATGAGGGATGCAAGGATGGTTTAACATACACAAATCAGTAAATGTGACACACCACATAAACATAATTAAAAAGCCAAATCACATGATTATCTCAGTAGATGCAGACAAGGCATTTGACCAAGATCCAGCATCACTTTATGATTAAAACCCTCAGCAAAATTGGCATAGAAGCTACATACCTTAATGTAATAAAAGCCATTTGTGACAAGCCCACAGCCGATATCATACTGAACAGGGAAAAGTTGAAAGCATTCCCCCTGAGAACTGGAACAAGACAAGGATGCCCACTGTCACCACTTCTATTCAACACAGGACTGGAAGTCCTAGTCAGAAAAATCAGACAAGAGAAAGAGGAAGTCAAACTGTTGCTGTTAGCTGATGATGTGACTGTGTGCCTAGAAAACCCTAAATACTCATCCAAAAAGCTCCTAGAACTGATAAATGAATTCAGCAAAGGTTCAAGATGACAAAATTAATGTACACCAATCAATATCTCTACTATACATCAACAGTGACCAAGCTGAGCATCAAATCAAGAACTCAACTCATTTTACAATGGCTGCAAAAAAAAGTAATAAAATAAAATACTTAGTAATATAACTAACCAAGGAGGTGAAAGGCCTCTGCAAGGAAAACTACAAAACACTGCTGAAAGAAATTGTAGATGACACAAACAAAGGGAAATACATCCCATGTTCATGGATGGATAGAATCAATATTGTGAAAAAGACTGTACTGCAAAAGCAATCTACAAATTCAATGCAATTTCTATCAAAATGCCATGAGCATTCTTCACAGAACTAGAAAGAAAATCCTAAAATTCATATGGAACCAAAAAAAAGCCTACATAGCCAAAGCAAGACTAAGCAAAAAGAACAAATCTGGAGGCATTACATTACCTGACTTCAAACTATACTATAAGGCCATGGTCACCAAAACAGCATAGTACTAGTATAAAAATAGGCACATAGATCAGTGGAACACAATAGAGAACCCGGAAATAGAGCCAATACTTATAGCTAACTAATCTTCAACCAAGCAAACAAAAACATAAAGTGGGGAAAAGACACCCTATTCAGCAAATGGTACTGGGATAATTGGCTAGCCACATGTAGAAGAATGAAACTGGATCCTCATCTCTCACCTTACACAAAAATCAACTCAAAATGGATGAAGGTCTTAAACCTAAGACCTGAAACCATAAAAACTGTAGAAGACAACATCAGAAAATCCCTTCTAGTCATTGGCTTAGGTAAAGACTTCATGACCAAGAATCCAAAAAGCAAATACAAGAAAACAAAGATGAATAGCTGGGACCTAATTAAACTAAAAGCTTCTGCACAGCAAAAGAAACAATCAGCAGAGTAAACAGAAAACCCACAGAGGGGAGAAAATCTTTGCAATCTGTACATCTGAAAATGAATAATATCCAGAATCTACAATGAACTAAAAGAAATAAGCAAGAAAAAACAAACAATCCCATTAAAAAGCAGGCTAAGGACATGAACAGATAATTCTCAAAATAAGATATAAAAGTAGCCAACAAACATTTGAAAAAATGTGCAACATAATTAATGATCAGGGAAATGCAAATCAAAACCACAATATGATGCCACTTTATTCCTGCAAGAATAGCCAAAATCCAAAATAAAATAAAATAAAATAGATGTTGGCATAGATGTGGTGAAAAGGGAACACTTTTACACTGTTAGTGGGACAACCACTATGGAAAACAATGTGAATGTTCCTTAAAGAACTAAAAGTAGAACGAACGACCATTTGATCCAGCCATCCCACTATGAGTATCCAGAGGACAAGAAGTCATTATATGAAAAAGATACATAGGCATGTTTATAGCAGCACAATTCAAAACTGCAAAAATATAGAACCAGTCCAAATGCCCATCAATCACCTAGTGGATAAAGAAATTGTGGTATATATAGACCATGGAATACTACTCAGCCATGAAAATAAGCAAAATAATGACATTCACGGAAACCTGAATGGAATTGGAGACCATTATTCTGAGTGAAGTAACTCAGGAATGGAAAACCAAACATATGTTCTCACTCAAAAGTGGGAGCTAAGCTATGAGGATGCAAAGGCATAGAATGATACAATGAACTTTGAGGAGTTGGGGGAAAGGGTGGGAGGGGGAATGAGGGATAAAAACATACACATTGGGTACAGTGTATACTGCTCAGGTGATGGGTGCCCCAAAATCTCAGAAATCAGCACTGAAGAACTTATTCACGTAAACAAACACCACCTGTTTCCCAAAAACCTATGGAAATAAAAAAGCATGTTTTATTTAGAGAAAAAATACATTTGACAGGTTTTCTTCCAAAGGTGATAAGCTTAACAGTGGAGGGTATAGACCTTGATGCTGGACTTAAATTCTCACTAATTTAAGGAATCGTCATCAACAAAGGAGGAAAGAGAGAGAAAAGACTTGGGAAATGGGCTTGGTGATTGGTGGAGGAGGCATGGGAGTTATCTTGAACATTTGAAGTGTTGTCTTTAAGAAGCAGTATTAGCTTTTTCTGTTCTGTATAACTCTAGAGAGCACCTCTAGGCTCATCTTGAGGCTTTTTTCTTTCTTTCTTTTTTTTTTTTTTTTTTTTTGCACAAGGGGGATGTTTTTCTAGGAAGTGTAGGTGAAGTATAACCAGCTACCTTACCACCAGTCAGAGCATTCTGGTGACATCAGCATTTCCCACACTAAATATGCTGCAGAGCCCTATCTACTTTCTCAACATTAACACCCAGCAACGAGGAGAGGAGAGAGGCCCAGGGAAGACAGCCACCACCAGGTGCACAAAGGTTGAAAGAGGACGTTTGTGGGAAGTAGATATTCGTGAGTGTGGATTTAGAAGTTTTTTTCCCTGTGATGGGCTGAGTGATGGGTGAGAGCTGGAGAAAACAGAGGTAAGGCACATGATTTCAAGTGGTTTGAAGGTAAAAGGTAACTTTTTTTCAACTGCCTTGATGATGAAGGAAGTGGGAGCAGTAGGTGGAGGGGCATCCCTGGCACATTCACAGGCTGAAATCAGGAGCCAGAGAAGGGGTTTGAAGATGGAGAAGAGGGAGGCAATGTGGGCCCCTGGAGGGCTGGAAGGGTGTGGACAGTGTGAGGACTGCTCTAGCTGAGGCAGGATGGAAAAATCCAAGGTGGCCCAGAGGTCAAATATAGTGTAAAAAAGTACAATGATGCCTGAGACTATGTCCTTTGTAAGGTGTGCTGGATAAGTTTACTGACTGCATAGAGTGTGCTGGATTCAGGGCTAAATATTCTCATTCTCTTTCGGCTCCTTCTTCCTCCTGGAAATTTGCCTCAGATCTCTGTGTCACTGTCCAGGAATACACTTATGCCATGTGCAGTTTGATTTCTGATGCCAGCAGTGGGTCCCTTCTCCTCTCTCTCTCCACCCTTTTTCCAGCAACACAGGCAGTCCAGGGGCTGAGCAGGTCCTCCTACCTGATCCATCCCTCTGTCTGCAAACTCTCCTGTCACAAGTGAGTGGCTCACAGCCTCCAGAAAACACCAGTCAGTTACACTGTGATGTGCAGTCTGGCCAGGGCTCAGTGGAGAAGCCCATGCTCATTTATCCATCACTGAATGTCGGTTGTGCCTCAGGAAATAGTCTGGTTGCCAGATACAGACTGGCGAAGAAAATGGACGTGATTAGTCCTCTTTTGGTCCATATAATGTGAAGACTGTTACGTGAGCTAATGTGTGCTGAGCAAAGGGAGGATTTGGATTCTTCTGTTTTGTTGGTCAATCCTCTTCTCCCATCAGATCATTGTGGAAATCCACAGAGTCCCAGTGACCTTCCTTGGTAAAGCCCTTAGTAGTTTTATATTTTAAGCAGTTTAATGAAGACCACAATGAATGAGATTACAGGTAATTAATGATTTAGTGAACTGTCTGCAGTACTATTGAACATGAGCTGCAGAAATTTTTATGAAATGGTAGGCTGGTCCTTCCCTACCTCTCTCCAACACCTCTGCCCCACCACCTGAAAACCCTCACTCTGCTGCCTGTGAAGCAGTACGAGAGTTTGAGAGATAGATTTTCAGAGCCTCATTTTCTGCCCTTTGAATGGTGAAAAAGCATTTTCTTTAAATTGAATACTTGCAAGCCTCATCTCATTGAAGTTTTTGGATGAGAAGCTCCATTTCAGCTTAAATTATTATGGTCTTCATACTGTTTCCTAAACCAACTGCTTTAACTCATGGTGGAAAATGCATCTACATTTCTTTCTTTCCATTTCTAATTAGCTTTTGAGTTTAATAATGAATTAAGTTTAATAGGCCCTGAGCCCTAGAGGCAGCCTTTTTGAATTTCACTTACTTTTGTTTGAACTGGAGTAGCCATGCATCACCAAGACTGAACGAATTCATCTGTATTGTGAATTATATTAATAAAAAACCATGGAAATGGTAGAATTTTAATGACGAGGTTGCTATTATCTAGAAATATTATAACTTTAATGATTGTGTTATTTATCTTAAAGTCTCAAATCATCATTTTCTTTTAAATGAGTGCACCAGACCAAAACAATGTGATGAATCAGAGAATATTTGATATTTTAAGGACCATCCACATTTTACACTTTAACTAGAAAAAGCCTTCTGTAAATCTTCACCCACACACTTTTCTTTGAACTTACCAGCTATGAATTTATAATTGCGGAGAAGCATGTCTGTGGCAGTTGGGGTGGAATAATTTGTATTTGATTTTGATTAATTTCAATTGGACATCAGTATGTTTGCTTATATAGGAAATCACTTTCTTGGCCAGGAAGATTTTGCAAATCTCTCTAATTGGAGTCCCTTAACCCTTCCTCTGAAATGGCACAGGACTTTGCTTTTACATGTTTGGGGTATCTTACGTGCTTGAAGAGCAGCTTTCTATCCTGACAGTAGCGTGGGAGCTACAGTCCAAGGAAACTGGTTTGAATTCCAACTGTGCTCATTTTAGATATGCATACTTGAGCAAGTGCTTACATTTCCTGGGTCTCGGTTTCCTGATCTGT
Source organism: Rhinopithecus bieti (assembly GCF_001698545.2). Taxonomy (NCBI): domain Eukaryota; kingdom Metazoa; phylum Chordata; class Mammalia; order Primates; family Cercopithecidae; genus Rhinopithecus; species Rhinopithecus bieti. Next base: position 1,297,418 of record NW_016804423.1, read on the forward strand.
GAAACAGGGATACTAATTTATAGGAGGGTTGGTGTGCAAATGAGAGACAAGCTGACAAAACACGGAGCTCAGTTCCTGCCCACAGTGGTCAGGCAATTATTGGGCCGTTGCATCTGCCTTTGTCACTAGACAGGTGCTGATCAGGGCAAAGGCTATTTCTGTCTTGTTCACTTTTCTATCCCCATTCCTTAGCACAGTGTTTTACTTACAAAAGGGATCAGTTCATGTTTCTTGATTGTGAAAATTAAGTAAAGCCCATTATAAACTCTAACAAGAAAATCTAAAAAGCTGTGAAATTCCCACTTTCCTGCCCTACATCAATTTCTTTCTGTATGTGATGCTAGTTTGTAAATAGATGAAGGCGCTTACATTATGCATTAGCTAAGGTCTTATCTAGTGGGTAAAATGATTTTCACATCTCAAGTAAACAGAGAGAGTTGAAACGGCCACAAAGAATTTACATTCTATGTTGTTTCCTATATCCATAATTCTCATTGTGTCAACACAGTGGTTCAAAAGAGCTTGTCAATAAGCTTAGCAAATAAAAATGACACCAGATAAGTTACAATTCAGATAACAAAAAGTTTAATGTAAAGATGCTATTTTTTTCATTTCTCGTGGGTAGTCATTGTGAGAGATTGTGACGTCTGTTTAAAATGTAAGACTTATTTTCTAATACCATGCCCATATGAATTTAATAAGTACAATTATTTCCCCCATGCTGGTTCTTGGATTCAAACCTCATAGAACATGACTAATTCATGAAGTAATGTAATTAGCTACATGTTTTAATTAAGAAGCTTCGGGCACATGCACTTTGCTCTTGTTCCCCCTTCTATAGTTTATACATTTTCTCCTTTGGAGATGTATGATGAGGATGGGAGTTGCCTGTCAGAATGAGAGTTGGAGAACTTCTGCTTACAGAAGTCACTATTAAGTGTCTACTGAAATGGACTAGATGTCCACCAGACAAAGCTGCAGAATAAAATAAGTGATAATAACTACAAAAGCTGGACATGAACAAAAACCGCAACCAGGAGGCCCTGGAGGATGAAGAGAAGCAGACAATTCCCAGGGAAGAGCAGGCTTACTCAGAGAAGGGAAGGTAGAAACTCCTTAAGTTAGGTGGGAGGGTGGCAGCGGGGCTGAGGCTAGAAAATTACTTGTTGGGTACAATGTTCACCATTGGGGTGACGGGTCCTCTCCAAGCTCAGACTTCAATATATTCGTGTAACAAAACTGAACTTGGATGTATTTCATAAGTCTATACATTTTTTTAAAAAAGAAACTCCCTAAGTAATTTTTCTTTGGGGTTGTGGGGCACATGTGAAAAAAAATCTAGCATCTTTCTACTAGATAAATAAGAAACCAGAAAAAAAGCTATTGCAGAAACTAGGAAATTCTCGAAGGAAACAACCGAAGGATGAATGTCCAGAATCAACCTACCTACAACCCTGACCCCCGAAACATGCATAGGAAGAATAAACTCAGTATATCAGCTAAGGACAAAATATCTGAATTGAGACCAGAACTGCTGCCCAAGAAACTGAGATTGCAGTTCAAACCCAGCTAACGAAATTTTATATAATTACTGAAATGTATAAATCCACATACCAAAACTGTAAATGCTTTTGTATGTAACTATTACATATATAAAAAAAGAAATAATGACGGTATAAGGATCATTTAAGGTATAATATGAATTTAAGCAAAATTACTAATTTTGTCTATTTTGTAGTTTTACCTATTTTCAACTAATCTTTTTTTTTTCAACAAGCAGCCTCAATGTAAAAGCCGTATCATTTTGTCTTTTTAGATTTTCATTGCCAGTTGTTGGTAGATTTAAAATTTATGAAGCCATCTTTATTTCTCTCTGTGTATGTATTTTTTTATTTATTTATGATTAGCATAATTGTAAAAAACATTTAAGCTTTGCTCACTCTCTTAGATTTTGAAGAGACCTTCAGTATTTTGTGTTGGCATATCCAATCATTTATTTCATCGCTTAATAAATTAAACCTTTTCTGAGATAGATATACATCTGCTGGAAATGGGCCTAAATGAAATTGGCAACTCACATGTGTCATATCGTTTTTTATGCACTTCAGTAGTTACTAACAATTAGAGGTAGGCAGCCCACCCCTGCCCCAGCAAACTGTCTACCAGGAGGTGCACTGCAAAGATGAGTATTGCAATCTGCATACAGACATAAAACCAATTCTCTGTCCTTTTGTGTACTTTGGTAAGTAGTATGTATGAAAGATTTACTCGGGTGCAAATTCAAAAAGTTCTAAAGGTAGAATATACCAAATTGTTTGAAGTATTAGGCCAAAGGATTAACCAGAGGTTTAGACCTCCGGCACCATTTTAGAAGGTTAATCTTAATTTTACATTTACCAAATGAGCCAAGAGAGACACCTAACTATCCTCAGCAGTCGTATATCATGTACACCACTCATTTCTCCAATGAAATACTATTTGTACCATCCCTTATGCTGATTAATAATTTCTAGTACACATACAGATTGAGTTATTCCAAGGGCTTCCTATGGCCCTTTAGATGGAATCCTGGCTCAGTCTTTCTCTCGCCTATTATCCATAGATTGTGGATAATAGTCCATAGTCTATCGTCCATGGCTATCGTGATCAAAGGTCCTCCTCCTCTGGCAAGCAAAAGCAGGAGGTGGAAGGGCAAAGAAAAAGTAAAAGTAGGAGTCTTCCCTCTCCCAGTTAAAAATAAGAGAAAAAGTTACCAACCACCCCACTCTCATTGTCTCAGAGCACTTTCTTCGGAACACTTGTAAATTCTTTCTCTGTCTTCTCTAAAGATATGTAAATATTTTAAAAAACTAACATGGCCAGCTTCACAACCTGGGAGTGTCTTTCTCAAAGACCTAGGAGCCATATCTTGGAAATGTAAACAACAAGGAAGATGGTGACCCCTGTCTCATTTGCTGTGGGAGGGGGTAGGAGCTTCATGTAGGTGGACATGTTGTTTCAGGTTGTAAAACTGCTTCCGGTCATAAAGATAGGAGAGTTTATTTTTCCTTTATTGAGAGCTAATTAGGTAACATAGATGGTCACCCCAATTACCAGGTGATTTAAATGAATTACATGTAATAAATGCTACCACCGAGCCCTCTTACTTGAGACTAATGGTTGTTATGCTGGAGAGTATGTAGGTTGTGTATCCTCGACTATACAAAAGGGTGAGGTTTCTGTCTGTCTGTGCAATCTCTTAGCAGATTACCTGTCACGTGCATCACTTTCTCAATTAATGCTCATTCAATGATGAAACCATTTTTTTTTCTTTACTGACTTTGTGGAGAGGATTTCTTGGTTAGATTCAGTTCTGGTTTTTATATTCCCCAACAAAGGCTAAAGCTTGGGGAACTATATGATTTATTTGTTATTTTTATTGCATCATGAAGATGACAAGATTTGTGCCTAGAACATTTTTTCTTTGTTTGTAGAAATACAATTTATTTTCTAGTGGGTGAGAAAATTAACCCTCTCACCTCTGGTGGAATACTGTAAGTCAGTTGACTCTTTCAGTCACTGTTGAGATCTCCTATCAATCTAATGGTTTTCTCCAGCTGAGCCTTAAGGCCTTTCAGTTCATCCCAATGTGTCCATAGGTGATTTGATCAGTAGTGTTTAGTCAAGTGTATACTGGGCCCCAAGAGAATTTAGTCAAAATAGTAACATACACATACGTTCTCTGAATAGTTACTCTTCTGTTGTGTCGCCAGAGTTTGTAGCTCTGTATTTAAACAATTCCATCAAATTTCAGATCTTTATCAGTATCTTCAATTGCTTTTTCAAAAAAGAAATTTAAAAAACCGATTTAATTTTATTTTTCTAGATTGTAGTAGAGAAATAAAATTATCCACCTCTCAGAAGAACACCCAAACACTAACTGCCCAGGGATTCCTACTTCCCAGTGTTCAGGCATCTGAGATTTTCTCACATTTTTGTTATTGCAAAGAAAACAAAGCAGCAATAAATGAATATACATTTAAAAAATGCTTTTAGAAGGAATAAAGTAGAAATAACTGCCTCCAAATTCTTACTAGCACCTACATATTTTTTAAAATCATTTTACAAACACCGTACGTTAAAAAAAAAACACCATTTCAAGAATATTCACTTTCAATTAGGTTTTATGTTGAACATCTTACTATCAGTTCAATTCCAGTAAGTTCACTAAATTGCTTTCAGCCTAATCATATGCTATTTCTTAATACAGCTCTTCTTGTAACTACCACCAATTAATTGGAGTAATCTTAAAGAATTCATTTTCATTATAGGAGTAATCATAGTTATTTTTCATTAGAGAGATTGTATTTTAGGATAAATTAATCATTTGCTTGGGATTTATAAGAAAAGAAATTTAGAATTCAAGAACAATTTCTGGATTGCAGGACATTCCCCATGTTCTGATGCTTGTTTAAGAAGTATAAACCCTTAACGCCACCTGAACAAACAATGGGCCCTGTAGGTCAAACATCAGTGACAGTAAAAGGTTACTGACCAGAAATCTAACTTCCAGTATTACAACATTGTAGCAAGGATAACTTTTTCTGAGAAGAGGGATGGGGTACAATAAAAGGGAAGTAATTATTTATTTAAACTAATTGTGAGGTCTGATGACCTTTGACATTTATCTCTCAACTAATTTTAATATTAGAAGAAATACTTCCTTGAGCATCGGTCTTGAACTTCACTTGCCCAAATTCCAATTGCTTAAAAAATTAATATACTTTTATCATGTGGCTGAATTTTTAACAAAGAGCAACTGAAGGCATGAGAACATTTGGCTTCAATCGCATCCTGGTTCTTAATTTTGAACACAAAAGGCTGCTTTATTTCTCTGTGGTGATTACCACTAGATGGGGCAAGCCAGCAGTGCCTGCTCTTCTGACTCCTAAGCAGCACATAATAGAAAGCTTTTTTTCTCATGCACTGCAGTCATCTCAAACACTCATATAATATATTCATTGTCTCTTTAAAAAGAGAAGATGGTAATGTAGTTGTGATTAAGCCTAGCCTGATGTTTTACCTGTTTCATGTTTTGGGTAGCCCTGGGTGGGGTCCCTGTTCCTTCCCTTTCCTGACACACTTGTTTCTTCTAAGGAACCAAAGGAAATCACCAGGATGTTGAGGTGTTTAATTTCAGCAGAGCAAGGGATAATGTGAGTGCTGATGATTTTGGAAACCAAGGAGTATAGGAGGGCATGCAATATTAGTATCTTAATATTTTGTCTTAAAGGCCAAAGAAGGGAGACCTGAGCTTTCAAAACTCTCTAAGATGAAGATCAATTTTGATATCTTGTCCTTGTTACCTAGGAGAGTAAAGGAAAAATGGAAGCATAGAGGAAGGAACTGAGATCTTGGCTGACAATGTAGAAACAAGAACTGACTCTGCCTTGCTTTTGCTATCACTAAGAACTTCCTGGGCCGTAACAGTCTGAAAAAAAAAAAAAAAAATACTGTGTACCTTGAGATAAGCCAAGAGATAATAGATCATTCTTACTGGTTCTACCTAAAATAATAAAACCTTGACTATTTTGCATAAATATTGACTTCATGACCAAAAAAATTTATTATCTGAATATATATTATGAACTTTGTGATATCATAACTGCATGAGAAATTGCTTTTTCCAGAAAGTGTAGACTACTATAAACTTACTAAACATTGTGATTTGCAACTGTTAAAAGTGTTTATGTTTTATATTTGTTGAGCCAGGTTTTCTGAAGTCTGACTCCCCTAGAACTCCTTGCAAATAAAACCTTTTCTTTTCTAAATGACTCTGCCTCTGAGTCTTCCTTTGACAACATTTTCAACACATACACTGCATGCAAAGACATCTGATAAAGAAGAAATCTTGCTTTCAGAAATAACAATCAGATTTGACGTAACCCTCAGGTTAGACAGTTTTTCCTTTGATCTATTTAAGCAACATCTTTTTAGAGTCTTTTCACTGTTACTTCCAATCAAAAAGCAGAAACCACAGCCTATAGATCTGTAGTATTTTCAGCCTGGCGCATTTTGCTAGGCAACTTCCATTATCTGCATTGCTCAGTGTCCCACCCTGAAGATGGATGTGGCTACTTGATATACTTACAGGCAACAGAAGATAATGGAAAATGTGCAGAGTTTTGGTGAAACTTCCCTAAAAGGTATCTTGCTCCTGTTCTGTACTGTTTTCTTCTTTGCCCATTACCATTTCCTGGTAGCTGGAATAGCGTCATGGCTGGTGCTGGAGTAACAGTTTTGATTCATGAGGTGAATTTGGAAAAGATAACCAGGGACAGCTGAGAAAAAACAGAGCCTGGCTCTCTGAGGATATTGTAGAACAGTAAACCAGCTGTGGATATACCATCCCTGAATTCCATGAGAAAGAATGAATTGAATTAATTTCTATCTTGTATAAATCACTCTTGTTTTAGGCTTTTTTTTTTTTTTTAGATGGAGTCTCACTTTGTCATTCAGGCGGGAGTGCAGTGGCACAATCTGGGCTCACTGCAACCTCCACCTCCCGGGTTCAAGCTATTCTCCTGCATCAGCCTTCTGAGTAGCTGGAATTACAGGCATGCTCCACCACACCCGGTGTGGTATTTTGTAAAAATACAAAAAAATATAATTTTTGTATTTTTAGTAGAGACGGGGTTTCACCTTGTTGGCCAGGCTGGTCTAGAACTCCTAACCTCAAGTGACCCGCCCTTCTCGGCTTCCCAAAGTGCTGGGATTACAGGCACAAGCCACTGTGCCCATCCCATTTTAGGCCTTTTATGAGTTGAATTTTGTCCCTCCAAAAATGATCTGGTCAAGGTCTTACCCCACTACCTCAGATGTGCTCTGATTTGGAGATGGGGTCTTTACTGAAGTAATCAAGTGAATGGGAGGTCGTTAGTGTAAGCCCCAATCCAAAAAGACTGGTGTCTTTATAGAAGGAGAATTTGGACACACACACACAGGGAGAATGCCAGGTAAGCCTGGAAACAGCTCTCTGCGAGCCAGGAAGAAAGGCCTGAAAAGGACATACATCCCACACATCCCTCAAAAGGAACCACCTTGACACCTCAGTCTTGGATTTCTAGCCTCAGGAACTCTGATATAATACATGTCTGTAGTTTAAACAGCCCAGTCCATACGTTGTTACGGCAGCCCTGGGAAAGCAACACAGACCCTGAGTATCAATAAGCATTTTTCAGGAATCATTCTAAGTGCTTCAACTTGAGAGGATTGAACACATGAACTGGAGGTTAGAAAACTGTCAGAATGCCTGGGAAAGTAAATAGAAAAGAAAATGGCTGCTGGTTTCAGAAAGTCAAGAATCCCAGGAACACATGACTGGCCGATGATCTCAGCTACCTCTGGACCAACGCAGGTGTTCTGCAGGAACCGCCTTGGAAGCTGCAGTTTCCCACACTCCATATCCCCTGGCTGTGGAAGCTCCCCCATCTGCCTGCTCCTGATGGGACCATCCAGGCTGCCACTCCTCTTCTTGCTTCTGATGCCTGAGTGGGTGCCTCTTGGTGGTGGAGTCGAAGTTAAAATTCTGCTGGCAACTAGAAAATGTAGTTTTCAGGCTTTCAGTCCCTGTCAATACAAGGAAGAATATGGAAGTGGGCAGCAGTATTCCAGTGATGGAAATAGAAAATCCACCACAGTCTCCATTACTCATAAATACAACTAATGAAACTTAGGAAACAATTGATATCCACGAAAAACTATGTGTTCCCTTTCTCAATATGAGACCATTTGGCAGTCTTTGCAAAGTATAACTGGGAAGTCAATTTTGAAAGTGTGCTTCATATCCTCGAGTTTCATGGGCAGGCTTTGTCATCCACCAAAGGGGATCAAACCCAGATCCTTTATTCACCAGCTGCATGACTTGGGAGACTCATTTAGCCCAGGTGTGCCACCGCATCTGTAAAACGGGACTCCTAACAGTATGTATCTTCAATAACTGTGAGGACTGAATGACCTGAAATATGTGGGATAATTTTCAGTGTGGTTCCTCCTAAGTGTCCCGTAAATGCTGGATCTTTGTGTTATCACTGTGATTTACTTCATGCCTTTGGTGTGAAATTAGTTGTCTATGTATCAGCCTGTCTGCTGAGACTGATGTGCTCTCCTAAGGACGGGAGTCTTACGTTTTATATTTTATCCCAGTGAGTGGTAGGCAGTGTAGTATTCTCAAGACACTGAGGTGGTTCTTATCTAATATCTACAATTCTGAAAGTTTTCAAGATTTTAAAATTAATTCAACCAACCATTCTTTCAACAATTTTGAGGTTAAAACGTCTAACATATCCTTGATCACCTCAATTCTGGTATTTCTATATTCCTGTACAAAAAGAAATTTATAGACAATGTGGTGAAACTTTACAAAAGATTAAGTGTTGGGATGGAGAAGGGGAAGCATCTAGTAATAGGGCTTAAATCTGCCTGGAGAAGGTGAGGACGTGTTTATCCATTATGTCCTCATATGATGTGTTAAGGAGTTCAACCTCACTGGGAGGCAATGGGAATTAAATAATGGATTTATTTTGAATGATAAAGTGATATTACTTTTACTTTTAAGATGACATTGGAATCACTGTCATAGAAGGTTTGTCGGGGTGAGAGGGGAAAAGAAAATGAGTTAAGAGGGCTTGAACTTTGGCAGTCATGGAGAGAGAGGGGAGCAGTGAATGGGCTGTGCAGATGCTGAGTGGGCGGAGCTGACAGGAAGGATGGCCCTTGGTCAGGTGCGGCAGACCTGGTGACTCAGAAAGAAGTGTGAAAGGGAGGTGTGTAATTCAGAGAGAGAGAGAGAGAGCAGCCTCGGTGAGGGCCATGATTTTACTTCTTACAACCTATAACTGGAAAAAGTAGTCCATCTTCAGGTCTGGGCTTCCCTGGCTCATCCAGGAGACCTTGACCATGGAATTCCCTGCATGCCTCCTTGAGCCTTGGAGAGCAGGAAACATTGTGCCTGCCTGAATCCTGGGCCTGGTTTCTGTCTTCAGCATAGCTTGTTTACTGGTAAACAACATTTGGGTGTATTGGTAAACCCAAATGGAAACCACCTTACTCCATGTCCCGACTGTCACTCGCATCCTCTTTGAGCCCTGACTGGGTTCAGTCTCATGTGCTACCACGTCAAAGCAAGATGGACCAAGAAAAGAACAAGCATCTCCCACTGCACTCCAGCAATTAGGACGTCGTGGTTGACCTTGGTGGGGGCAGATACAATCCTGCAGGAGTGTAAGGCTGAGTGCTGGAGATCAAGAAATGCACGGATGATAAGATAGTGGGGGTATTGAGTGGATTTCACTTCATTCAGTAAGTTTACCTGCAAAAAGAAGAAGAGAGAAAAGGCAAGAATAGCATGAAAATGTGTCTATTTTGTCAATTGGAGTGTTCCGTATATTCTGTTTGATGGATGGCACTTTATTTTGCTGCTTAACTATAAAAGTCATTGACTGCATGATTAAGCACGTAATGCCAATAAAAATGACCTTCCATCCTGTTGTTTCTTAAATTACCAAATGACTCCCTGGCTGTCAGTAATAATGAATCCGTACACACCAACAATAACAAAATGTTTATTTAGGACATGACCTCATGTGAGGCCAGCCTTCCTAAGGAAGTGAACAGTTACTTGCTGTGCTCTTAAAGAAATGTTTGCAAATGGACCTCCTACCTTATCTCTCGCAGACCAAAAACTCCTTTTCAAATAAAAAACCTGGGCGCATTTTGCCAGCAACAAATCCAGAAAAATATCTTAGTAGGAACTGGGAAACACTGCATTAGAATCTGAACCCTTTAGTAGCTCGAAGTCGCCATGCTTTTTTTCTTCTTTATAGTATAATTTGTTTTTCATAACAGTTTTACATTTACAGAAATAAAGAGAAAATAATACCGTTTTTATATACTCTGCACCATATGTTACAAATACTAAAGCAGTGTTGGTACATTATCACGAACCATATTTCTTTTTTATTATTATTATACTTTAAGTTCTAGGGTACGTGCGCACAACGTGCAGATTTGTTACATAGGTATACACGTGCCATGTTGGTTTGCTGCACCCATTAACTCGTCATTTACATTAGTTATTTCTCCTAATGCTAGCCTTCCCCCAAGCCCCCACCCCCTGACAGGCCCTGGTGTGTGATGTTCCCCACCATGTGTCCAAGTGATCTCATTGTTCAGTTCCTACCTATGAGTGAGAACATGCAGTGTTTGGTTTTCTGTCCTTGTGATAGTTTGCTCAGAAAGAAGGATTATGAATCACATTTCATCTTTTACTTCGGTTTCCTTGGTTTTTACCTGTTGTCCTTTTTCTACTCCAGGATCCCATTCAGGATACCACATGGCATCTGGGTGTCTGTCCCTTTAGGCTTCTCGTGGCTGTGCCAGTTTCTCGGATGTTCCTTGCTGCTTGTGTGCAATGACTTTCATAGTTTTGAGGAGTGCTGCTCAGGGATGTTGCAGGATGCCTGCTACTGGGATTTGTCTGATGTTTTTCTCATGAGAAGAGTGGGATGAGGAGTTATGAGGAGGAAGACCACAGAGTAAAAGTCGCATCATTATCAAATCCTATGCAGCGGAGATATTATCAACATGATCTTTGACTCTTAATGTTGACCTTGAGCACCAGGAAGGAAGTCACTAGGTGCAGCCCACAATAAGGAATGCGAAGTTAGGCTTCCCCTCTTTGCGGGGGTGGGGGGTGGGTATCTACGTAAATTATGGGAAATTTTACTGCATGAGAGATTTGTCCCTTCTCCCATATTTATTAATGTATTCAACCATTTATATCCTATGAATCCATGGATGTTTATATTTGGGTTATAATCCGACACTGCTTAATGCTCAAAGTGTTCCAGCTTTGGCCATTGTTGATACTTTCAACTGGCTCCTGTACTCTTCTGACATGTCCTATTACCTCGACACTTTCTTTTCTTTTCTTTTTTAACACTTTCTTACTATCTGCTCCTAGTTTATATGGGTGTGTGTGTGTGTGTGTGTGTGTGTGTGTGGTTAAGGGGAAACTGTCTAGTCTCGCACTTGGGGCTCTCTAATACCCTTCCTTATTTTTTGTCCATCTGATATCTCTCTCACCGAGAATGTGTTTGTGTCTATCGTTCATCTCTCACAGTTTCCACTTTATGAACAAGTTGATGTGTCACTTGGTGCATGAGTCTTAATACCTTCTATATATTAATGTGAAATATTTAAAATGATTAAATGGTGTTTAATTTGTCCCACTTAATGTTTTTCCTCAAATTCTTTCTAGGTGCTGTCAGGAGCACCACCTCGATTTTCTCATTGATTCCATTTGCCTTGTGCGTTTTGTAGATGCTTTAATCTTTCTGAATCACTTTGTTTTGGGTGTGTCTCTTGCATGTGGCATGTGGTTGGCTCTTGCCTTGTGAGCCAAGTTGAAAATGTTGATAAGATGGATATGACTGGTTTCAGCTCTGACGTATTACTATTGTTGAATTTGCTGTGTTTTCCATTATATCGTTTTCTGAAGGCATAGTATTAGTGTGGTTTTGTTTTCGTTGGTGATCTATACAGTGTTTTGGAGGATGTGTAAAGTGATTATAGTTAAGTGATTATCAGTCACCAAGAAATTCCCCACCACTATCTCTTTTTAACATTTATTGTTCTTTTCTTGTTCTCAGAAAGCTATAAAAAGGCGAACGCCCTGAGGATGTCCAGAATGTCTGTGATTTGTCATGTCCTTTTGGCGAAAGTATTAATAAGGCTTTTAATAAAGAAATGAAAATGTATCTGACATTTTCAAAAAGCCAGTCAAGATTCAGAGCATTATTTACACCTCAGCAGTCAATTCCCTCAATATTCATATGTAAATTTAATGAAATTACAATTAAAATCCAGCAGAGTGTACCTAATTTGGAACTGAATAAAATGATCTTAAAATGCACATGAAAATTCAGAGCTTTGGGAATAGCCACAGCAATGCTTTTTAGATGTCAGTGAATACTCTAAAGCCACTGGAGTCAACTTAATATGACATCGGGATAGATAAACAGATTAGTTTAACCAAGTAGTAAACCAAATAGTTTTAACCAAACAGAAGCAAGGACCAAAGCCCGGTATACATGAGATTAAATATTAGACAAAAAACTGTATTCTAGTTCAGTGGCAAAGGGTAGCTTATTATTATTATTATTTATTTTTATTTTTTAGACGGAGTCTCTGTCACCCAGGCTGGAGTGAAGTGGCAAGATCTCAGCTCACTGCAACCTCCACCTCTTGGGTTCAAGCGATTCTCCTGCCTCAGCCTCCCGAGTCGCTGGGATTACAGGCACCTGCCACCATGCCTGGCTAATTTTTTTTGTCTTTTTAGTAAAGTCGGGGTTTCACCGTGTTGGCCAGGCTGATCTCGAACTCCTGACCTCAAGTGATCCGCCTGCCTCGGCCTCCCAAAGTGCTGGAAATACAGGCGTGAGCCACCGCGCCTGGCAAGGGTAGCTTATTTAACAAGCGGTGCTGGCACACTGACTTTCTATGCGAAGGAGAATATTTAAAATCTCAGGTAGGAGTTAGGTGTCCCATCAGTGGTCCCGTGTGTCTGGGTGGTTGGCAAGAACAGAGTGCGAGGGGATAGGTTGCTGAGCGAGGTGGCTTTTTGACTGTGAACATCTTTGCGTGCCACGTAAGGAGTGTCAATTCAACCTTGTGGGGAAAACGGGGAGCCATTTTTTTTCTATTTGGCCGAAGGATGACAATTGTCTATATGTTTTAGGAAAAAGTTGGCAGAAATACAAAGGCTTTGTAGAAGAGAAAAGTAAAAGTGCTGAAGATGGCTAGGACGGGAGCGCTTGGGGAGGCAAGGCATGGAGCCACAGAGGGTTCTAAGAACCCGTGAAGAGCTCTGATTCTTGAGGAGGCAAAACTTGAGGTCAGGCGTGGCCTGCTGGATCATCTGCCCAGAGCCACTCATGCCCGCCATGTGCATTGCAGATATTAGTATGTTCCCGGCCTCATGTTCTTTCTTCTCCTGCTGTACAGTTATAGCGAAGCAAAATGTGCTGTTTGTTTAGCTGTCTGTCGATTTTCTCTCACACCATCGTCCTCCTCTTTCTCAGCTCCTGGCCCCAGTGCCCATCGTGTGGACCTTCCGTCCTCTTTATGGTAATCTGGTTCACGGTCATTGACTCTGCAGTTCAATACTCACTCAAGGGAAACTGAAGATCTGTAGCTCAAAACGCAACCCAGAGTGTTCCTGAGTTGGTGGAGTAGTCAACAGGGAGTGGCACCGGGGAGGGGCTGTGTTTCCGGGTGTGACCTGTCCATCAGCTGCTACTTGCCTAATGCAGCAGGTGGAGCTCAGCCGGGCACAGCAGACGTAGTGCTGTTCGACAACGATGACTGGGGTGTAAATCTTTTTAAAAACATAGACTAGATTAGCTGTAAAGTCTAATCAAACTGTGTAATGCAACATGTCTCTATTAAAAAACACAAATCATAGACAAGCCTGAATGCAAGAGTAAAAATAAATGTCTTCATGTTGCATGAGGATTTCTGTTTTTTACAAGCTCTACATTGACTTGGAAGGTCCAGGAAGGAGTGCCTTGCTTCTTTTTTTCCCCCCGTAAGGCCTTCTATTATTATGGTTTCTATTGTTATGATTAGATATTATTCTTACATTAGTTTATTCGGTAAATATTTTGTGCCAGGTATTCCAAGAGGAATATTTATTCTTGTTTTATTCTTCATTCTCAAATCATTTTATTTTCAGAACAATCCTTATTTTATCAACTAGGACTCTGAGATTTCAGCAAGATTAAATAATTTTCCCAAAGTCACACAACTAGGAAGTAAAAAATATGTAATTTAACTCAAATGTATATGATTCAGAGGAACCACAGTCTTCCCGCATTATCTTTCTTCCTGAATAGGGCCAAACAACTAATTTGAATAGAGAGAAGTGAAGGATATTTTGGGATTTTTTTTTTGCAATGTATTTTGCCTTTACTACAGTTTGTTTGTGCCTATAATCTTTTCTTTTCTTTTCTTTTCTTTTCTTTTTTTTCTTTTCTTTTCTTTTTTCTTTTCTTTTCTTTTCTTTTCTTTTCTTTTCTTTTCCTTCCTTCCTTCCTTCCTTCCTTCCTTCCTTCCTTCCTTCCTTCCTTCTTTCTTTCTTTCTTTCTTTCTTTCTTTCTTTCTTTCTTTCTTTCTTTCTTTCTTTCTTTCTTTCTTTCTTTCTTTCTTTTTCTTTCTCTTTCCTT
>NW_016804423.1:1312425-1359969 GCF_001698545.2 Rhinopithecus bieti
TTAAGACAATTAAAATTTTGAAATGAAAACATACAAACATTGTGAAAAAATAATGGAAAATAAATCACTAAATAACCAGTTTGATAGAAAGCTTTGAATGTTGTAAATACTTAACATTGCCATTTTTATTCTCATCATGTTAATAATATATTTTAAAATCCATTTGGTTTGCTATAAATTCAAGCATCACTATGAATTATCTAAGCTGGAGAAGCTAAGGTTGGAGCAAAAATAAAGAATGACCTTCAATACTAAAGAACAGAAGCTGGCTGCTTTCACTGTTAAAAATGACAGAACAAGAAGAGCCTCCCGGAGAATATGGTATTCAAGTTCTATTTTCCCTGAAAGTAACAGATGTGCATTGTGACTGTTTGCTGAGGGAAATTGTGCAATTTTTTCTCTAGAGATTTCGGTATGGCTTTGCCAGAAGACAATGTATTACCTGACTATCACAGTTCATCCCCTTGCCTGTGGGGAATATAATTCTTTATTTAAGAGCTTGAATTATCTTCTGTTGTGTTTCAAAGAATCTGGATTTCTATGACCACCATAGAAAAAATAATGTCATTCACTTCTGGAATTTGTTACACTGGAAATATAACTCAAAGTCTTTGCCAAGAGTACCTTTTTCTTAGCTAATCCTCTGACAGCCATTACATTTAAAGTCAAAATAGAGCCTTTCTCACTGGAGACTCTCAGAGGTCTCTGAGCTGAGGAAGGCACTTATGTCCAAAGTGATATACACAAATGGTCAAACCTATGTAATGTCAATGAGGACAAATTGTTGGAAGTACCTGACATATTCTGAAACTCGATGTACAGAAAATAGGGTAGTAAAAAATATCCTGTCATTGGGACTAGGTAATTGAAGAATCACTGAGTGGAAGCCTGCACAGAAAGAAAGACAGGAAGATGGATTTAGCTTTCCTCTTCATCAATATAATATTGACAGAGTAACTAACAATATAGCTCTTGTACGAAAAATTGTAAGTAAGGCTGACAGATACACTAGTGAGGTCTATTCACTTGCTTTGTTCTAATGGGTTTACTTAGGGGACTCTTCAGCTTCTATTTAAAATACTGAATTGAAAATTAAGATGCAGTAGTTTGTTCTAAAAGCTTTACATATCTCACTCCATCAGCAATCATTTTTGAGTACATGCAAGACAAATGTCAGACTCACAATATTCAAAGATGGAGAAGATGTGGGGCCTCTTTTCAATAAACAGTCAGTCTTCAAGGTTTCTGGAGTCCATCTCTGCAGAGGGAAACTGGGTAGATATTAGTTAAATTTTAATCTACCTCTTTACTGTGCATGACCAGCAACTAGGTAGTAATTCCCGCAGTACTGTTTGGCTCCCCTACACATTTATGTTACGTTTTTGATTTTTTTTCTAGATGAAACAGGAGAAGGGGTCATGCAGATGGTAGTAGCCATCCAAGGAGGGCGATGACCCCTTGTTAGTATTTAACCCATCTTCTGAACAACAGGCAGTGTGGTACTCACAAGATCACCAAACATTTTCTTCAATCTGAAGAATGGTTGCAGCGTAAGGCTCTCAGTAGCGAGGAACTGCACTGTGCTTTTTTATTTTATAAGAATGCTATGTTAGCCATCAGAGCTGTCACTGTACATTCACATGTCCAATCTCCATGTCAGAGAAGCTGGTATTTCTGTTTCTCTGACAAACAAATGATATTTAAGAGACCTTCATTGATAACAAGATGACTCTAAGTTCACATAAGATGATCCATGCACTACTTTGCTGCATATGCTTTTGATATATAAACAGATCATGACTCAGACATACAAAGGGGCACTTAGTTTATGTCTCCATAGGCTAAGTTAGCTGATCCATGCATGGATTTCAATATGAGAATCGACTTTGTTTCTTTGTTCATTTATTTAATTGAATTTACTTCCTTGATATGCTCTTTTGGTGTTGCATGTGCAAAACCATAATCTTACGCCTTGCTTCCCGGACCGCAATCTTTGAAGACTCATCCTTGAAGGACTGTGCAGAATTGTGAAACAGATTTTAATTGGTGGGCTATTATGTTCTGGGTCCTGTTCTAGTTTTGGGAGATGCAGTAAGGAACCAAACACAAAAATCTCTGCTCAGGGAACTTACATTTCAATGGAAGAGATAGATAATAAATAAAACACACAGCACACACAATAGTGGCAAGCACTTAGGAGGAAATGTAAAAACCGGAGCGGGCATATGAAACATCAGAGTTGGGGAGAGGAATGGGTGTTGACACTGAGGTAGCTTGGCCAGAGAAAACATCACACAGAGAGTGACTTTTGGCTGAAAACTGAAGGAAACAAGGGAGCTATGTATGCAGCTAACAGGAATGAGGTCTGAAAGGAAGCAGGAAGTAGAAGAGCATTGGGGTGTGGGTGCCTGTTACGTCTGGAGAGGTGGGGAGAGGCCGGTGCACTTGGAGTGCAGAAAATGAGGAGGAGGCTGAGAAGTAAGGAGGTCAGGCAGTGAGGAGCCTTGTAGAGCATGGCTTTTACTCTGACATGGGAGTCTCTTGAAGAGTTTTTCACACAGAAGGGATAAGGTACGATGTATGCTTTAACAGGTTCATCCTGACTACTGTATTAAGAATGTACTACGGAGAAGCCATGGTAGAATCGGGCAGAAAGTTAGAGCAATACCTAGGGGGAGAGTTCATGGTGACTTTGATAAAGGAGTTGACCATGAAGATCGTAAGAAAAGACAGGATGATGTGCTGCTGTAAGGAATGAGGAGGTGAGAGGAAGGGAAGACTCAGGAAAACAGAGATGCTGTTACTTGAGTTTGGGAAGATTGTGGGATGAGATCGTGTGGGTAGGGATATATAAATTTGCTTTAAGGCCTAAGTTTTTGTGCTAGTGTGATCTAAAATGTAGGGATCAGTGGACAGGTTGATATATATTTTCTGGAATTTGGGGAAAAATCTGAGCTTTAGATACAAATATGAAACTTGTCAACAAACAGGTAATAATTAAAGCTATGATACTGGGTGACACTGACTAGAGAATTAGTAAGATTTTTTTTGTTGTTGTTAAGTCCCATGGGATCAGGCAGAGGGGCGGAACTGGAGCAGAGGCTTGGTCAGCGTACGAGGTTCCTATCAGATCTGTGGTGTTTACTAGATGTCAGAGGAATTCCAGTCCCACTTTTGGAAGCAGCTTCCATTCAATGCTCACGATGAATTATCTGACTTGGTTAAAGTTCAAACTCGAGTCTGAATATTAAATAACCATAAAATCCAAGTCGTTAGTGTGTAAAGAAAAGAAGGGTTGAAGTAGGCAAAAATGAGGTGTTTAGTCATTAGTAATTCTGCTGATACAAATATTGTTATAAAATTAAGTATATATTTAGGTATATTAAATATTAATGTTGAATATATATTTAAGAATATAAAATTATAGGTATTGACAGAATTTTGGCTAACTTTCTCAGAACACTCTCATAATAAGCAGAAGGTTTTGTTCTTTGGCCCCGAAGAAAGTTGACAAGGAAAATGCCTTGAGCATCCCCAGGAAACGATTGCCATGACCTTTGCTCTTGACCGGTCTGCTTTTGCTTTGACTGGCCCACTTCCACCTCTCAGTAGCCGTTGCTTTGATTATGCTTTGCCTTCAGGATCATACTGGTAAAGCCGTGTTTCATCTTCTGTTACAGTTCTTCAAAGAAATGCTTCAGGATCTTGATCCCCCTTGTTTAAAATTTCCATTGAAAGCCCTGTTCTTGTCTGCAGCTGATCTGGATGCAAAAATTTTGGTCATTAGGTGGGAAGTTTTCTCAACTTAAATTTTTCAGAAAGAATTGTGAAAGCTGAACCAAGTGAGATGTCGGTGGCATTGGCTTGTGTTTCTGCTGCTAATCGTCAGTCCTCTTCAATTTGGGTAAAACATTAACTTTTTTTCTTTGCAAATTGTTGTGAATGGTCTGCCCATGCAGGCTTCGTCTTCAATATCATCTCGTCCCTTATTAAAATGAGTTGTCGTTGTATAAACTGCTGATTTCTTTGGGACAGTGTCCCCATAAGCTTTTCATAGAGCATCAGTGATAGCGCCATTTCTCCAGGAGCTTCCTCATAAATTTGACGTTTGTCCTTGCTTCAATTTGAGCAGAAATTATATTCCTCTTATAGAGGATCTTTTCAAAGTGCATTCTTCTTAGTACTTCAAACTAGATCCTGTTCAGACATATTATAACAAAGTAGTGCAAGTTTTATTTTAATACAAAAAGGTTTTGAAATCTATGCATATTTTGTCATCATACACATTTTCCATGAGCCTTTTGAACACTCTTTGTGTATGTATATATATTTTTATACACATGTGTATTTAACTAAAATTGACTATTCATCAATATATCTGACATCCTTGGAATTATCAATAATCATTGATTGTAAGAACATATATTTGACTCTTAAAATTATTTTCCATTATAGCATATTACTTAGAATTATTAATATTTTATATCTTAAGAATTTTTCTTATAGATCTCAGAATATTATTAATATCTTAAAATGTATTATCAATATTCATATAAATAAGGTATTTTGGCTGTAACTTGACATGAGCATCTCCTTATGTATTTCATATATTGAGATTTCTTAGTTGAAATATAATTATATACTGTATTTATTATTGCAAAAGTCAAATACAATAATTTGTGATGACGGTAATTTATGTATAAAATAATGAGGAACTTTCAAGTCACTAACAAATATACATAGAGATTGAATATACATAGAGATGGAAAAGTGATAGCAAAAATAACTGCAAGTTCATTAGGTAGATATTGCTGGAATGATCATTGTGAGATTTGTAAGTGGATATAGGTTAAAAATTATTTAAATTATATTTAAGGCAGGATAAGGCAGGATAATAAAGATTAGATAATATCACAAATCCAAAGTTTGAAGAAATATAAGTGGTATTTATAACATAAAACAGCATAAATTTTAAAAGCTATATTTTAAAATTCTTAATTAAATGCTGACTTGACCTTTAATTTTCTAAATAAAATCCTATTTGGGCATTCTCAACATCTTGTAAAAGTGAAGTAAAAGTAGAATATCCACTTGGTGTCTTCAAATTTTAAAATAAATAATATATCCAATACCACATAAATAACATCAGTGATACATATTACTTTAGGTATAATGAAAAGTATGTAGATTAAAAATAATGGAAAGCATATTGGAGAGAAATAGGGTACTCGGATATTGCAAAGGTGCAGTACACTGATTGCAGCAGACATCCAATAGCTGAGTGTGCAGGAGGGATTATTCCTGTGGTTCAGTGTAAAACCTTTAAAATGAAGCCACTCAAAATGTTGAGTAAAATATTTATACTTTAAAAATTGATATATTAGATTTATTCCTGTATTGAGAAGTTAATGCTATGGTGACATTAGTCTTTGGTGGAATATTGATTTATGTATATTTACATAAATTGTCTTTCTGTCTCTGTGTCCATGTTTCTGGCAATCAATCTTTGAAACATTATATAATGTTTTTCAGCATTTCACATTTTTCATTGCTGAATCCAGGCTGCAGGTGCTTCTTTTTCTCTTACTTTTATTTTCCTTATTTTCCCCACAATTGATCATTTTATTTTGTTCTTAATTGTTTTATTCATTACAGCCTAGATTACCAACTAGATGGAAAAGTGGGGCTTTTTTTTTTTTTTTTTAAACGGGACAAAAGGACCTAGCAAGCACTCAAAAAATACTTTCTTGTGAAGCGATACTAATTTTATAGTCATTTCTTTCTTCTCTTGCTGGAAATAGTCATGGTCCTAATTTTAGACTATAGAATTTAAAGAGATATGAGACTGTTGAAAATACTTTCGTAATTTAAATTTTCAAAACTGTACCTTTGTTATTACTTATTAACTTTACCACAAAGATATATTTGTCAAGTCTGTTAGGATTTAGCTATTTGCGCAAAACAAAAACAAAAATTTAAAGAAGAGAGAAAGAAAAGCAATTCCAATTATTAGAATCTCCATATGGTTCAAATGTTTTAACTATATTTTGACTACACCTCCTTATTTAGAGAGTGTTGATGCCTAAATACATCTGGGAAGCTGGGTTTGCAGATTACAGAAACTACAGCTGTTCTGGGGGTAAACTTCGATCAATGCCATCTGCATGCCAGTTGTTCATTACTACCATAGCAAAGCTTTTCTTTCTCTTTAAAAAAAAAAAAAAAAAAAATGGAAATAAGGCCGCAGCATTAGACCTTCCATTCAGCATGGAGTTTCTTTCTAAAAACCCTCACAGTATGGTAACGTAGTGTAATGAAGTATATGAATGATGTGTTTGAATACAGTACCACTAGAGGAATTGACAGTGAAAAGCCAAATATATGTAGCTTAATTCCATAAGCTGCCGGAGATAGATGCAAAATCTGCAAAACAGGAGAAAATCTTCATTAGGTTTATAAATTGCATTTACCAAATGGTAAAATACATATGGCCGACACAAGTGATGATCCTTCAAATTCAGCCTTATTGATTTGACCTGGGTCCTGAGTCCAGATGTTGGGCTAGGCACTTTCACATCATAATCTCATTTAATCCTTGTAACAATCTTTGAAATGTGTATTATTTTTAATCTTTTGTAGGTGTAGGGAACAATGCTCACCCAGGGCAAAGTACTTGCCCCAAATCACCCATTTGTTCTTGTAGATTCACAATATAAAATTAAAAGTTAAAATTGGAAAACCAAATCACAAGGAGTGGAAACTAACAAAGGACGATGGAGGTGAAGGAAATGTACGTGGGGTGATCTACAAATCTATCCACACTATCAAAGGACTTCCAGGGCATACCCTCCCAATGGTGGGTCAGAAATCTCACCTTCATTCTAGAATGGCAGCACATTAAAATGAAAAGACTGTGATTTTAGAATCACAAATGGACTGGCATTACTGTTTTTAACCTCTAAGTGGAGGTGACAATGACATCCTCTGTAGCACATTATTCAGAAACTGTTTTTATAACTATGAAAGCATATTCTTAGCAGGCATTTCAACAACTGAAAAAATTAAGAACAATTGCACTCTTCATAGAGTGCCCATAGATTTGGCCTAAATTAATTCCCGCTAATGCTATTTGGCTGAGAAGTTAATGAATTCAGCTAAGGTGAAGGTGGAATATAGAATGACACAGTGGCAAGAATTTTCAGTGAGAGCTCCTGACTTCTCTTGTGTTGTCCCTAACTTTAATGGACTTTGGAATAATGATGACAAACATGAAGAAATAGAAAAACAGAAATCACAAAAATGGGTCTTACCGTGAAAAACAAAGCTCATCATTCATAGGTAATCAACAGTTGAGCTATAATGAGGTCTGGGTAGAGGGCGCTACTGTCATTGTCCTCCTTACCGTATGAGGACAAATGTGACCTGGTGGGATATAATGACCTTAAGTCCTGAGAGTTGACCCCAGTCCCTGCTTTATGTCTATTAACCGCACAACCCAGTCTTTCTGCTGAAGTTTCTTACTCTGTTAGAAAGAAGATAACGTAATTTGTCTGACTACTTCTCAAGGACACTGTGAAGGTCACATGAGGGAATAGGGTGTGAGAAAGAACTCGGTGAGCTCTGAGGGTTGGTGTGATAGGAAGGCTTTCCTCCCTGGCTACACATTGGACTCATCTGGGGGGAGGTAAAATTGCCAGTGCCAGGGCCACACTCAAGAACAATTCAATCATAATCTTTGGGAATAAGACCCAAGCACTAATGCATTAATTTTTATTTAAAGAAGCTAGGTGGATTCTCTTTGGTAGCCTAGGTTGAGACCCACAGGATTATGGGGATGTTAAGAATACTGCTAAATGCACAATGTGCTTGCTGTCTTCCTCATTCTGAAGTACATCACACAGCCTCTGTGGCAAGCCTGCTGAGTCCAGAAAGCCACAGTTTAGTGCCATCATTACTCACACCCAGTGCTGCAGACCTCCCTCCAATAGATGGGCTACCGTGGATATTAGCTTCTAGCTGTGTGCTAACTAGCTATGTGCTAATACAGTACTGCAATTACATTAGAAAATAGTATGGACTAAATGACAATTTGAGACCTAAGGAAAATGAGATAAAAAGGATTTATAGCATGATGTTATGAGGACAAACACCAATACAGAACACATGTCCCCCCGAAGATACAAAGTACCTAATTACAAACTATCTAAATAATGAAATATTTCCGACACGTGGTAGAAATAGTCATTTATTCACTTATACAGGAACATCTCCAGCTGAATTGCTTTTAAATAGGAGAAGTGTTTTTAAATGATATTGCCAAATTTAGAGTGGAAATATTTGTGATGAATTAAAATGTAGAATTGAGAAACAGATGTGAACTTGCTGATTACAATTATGCTGATTCTAAGGTGAGGAAATTATTCTTTGGATGGATATGGCAAGCTATCTTCACTGCATTAGGAGTTTCAAATTTTTATTTCCTATAGTTTTTTGAAGTGTTTATTCACTAATCCTTGAAGGGCCACATGATCCAAGAATCTTTTAAGAAATGTGCTCGATAAAGATCAATTTATTTTTGCAGAGTCAGCCAACAGCTACTTACTCCTCAGTGGAACAATTAACAGTCAGCGACCCCAATACACCTCACAGAATTTTAACAATACCATTTCACAGACACTCTGAATCTCTCCAAAAAGCAATCTTCACTCCAACTTTGCTTTTTCCCTGTTGTGGCTTATCAATTCCAGTGACAGTGTTCATGGAAAGTGTGTATGTTGCATAAACGCAAGCAAAGGAAGTTGTCAATTTTAAGATATCAGTTGAGCAGAGGTCTATCATTAATCTTTGAATTTTATTTTTGAGAAGAATAAACCACACGGTAATCACAGTGGTGACTGCCGAGTGCTTGAGACACTGTTTATACACGTCCTATTTAAGAAAAAGCAACTCAGGCTTATGGCTATGATAAGCCCGTCATATATCTTATACCTGCTTGTCAGCCACATACCTGACAATTCCTCTTTGCTCTGAAACAATAAGATAACAACTTGGTTGGAAATTATTTAGATAATCCAGATTCCAACGATTGAAGAAGGCTCTGTTTTTAGTCCTGAGTTGTTGTTGTTTAATTATTATTATTATGTTGAGTAAACTGGTCCTTTCACAGCACTGATATAATTCCCAGAGAAGCTTAGGAGAATGAATGAATTGGAACGTCTAGCTTTTATACATCTTATGGGAGCACCAAGAGGAGGAAGATATTTTTCCCAGGAATTAGTCTGAAAATATAAAGAGTTAATGCGATTTCTGCTCAACAACAAAGTGGTCAGCCACCTTTTTGGGAAGAAGGCAAGGTCAAGAAAATCTGAAACAGAGTGAAGCAGACTCCAAGCAGGACCAAAGCCAGCAACGATGTGGGGAAGTAGACAGGTGGTAGCACCGGCTGAGGCACATGTGAGCTTCCAGGCGTGCTGGAGTGACCGGGTCAAGGCATTGACCGTGTGTCGGCAAATCTTGCAGCTGCCAAGCTCAGTGCAAGGTGACAGCACCAGTTGCTTAGCATGACGCAGGGAAAAGTTCCAGATTGAGAGAGGAAACAGGTGCAGGATGGCTCAGGACAAGGCTGGGACGAATGAGTGTCTGTTGTTTGACTGCCATCAGGTCTCTTTGGTATTGTTTCAAGAGTCAAAGGCAGAGCACAGAAAGGAATCAGAATATTTTATTCTTATTAACTTCTGTATCCACTGTACTGAAATATTTAAAGAAAATGGATATGTGTTTATACACCAATGAATATTTTAGGCTATGTGCTGATACAGTCCCATAAAGGGATCCAGGAAATGTTTAATGAACTGCCTCAGCATCACTGTAAAAGCTCGTTCAGGTCAGTGTCTGGGTTTGAATCCCTGCACACCACTTTCCAGATGTCTGACAATTCCTTCACCTTTCTCTGCCTCAGTTTCCTCGTATGGACCATGGGGATTATGCGAGTTACTACTTGATTCCACTGTTGTGAGGATTAAATACATTTATTCTTGATAAAAACACTGAACACCAAAAAAAGCAGCTATTATTTTCTCAAAAGTCGTTCACACAAATAGTCTAAATATACATCGTGGTGAAACCACTGAATTTGTTAAGGTTTTTGCATCCTGACTGGCTGTGTTGAGTGAATTAGCTTGGAGGCAGAGGTATGACTCTCAGAGCAAACTTCAATTAATGAATTGAATTCATCTCGTTACCAGGAATACAGCAAAAAAATGGAAAAGCTTGAAGCCATTTTTTAAATATAATCAAGAGACTGTCAAACAATTGGTACATATGTTTTAAGAAGCAAATAGAGCACAAGCAATTTAAAAAAACATGAGGTCCTGTTCCATCATTTTCCACTTGGTTTACTGCCCAAGGCAGCAAGTTCTCTATGTAACTGAAGAAAAATTAAAATGCACAACTTATGGGTGTACAGGGTGCATTTCTGTAAAGTGAGCCCTTTTATGTAGCCACTGCCTGCATTAAGCTGTAGAGAGATTTGATGTCCGATCCATGTAGCTGTTTAGCATATACCATGCAGTTTCCAAAACTGGCTATTTTTATTTATTGTATAACTTTTAAGTATACTTGAAACAACTTGAGCATGTGAATTTACTTTTTATCTATAAAATGTATAAAATCTAAGTACCGATCAAGAACTTCTGTTGAAAAATTAACATCTGAATTGAGCTGAGTTGTAAATGTAAAATACATAACTGATTGCAAAGACTTAGTACCAAAAATGTAAAATACCTCATTAATAAATTTTGTATTTATTCCATGTTAGGTTAAATAAAATATATAACAAGTATGATCTGTATCCTTTTACATTTTAAAAATGTGGCTACCACTAACCATTTCATCACATGTAGCCTCTATTAATTTTCATCCAGAATATTCCTACCCTGATGACTACTTTGTGTTTGTACCTAGCAGTAGAGGGAGTCTTCTTTATACTCTGTAATTTCGCATGGTTTGAGAATACCACCATTTATTTATTTACTCATTCTACTGGTCATTTGGATTATTTTCTTTTTTTTCTTTTTCTGCAAATTGGCTCAAGAAACAGCTTTTCTAACCTTCAAAACCCTACTTTGTATGGAATCTCTCTATTCCTAACATTGTTGCATATGGTGTCTCCAATTCTTTCTTGAGGTCATTTTTTTCTTATACTGTGTAGTTAAATGCAGTCTACTGGGCCAGCATACACTTTAATGTTTTTTTTTTTTTGTAGATCTTAGGAGGTACAAGTGCTGTTTTCCAACCTCTCATCTAGATTCACAGCAACAGAGGCTCTACTCTTACAAACGATTTCTCATTGCGTCACATGTACTTCCTGCAGTCTACCCTGCAAAATGGTTTGCTGGCTACTACACCCTATTTCAATGCCAAGACCACATATTTTAGATTTTTGTTACAGCAGTAGCTCAAGTCAAGGTACCAATTTCTATTTCAGTCAGAGTGTATGATCTGCCAAAAAAATTACCCAGAATCTCAGCTTAACATAACCACAGTGTATTTCTTGCTCATGTCCCAGTACTAACTTCGTAGTGGGTAGCTACTGCTATTCACACATCAGTCATTCATGAACCCAAATTTTCTTCAAATGCCTTCACCATTCCAAACTTCTCAGTATCTGAATGGATCATCTACATTCAGGCAACAAAGGAAGATAGACACGGGGGAGAAGAACAGTGTGGCTGTGAAACACAAACATAGTCTGGTGGAATATCCCGGGAAAAAAGCACAGCATGGGTGATATCCATCCCAGCCCTTCTCTGCAAAGTCCCTTTCAATTTCCTGTGGTGCCTTCTTAGTTAATTTCTTCTGATCTTCAACCTTGGAAGTTATCATGTATTATCTTTAATAATGTATTTTCCTCATCTTCAGGGGAATCGTTATAAATTGTACACTGTACTTCCTATATAGATCATCTACATTGCTTATCTTTTCATGTCATTTTTCTTTTTTTCCCTTTTATTTGCTCAATTCATATGCACCTTCCAATTAAAGTTTTGTGGGTTTTGTTGTTGTTGTTGTTGTTTCCTGTTCTTTGACTTGTTTTCCTGGGTCATTTTGTTTTTCTTTGGACTTCCCTCTTCCTATTACAGAAGTTTTTAAAATGACTTAGGTTTCTTGATTGCTCACATTTAAGAAATGATAGAGAAGCTGAATAGGAATTCTATATGTGTTGGTTAGCCTGTGACCTGGCAGAGTGCACTCTGTGATGATTGGAAATGAGCCAGCCAGTGAGCTGGAGCACCCTTGAATGTGAAAATAAGTCAGATTTATGCTAAGACTTCAAAGCCATCTCCAAATTCCTTGTGTCTCCCTGAACACATCTTCAGAGAATACCCCCAGGAATTATTTATAGTTGTTTTGTTTTGCTTATGTTTTAGGTGTTGCCTGGGCACACATGATGCTTGAGAGGTGGTTTTAGAGAGAGGATACGGATCACATTCTCCCATCCTGTCTCTTTTCATGCTTAAAATCTCTCCTGGGCTCTGCCCAGCAGGTGGGCTCCTGCCTCTACACTCTAAGACCAATTTTCAGCCTAATTTGTCAATAGATAACTCAGTTTACTTTCTGTCTTCCAAGTACAGTTGACCCTTGAAGAACTCAAGTTTGAACTTCACATATCTATTTATACTCAGATTTTCTTCTGCTTATGCTATCCCTGAGATGTCAGGACTAACCCCTCCTCTTCCTCCTTCTCAGTCTTCTCAATGTGAAGATGACAAGAAAGGAGACTTTTATGATGATCCATTTCCACTTAATGAATAGTGAGTGTATTCTCTCTTCCTTAATTTCTTAACAACATTTTTTTCTCTAGGTTACTTTATTGTAAAAATACAGCATGTAATACATATAACATACAAAATACGTGTTAACCCACCATTTATGGTATCAGTAATGTTTCCAGTCAACACTAGGCTGTTAGTAGTTAGTCTTGGGGAAGTCAAAACTCATATACGGTTTTTCAACTACGTGGCGGTCATCAGCCCTAACCCCCGAGTTCAAGAGTCAACTGTACTTATCTCCAGTCACCACCTGATGGCTCTTATGTATCTTTTCCTTTTTATATGGTTGGAGACATTTTTCTTTATTTTCAATTACATATATCAGATTTGGGAAAGGAGAGAATGTTCTTAATCTATCATTTGAACAAATGTTCCTGGTTGTTGCACTTAAATTGATGCAAGAGAGGGTATTGCTTTTTCTGGAGGCCAATTGAATGGTGAAATGGAGTTGCAGAGCATTAGGCAGATATTGATTTCACTGGACTATTTAAGTTAAGTGTGTGGAACAGTTCCGTGTTATGTTCTAGGGATTTTCAGACTCATTGCAACATCTCATTGATGGAAAAGCCAGGAATCTGCTTTATTTTTCACTCATAGAACTCAGTATTAGTGTTGTTTCAAACGTGTCATTTGCATTTCATTTTTATAGATTTGTCTTTCTTTCTCACTCTTCTCCTCTCCCCATCTCAAAGCATCGTAAGACATTTGTTTTGATATATTGATTATATGGAATTCTCCAAAATTTTAATGATTAAAATGTGATCCAAATTTTAATTGATGGTTTAATATAAATTGCTATCAAATAACAAACATATAGGGAATATTTACTTCACAAGATATGAAATTTTGTTTTATGTATTCTACGCTAGAAAATATATTTTGGTGTTAGCTCTTCTAGCTAGCACTTATTGGATGCTAGACAGTTGATTAAGGGTTTTACATGAATTACCTTGTTTAATCCTCTCAATGGGCTTATAAAATAAAAATAGTATTAATTCCAATGTAAAGGTGGTAAAATTGAGTGCTAAAGAGTTTAAATTGTTTATCTAATGTCTCCTGGCTAACCAGTATCAAAAGCAAGATTGAAAAACAGGAATTCTGATTCAAAGTCTTAACACCGAAACAGTTGACAGTTAATGCGCATGTTCTTCCACTTTGGTCAAATCATCATTATGATTTCTGCCAGGTCCACGCTGCACCAAGCTGTGTCTTCATGGTCTTCGGCTGTATTTATGTTCTGCCAATTCTATTGTTTAGGTGATATTGGCCTTTTATTGCAGTGAATTGGAAGGTGCACATGCATTCACTTTTCTATTTCACTTAAACTCATTTTTTTCAAAAAAAAAAAAAACCTTATGTTTCAAACACAAAAGGAAAACCCTCAATGTTTTCTGTGTTGTAACCAGAGTAGTCGTGTGGTGTAAGTGTGAGTGTGCAGTGTGTAGTCTGAAGTGTGACAGGAAGACACTGACAGACATGACTAAAGGAGTGAAATTTTATTGGCCACAGAATGGAAATTTTATTAAATGTTAAACCAAATAAAAAACAACTCAGCATATTCACAAATGAAGGTACACCAATTTGCTGGCCCTCACAAAATGTCCCAGGGTCTATAAGGATTCTGTCAGGCATGAGAATCTCAGATTTTCTATCCTGGTCAGTCCAATTCCCATGACTGTTTTAACATCCAATTTAGACTTAATCCTCACCATTATTTCATGATTTTTTTTAAAAGAGAATTGAAATGGGAAAAATTTCACTTTGCAACAAAGTGATATTGAATGTCCTATGTGGCCGTCACCTACATCAGTTGGGGTATAACCTGTCACCTACACTTACACTTTGGGAAACTCCACTCAGTGATACTGCTCAGAAATCAGTGAAAGTTTTGTTACTAAACATTTGGCCAGTTTCATTCATTAAGATGCTCTAATTCTTGTTGTAAGCTGTTTCACCTCCCTGGTTAGCTTTGTTCCTAGATACTTTATTTTTTGTGTGTGTGGCTATTGTGAATGGGATTGTGTTCTTGATTTGGCTCTGAACTTGGATGTTATTGTTGTATAGAAATGCTACTAATTTTTGTGCATTGGTGTTGAATTCTGAAACATTACTGAAGTTGTTTATCAGCTCTAGAAGCCTTTGGGCAAAGTCTGTGGGATTTTCTATGTATAGATTCCTATTGTCTGCAAAGAGAGATAGTTTGGCTTTCTTCTTCCTATTGGATGTGAGTTATTTCTTTCTCTTGCCTGATTGCTCTAGCTAGCACTTCCAGTACTACACTGAATAGGAGTGGCAAGAGTGGGCGTCCTTGTCTTGTTCTAGTTCTCAAGGGAAATGCTTCCAACTTTTGGCTGTTCAGCATGATGTTGGCTCTGGGTTTGTCATAGATCAATCTTATTATTTTGAGTATCTTTCTTCAACGCTTAAATTGTTCACGGTTTTTAACAGGAAAGGATATTGAATTTTATCAAAGGCCTTTTCTGCATCTATCGAGATGATCATGTGATTTTTGTTGTTAATTCTATTTATGTTGTAAATCAAATTTATTAATTTGCATATGTTAAACCAACCTTGCATCCCAGGCTAAAGCCTACTTGATCATGGTTCATTAAACTTTTTGATGTGGCGCTGGATTCACTTTGCTAGGCTTTTGGTTGAGGATTTTCATCAACTAAGATTCCCATCAACAGTGAACTGGATAAAGATGTGGTGCATATACACCACAAATCATGTCCTTTGCAGCAACATGGATGTGCTGGAGGCCATTATCCTAAGCAAGTTAATGCAAGAACAGAAAAACAAGTACCATTATGTTCTCACTTATAAGTGGGAGCTAAAGGTTGCAAATATGAGAACAAGAGATACTGGGGACTGCTTGACAGGAGAGGGTGGGAGGGAGGAATGGATTGGAAGGCTACCTATAAGGTACTATGCTCACTATCTTGGTGATGGAATCATTTGTACACTAAGCCTCAGCAACATGCAATTTACCCAGGTAACAAACCTGCATATGTACCCCTGAACATAAAATAAAAGTAGAAAAAGTAAAATTTAGAAATTCTTAATAAATAAAAAAGGAAGTGAGTAGAAGTGTAAAAAAAAAAGAGAACTGGTGTAATAAAAGGAAGAAGCAAGAACCCACATGCTGTTTGCATAAGATGGCTATGTTGTCTAGGAGACAATGAAGTTTGGTAAATTATTTTATTTAAAGCAAAGATACTCTAGCAAACTGGTTAGGTTATCAAGTTCTTTCCTAATATCCAAAAAAGTAATATTGACTGTTTTATGAGGTTCTATGGGTTTTAACACGTATGTAGATTTGTGTGAAAACCACAACAAGGATACAAAACAGTCCCATCACCCCCTAAAACTTATTGATATTTCTCCTTTGCAGACAAACATGGTGAAAGCCCATTTCTACTAAAAATACAAAAAAATTAGCTGGGCGTGGTGTTGGGCGCCTGTAATCCCAGCTACTCAGGAGGCTGAGGCAGGAGAATCGCTTGAACCCAGGAGGTGGAGGCTGAAGTGAGCCAAGATTGTGCCACTGCACTCCAGCCTGGGTGATAGAGTGAAACTCCATCTCAAAATAAATATCAATCAATCAATCAATCAATAACTGGGCATGTGATGTGCTGGCTTACATCTGAAGCCAGCACAGCAATGGGTCTCACCCAAGGCCTCTGGCAAGTACTATCTGGCTACGATTTATTTTTATTCAAGGCCCAAGGGTTCTTTAGCCAGCAGGTGATAAAGCCTACCAGTACTGGATCCTTCCCTTCAAGGCAGCAGGTTCACTTTGGGACCAGGGCGTGTCTAGAAATATCACCCAGGGGCTAGGACCCGAAATGGGGACCATGGGACTCTGCCTGGTGCCCTATTCTACTGTAGTTGAGTTGGTATCCAAGCTGTAAGGCAAAGGCTCCTTTATTCTCCCCTGACCTCCCCTCAAGCAGGGAGAAGGCATCTCTCCTGGAGCTGCAAGTTGTGCTGTCTGGGGTTGGGGGATGGATGATGCAAGCCAGATAGTACTTGCCACAGACCTTTGGTAAGACCCAGTGATGTGTTGGCTTCAAGTGTAACCCAGCGCATGCCTAGTTTTGGCGGCTATTGAGAGAGACTCCTGCTTGAAGAAAGAGGAGGGAACAATAAAGGGGACTTTGTCTTGCAAAATGCTTGGCTGCCCTGGCTGGCATCTCACTAGGTTGCATACACCCCAAGTCCACTGGCTCTGAGCCCAGGACAGCACTAGGACTTGCCCAGGAATTGCAGTTTTTGTAGCCTAAACTGCCTTTTGTTTATTTAGTACCTCACAGTACTTTAGCCTGTGGGGGTGGTGCTATCTGGAACTCAGGTTCAGACTGCTGGGACAGGCGATTCCCCAATAACTAGGGCGGGTCTAAATCCTCCCTCTGTTGGCACTGGTGGAATTATGTCCTGACTCGCTTTCCACTGTGACAGGCAGTACTGAGTTCCGATGCAAAGTCCCACAATCACTGTGCCATCCCTTCCCTAACTACATAGATTCTCTCTCCGTGCCATGTGGCTACTACCAGGGGTTGGGAGAGGAGAGGTGTTGATAATTCAAAATTGTCTTTTCTTTCCTACCCTCTTCAGTGCCTCTTGCTTTGCAGTGATGTTGAAATGAGGCACTATGATTGCTCACCTGATGTTTGATTCCTCTGAGCATGCTTTCTTGCATGGATAGTTGGTCAATTTGACGTTCCTGCAAGAGGGATAATCGCTGAGGGGTCTTATTCAGCTATCTTGCTCCACCTCTTCTTATAATTTTAACTATCACTTACCTAATGGCTAGAACTATTGAGCCTTTTTGCACGTGTTTATATATTCTTTGGAAAAGTGCCTGTTCAGATCTTTTCTCATTTTTACTGGATTGTTTGTTTTCTTACTCCAGACATTAGCAAGTTCTTTCCATACTCTAAATAAAGTCATTTGCTACATTTGCAATTTGCAAATATTTTCTCCTTATCCATAGCTTGTATTTTCATTCATTTAATCATGTCTTTCAGAAGCAAGTATTTTCAATTTCGATTAAGTTTTATTTTTTCTTTTATCTATTAGGGTTTTGGTGTTATATTTAAGAATTCTTTGCCTAATACAAAGTCATGAAATTTTTCTCTATGTGTTCCTTTAAAAAATCAGTTTTACCTTTTTAATTATTTCTATTATATATTTTGAGTTAATTTTTTGTACAAGGTGTGAGGTTTATATTGAGGTTCATTTTGTTTGTTTGCACATAGATGTCCAATTGTTCCATTGCCATTTGTTGACAAGATTATCCTTCCTCCATTGAATCTCCTGGATCTCTATTTTGTTGCGTTGATCTATGTGCCTGTTACTTCACCAACACCATAGTCTTGCTTATTATAGCTTATAACGATAGTTATAATTGAGTAGTTTGAGTCTTCTATTTTCTTCTTTTTTGCTCAAATTGTTTTGGCTATCACAGTTGCTTTTTATTTTTTTGTAAAAATTTTAGAATCAATTTATCCACACCTATAAACCAACTCAAGAGCTCAGCTCTTCATTTGTGCTTTGATCTGCAATGATCTTTTCTCAGTGACAACTATCTTATTATCCCAAAGTTCCAAATGGAGACTCCAGTTTAAATCACAGCCTTTCTTTGGGCTGCCAATATCTTACATTGAGAAATATCTAATATTTATCTAGAAATATCCTAATGACTAACATCTAGTAAGTTCTATCTGAGAGGGGAGGCCTTCTCCAAAAGTGATTCAGTATTTGGCACCCAGGTGTCTAAGTGGCTTTTCAACCTGAGCTTTGCTTGTTTCCTAAAAGGTTTAGAGAGAAGAGTAGTTGAAACTTATTTTTTTTTTTAACTTTTGTGTTCAGGGCTACATGTGCAGGTTTGTTATAATGGTAAACTTGTGTCATGGGGGATTGTTGTACAGATTATTTTGTCAGCCAGGTACTAAGACTAGTACCCAATAGTTATTTTTTTTCTGATCCTCTGCCTCATTCCACCCTTCACCCTCCAATAGGCCCAGGGTGTGTTGTTCTCCTCTATGTGTTCATGTGTCCTCATCATTTAGCTCCCACTTATAAGCACAAACATACAGTAATTAGTTTGCTAAGGATAATGGTCTCCAGCTCGATCCATGTTCCTGCAAAGGACATGACCTTATTCTTTTTTATGGCTGCATAGTATTCCATGGTGTATATGTACCAGGGTTTTTTTCACCCAATCTGCCACTGATGGACATTTAGGTTGATTCCGTGTCTTTGGTATTGTGAATAGTGCTGAAATGAACATACACATGCATGTATCTTCATGGTGGAATGATTTATATTCCATTGGGTATATACCCAGTAATGGAATTGCTGGGTCAAATAGTAGTCCTGCTTTTAGCTCTTTGAGGAATTGTCAACTGTAAATGGTTGAACTAATTTACACTCCCACCAACACTGTATCAGCATTCCCTTTTTCTGCAACCTTGCCAGCATCTGTTATTTTTTGACTTTTTAACAATAGTCATTTTGACTGGTGTAAGATGATATCTAATTGTAGTTTTTATTTGCATTTCTTAAATGATCTGTGATATTGTGCTTTTTAATATGCTTGTTGTATGCATTCATGTCTTCTTTTGAAAAGTGTTCATGTCCTTTGCCTACTTTAAATGTTTTTTTTCCTTGTAAATTTCCTTAAGCTTCTTGTAGATACTGGATATCAGATCGTTGTCAGATGCATAGTTTGCGAAAATTTTATCCCATTCTGTAGGTATTCTGTTTACTCTGTTGATGGTGTCTTTTGTTGTGCAGGAGATTTATAGTTCAATTAGGTTCTACTTGCCAATTTTTGTTTCCATCGCAATTGTTTTTGGAGTGTCTGTCATGAAATCTTTGATAGGCCCTATGTCCAGACTAGTATTTCCTAGGTTTTCTTTTAGAGTTTTAATAGTTTTACGTTTTATATTTAAGTCTTTCATCCATCTTGATTTGCTTTTTGAATACGGTGAAAAAAGAGGTCCAGTTTCAATCTTCTGCATATGACTAGCCAGTTATTCCAGCACTGTTTATTGAATAGGGAGTGCTTTACCCATTTTTTGTTATTGTCAGCTTTCAAGATCAGATGGTTGTAGGTCTGTGACCTTATATCTGGGCTCTCTGTTCTGTTCCTTTGGTCTATGTGTCTGTTTTTGTCCTAGAACCATGCTGTTTTGGTTACTGTAGTCCTGAAGTGGAGTTTAAATTCGGGTAATATAATGTTTCCAGCTTTATTATGTTTACTTAGGATTGCCTTGGCTATTTGGTCTCTGTTTTGGTTCTATATGAATTTTAAAATAGTTTTTTCTAGTTCTGTGAAGAATGTCATTGGTCTTTTGATAGGAATTGCATTGAATCTGTAAATTGCTTTGGGCAGTATGGCCATTTTAATGCTATTGATTCTTAAAAATGACAAAGAGGATGTTACCACTGACCCCACAGAAATACAAATAGCCATCAGACACTACTATGAACACCTCTATGCGCACAAACTACAGAACCTAGAAGAAATGAATAAATTCCTCAACACATACACCCTCCCAAGACTGAACTTAATTCCCAAGAAGAAATTAATTCCCTGAAAAGACCAATAATGCACCCTAAAATTAAATCAGTAGTAAATAGCCTACCAGCTAAAAAAAAAAAAAAAGCCAAGGACCAGGTAGAGTCACAGCCAGATCCTACCAGATGTACAAAGAAGAGCTAGTACCATTTCTACTGAAACTGCTCCCCCAAAATTGAGGAAAGATTCTTTCCCAACGCTTTCTATGAGGCCAGCATCATCCTGATACCAAAACTTGGCAGAGACAGAACAAACAAAAAGAAAACTTCAGGCCAGTATTTGTGATGGACATTAATAAAAAAATTCCTCAACAAAATACTTGCAAACTGAATCCAGCCAGCACATCAGCAACCTAATCCACCATGATCAAGTAGTCTTTGTCTTTGGGAAGCAAGATTGGTTCAACATATGCAAATCAATAAATGTGATGCATCACACAAACAGAACTAAAGACAAAACTACATGATTATCTCAATAGATGTAGAAAAGGCTTTCAATAAAGTTCAAAATTCCTTCATGGTAATAACTCCCAATAAACTAGGATTGAAGGAACATACCTCAAAATAATAAGCGCCATCTATGACAAACCCGCAGACAACATCCTACTGAACGAGCAAAATCGGGAAGCATTTGTGCAGCACAAGACAAGGGTGTCCTCTGTCACCACTCATATTCAACGTACTATTGGAAGTTTGGGCCAGGCCAATCAGGCAAGAGCAAGAAATAAAGGCATCTAATTAGGAACTGAAGAAGTCAAACTATTCCTGTTTGCTGATGACATGATTCTGTATCTAGAAAACCCCATTGTCTTATCCCCAAAGCTCCTTCAGCTAGTAAACAACTTCAGCAAAGTTTCAGGATACAAAATCAACATACACACGTCACTAGCATTTCTATACACCAAGAACAGCCAAGCCTTGAGCCAAATCAGAAGCGCGATCCCATTCACAACTGCCACAAAAAGAATAAAATACCTAAGAATACAGCTAAGTAGGAAGTTGAAAGATACCTGCAATGAGAATTGTAAAGCACTGCTTAAAGAAATCAGAGATGACACAAACAATAGTTGAAACGATTAACATAAATCATGGCGTAAATTTACTATGAATTTTAGTTATCCGGGTATCAACGTCAATTTTAGTTTTGTTTTTTTTTTCTTTTTTTTTTTTTGAAACAAAGTTTCACTCTGTCAACCAGGCTAGAGTGCAGTGGCGGGATGTCAGCTCACTGCAACCTCTGCCTCCCGAGTTCAAGCGATTCTCCTGTCTCAGCCTCCCAAGTAGCTGGGACTACAGGCATGAGACACCACACTTGGCTAGTCTTTTGTATTTTTAGTAGAGATGGGGTTTCGCCATGTTGACCAGGCTGGTCTCAAACTCCTGACCTCAGGTGATCCACCAAACTCAGCCTCCCAAAGTGCTGGGATTACAGGCGTGAGTCAGCGTGCACCAGCCTATGTTAGTAACTTTTAAAGAATAATTGTTTAACTAGTGATTTTATTAAGTCTGAAGAATCAGAGTTGAGGATTTTTGTTTTTGTTGTTTTTCTAAGTAGCTTTTATAGTCACACTTGAAATATAACAAATGGATATTTTGACCCGGAATTCCAAGCTTGTGGATGTAGGAGATAGTATGTTGACAATCAGTTCGACTTTATTTAAACCAACAAAATGTGATATCTGTGTTTTTCAAGTTCAGTTTTGTTTATTTTTTGTTTATGCTTCTATGGGGATTAGCTCATGACGATTACTTGTCGATGAGTTAAGCATCCCCCCACCTCCTATTCTAACATCGATCACATATGCATTAAGGAAAAAAATACCAACGTGATAACCAAATTTTGTAAATACTTCATATTCACACTTTCTCTCTCTCTCTCTCTCTCTTTTTTTTTTTTTTTTTTTTTTTTTTGAGGCAGAGTCTTGCTCTGTCGCCAGGGCTGGAGTGCGGTGGCGCCATCTCGGCTCACTGCAAGCTCCGCCTCCCGGGTTCCCGCCATTCTCCTGCCTCCGCCTCCCGAGTAGCTGGGACCTCAGGTGCATGTCAACACACCCAGCTAATGTGTGTGTGTGGGGGGGTTTCACCGTGTTAGCCACGATGGTCTCAATCTCATGACCTTGTGATCCGCCCGCCTCAGCCTCCCAAAGTGCTGGGATTACAGGCACAAGCCACCGCGCCCGGCCATATTCACACACTCTGAAGTTGGCTTGGGAACAATTTGACCTTCATTTTCAGGTAACCAGATTAGTGTGCTAAAGGCTGTATTGTAGTCCGATCTTGGACCAGGTATTTCTGAGAAGCGCCACTTACTAGAAAATTCCCATGGATTCTCTGGTTCTCCTCTTTTTCATGCTTGGATACATAGTCATGTTTGCTTGAAAAGAAGCAAGGCCAACATAGGAATCATTTATCTCTAGATTCCATCTGAAGCTCCCCCTGTCGGGGCTCCCGGGCTTGTGCCTCCTGGGCTGAGTTGCTAAGGCTTTGAACAAAAGTGTCTTTTTATATTGCTGAACTGAATTGTTTCCGCAGCAATTACTTTAAAGGGAGGACAATTTCACTTCCAGTGAACTACAGGGGCTAGATGATATGAGTCAGAAAATTGGACGTAAAATGCACACAGTTTTATTTTCCCAACGACCACATGCTCCTCTAAAATTTTCTCTCTTGGAATCTTTATTGTCTAATTTGCTAAGTGTGTATCGTGGGTATTTTAACTAAGTCATAGCCTATTAACCGACAATAGAAGAGTTTATGTTTTAAGAATTTGAAAGATTTTACACAGTTTCATATAGGTTTGTAATTCAGTTAAATCAGGTTTTCTCAGCCGTGGCAGTACTGACATTTTGGGTGGATAATTCTTTGCTTTGGTTGGGGGCAGGGGGCTGTCCTATGTGCTGTAGGATGTGTAGCAGCATCCCTGGCCTCTACCCACCAGACGTCAGCAACTCTTTCCCTCTATCTCCAGTCAGAACAATCACAAATGTCTCCAGACACTGTTAGCTGACACTGGGGAGTAGCAAAGCAAAACTGTCCCTAGCCGGGAACTACTGAGTTAGAAAATGGTAGCAGTAAGCAGCAATGTATGTTTGCAGTGTTTGTGACTTCAGTTTGGAAATAAAGTCTTAAAGACCAAAAAAATTACATTTTGGAAAAATTGTGTTAAAGCCTTCACAGTGAAGGTGAGCTATAAAATGCATTGGCATTTACATTAAATGGATGTATTAAAATAGTTCAATGTTATAAATTTCCCAAGTCCCCACTATCTCTTTTCAAGCACGGATGACAAAACCATGAGTTGCTCATATGTATCAAATTCACTTACTTTTGTGATTTAATTTTGCCATAAAATATTTACTTTTCCTTTATAGACAAGTTTATTCTTTGGGCTGTTGGATATTTGTATTTTATGCTGAACTCAACGGACTATAATAGAGCAGCTATTTGTGGAATCATGTGAAAATATTCATGGCATTTTATTTTAGAGTCACATCTTCGTATTCAGTGCTGCAATTTTATGCAATTCACTTATGAAATGAATCTGCTTTTCCTGTTTTTTAAAACTCATTTTCATTCAAGTACCTCAGCAGGAGGTCTTTAATAGCTGGGTGTACTGTTTTTCTGTTGGACTTTGCTTGTCTCTCTACAGAAGGCTAGTGACTAGTCATCTAATGCTACCTCCTCTTCTCTCTATTGTGTGGTATGTGAAGTCAGACTGACTTTTCTTAGATTTAAAATGGAGGATAGAATTATTCTCTTGATACAGTAACTCTAAATTTTTTTTCATTCATAGGAGGACTATTTAAGACTCAAGGATATGAATGAAAGGAAGTAGCATGATTTGTTACAGGGTAATTTTTTATTAGGAAGTAAAACATTTGAAACAGTAACATTTACATCACATAATTTGATATTTCTACTCCCAGATAAATAAACCTCAGGTAATTCAGAAGTAGTAAGGAATGTTTCCACAATTTCAAAAAGTATTTGCTATTGTAATACAACTTAATTATGTGTAAAATATAAAAAATTTAGTTTGTTCTTTTGAATAACCACTTATTAAAATGGTAAGGAGATCTGGTGTTAAAATAAAACATTTATTATACTGAAAACCCAGTTGAAAATGGTCACTTCTTTTTTTTGGAAAGCATTGCTTACAGAATTGTAAATAACATAATGACAGTCTAAAATAGCCTTTGCAAGTGGAAACATAATCCATCTTTTTCCTATCTTTGCGAAGGTGACTTTCACCACTGTATTTAGACACAGACTAGCTAGGTACTGCAAGGGATTACATACATGTATGTATGTATGTATGCATGTATTTCTTTAGGGATGAAGTTTCACTCTTGTTGCCCAGTCTGGAGTGCAAAACTAAACAAAGCACACACCCAAGAAAATAACGTGATTTTTAATTTCTCTATAACTTAAAAGAATAGTAGTAACTTCATTCTTTCTGTATGGGTATAAAGCTCACCAAACAAGTCTGTTCTAGGGCCAGGGGTCATGAGACACAGTGGGGAGGCTGCCAACTTAGAAGCCCATGACCCAGGGAGGTATCAAACCACAGGAGGCTGGAGTGGGATGGTTTTGGGGAAGCACTGCTTGCCAGTGGAAACCGCTTACACCTGGGAGTAGGGGTAACCGGGAATTTTCAAATGTTTCTGTTTATTTTCAGCACACTTTAAAATACTACTGGTTTACATGTACTACCCCAAGGAATTAGCAGACAGGAGCAAAACTAAGCCGGTGCCCAGGGATGCCAGCACTTACCTTATGTAAGCTCTTAAAGCACCCATAAGGCATCCCAAATACACTGTTCTCTTACTTGCCCCTCAGCGCTCAGCAGTTTTGGCGGAACTGTTTCCTGCCTTCACAATGCTCTCTCATTGACGCCCATGACAAAATTCATGAACGCCCCAGGCGACGTGGTCATTCCTGGCCTCCCTGCCCTGAGCTCCCAGCCCACAGCACCAACTCCAGGCTGGCCTCATGAGTTACTCAGCTGAACACTTGCAGATGCTGTTCTGTATCAGGTGAGCAATGATATTTGCTCACCCACTGAGCCCTGTGAAAAGGCTCCAAGCCCTTCATCTCATCAAGGGGCAGTGAACATGGACCAGTCAGTGGGACAGTGCTCCCTGCCCCATCCCTGCACGTGGCAGTCATTATCAATCCATTGGCACAACAGTCCCAGTGAGTGGCTTGGACTTAGTCCTCGCCTCACACATGGCCAGACATTACCATTAACACACTATTCGCCAGTGAGTGGGTTGAACTGAGTCCTCCCCTCCCCTCACACATGGCAGAGCATTAGCCGAATTTAGCACGCTATCGCCAGTGAGTGGCTTGGACTCTGAGTATCGTCGCCTCCCAGCACGTGAGCAGACATTACCAATTAACACACTATTCCCAGTGAGTGCTTGGACTGAGTACCTCCCTCACATGTGACAGACATTACCAATTAACACACTTCCCAGTGAGTGCTTGGACTGAGTCCTTCATCAAACAGCCCACAGAAAGCCATTGCGAATTTATTAAGTTAGGACTCTAGTTGAAAGCTTTATACCATCCTTATTCTGATTCTCTCTTTGTCACTGTGAAGTGGTGTCATCTTTGGCTAACTGCACCTGTTGATCTTGACTTTTCCATCTGTAAAATAAAAAGGGACTCATTTTCCAATTCTACCATAATTAACCTGACTGAAAGAAGGAAGGTGGAATATATAAAATCTGATACTTTTTCCAATTTATTATTCTGTCATGAAAAACATATGATATTAGTTTGCTTGTGAGAATTTGAACACTTCACTTGCTTATTATGACTTACATGTTAGCAGGTTACTTTATTAGAGTTCTTCAGAAACATTTATAACAATTCTATTTACAAAAGAAACCTAGATTATTACCCAGAAATTATTTTTCAGTGATGACCAAGAATTCTGTAAGTTAAAGTCAACTAATGATACAATAAAATGTTTTTTCTTAAAGAACACCTTTTCCAGCATTTTCTAAAAGTTTCATGTCTTCATAATTAACTATAGCTTCCAATTAAACCATTTTTAGCACTCAGTATTCACATGAGAACAATTCGACCCAAATTCGCTTAACATATGGAGCTGCGGCTGTTACAGAAAAATGAGCTGAAGAAAGCTCTGATGTGCTCCCAAGTCCCAGGTGTAGTCACTAAAACACCAAACTGAGGGTTTCAGTCAGCTTCCAGTGACACACTATTAAAAGAACTACCATTGCTAGCAATTTGATTATGTAATAAACATTCTCTCTGGAAATGGCTAGATTTTTGGAGGAAGGGGCAGAACCGTACTTACGAGGCATGAGGTCACAGTACTTACAACTACAGCCTCTGGAGACAGCTGTCTTGGTGAAGGCACTTGTGTGACCTTGTGTGACTTTGGGAGGTTATAGGACATCTTTGTACTTTGCTTCTGCATGTGTGAAGAGGGGGTTGCCCCTAGGGCGCTGTGTGCCTGTGTGGCTAACTTGGCTAATAGATGCACAATGCTTCGGATGCTGTCTGTTAACTAGTAATGGTCTGCTACATGTAAACCATGACCCTTAACGAAGAAAAGTGTTCCAGGTTGTCATGTGTCCCTGCTCAAGATGCAGCTACAGCATTCAGAGTTGTTGCCTGACTGATGATGAGGTCACAAGCTGGGTCAACAGTGGCCTCGGGGTCAGAAAACAAGACTGTGCTGTCAGAGATTCAGACATCTTGAAGCAGGTCGGTGATCATGAGGCCCATCAACCTTCCATTCCCCTTGAGGATTTTAGGCTCTCAGCCCCAGAGCCTCTGGCAGTGCTGAGGACTAGGAGCCAAGGAGATGCCAGCTTTTGGAGACCAGCTCTTGTGTTTCTGGGCTCTCTCGGGTAAGGTCTTCAGTTCCTCACTCACCAGTGAGGAGTCTGCAAATTGGGCCTGCCTCATCTGTCCACAACAGGGCTCGGCACCTCCTCCAAAGTACCACTGAGTTCACAGCACCATCGCCAGGCACCATTCAGGACCTTTCTAATGATGCCTGGTCTCTGGGACAAGTCCTTCCCTGCTGCCATTGTCTTCAGGTCCAGGGCCTTCTCCTGAGTTCTGCGTCATCATGGGAAAGTGGACATCTTGGTTTCTTTCTTTCTTTTTTTTCTTTTTTTTTTTAAATTATACTGTAAGTTCTAGGGTCCATGTGCACAACAGGCAGGTTTGTTACATATGTATACACATGCCATGTTGGTGTGCTGCACTCATTAACTCGTCATTTACATTAGGTGTAT
This sequence comes from Rhinopithecus bieti, assembly GCF_001698545.2. NCBI lineage: Eukaryota > Metazoa > Chordata > Mammalia > Primates > Cercopithecidae > Rhinopithecus > Rhinopithecus bieti. Next base: position 1,340,123 of record NW_016804423.1, read on the forward strand.
CTCCTAATGCTATCCCTCCCCCTCCCCCCTCTCGATATCTTGGTTTATAAGTGGGGACCCAAACCTTGGCCACCCCAGTACTCAGGCTGCACACCAGACCAATGAAAACTAGAATATCTGGCCTTGAACCAGCACATTAGGATTCTTTTACCTTCTCAGATGTATCTGATGAGCAGTCATGGCTGAAGACCGCTTCTGCTCCCCGAGGTGTGATCCCAGGCCCCTGTCACCTGGGAGCTTGTTAGACATGCAGACTCTCAGGCCCATCCCATGACACTAATCAGAATCCACATTGTCACAGGCTCCTCTGACGATTTGTATGCATATTAAGGTTTGAGAAACTGTGGTTCAGAAATTCCACTGTAATTTGGTAGTTCTTGGCCTGCCCTCACATTCAGTCATTCCGGAGTGTTAAAAACACATTTCTGGCTTTCCCCTCAGCTTTGATGGGCCTAGAGTGAAGTATGGCATAGATTTCACAATGCTCCTCCCAAGACTAAGAACCTCTACAACTAAACTGTGCTATGTCTTTGTGCTTTACATCCTTATAAACAGGTATGTGAGTAAGATTGCATTTAGAACACAACAGGTTCAAAAAGAAACTTTGAAAACACAAAGAAATATTTTTTACCTTAGACTTCAACCAAAGGCTTCATTTCAAGCCTCAGAGCTCGCTCTTTCCCCATTTTAAATGGTGATTAATTACTACCTCACTCAATAATTTTTGCTGGACAATACTTAATGAGTTTTGACTTTTGGCTACAATATGTACTTTTAGGAAAATGTGTCATATAGTTTTTATTTTTCCTGTGTTAAGTAATATAGTTTTATTTTCCTGTGTTAAGTAATATAGTTTTATTTTCCTGTGTTAAGTAATATAGTTTGTGTTTTTCCTGTGCTAAGTAATGATATTGGTAGGCCGTGTAATTTGCGGCTGTGAAATACATGTTTCGTTTACCTAACAGGAAAATCCATTCACTTAAAATTCTGTTTTATTTGGTACAACCTTAAAGAGAAATTGCACCGGACAGGGTTAAACAGGTAAAGAAGACTTTATTCAAGACTGCTACAACTGACCTAGCACAGTGGCTTCAGCCTACAATCTCGTCTATGTAGGAGGCTGAGGCAGGAGGATCCTTTGAGGTCAGAACTTTGAGACCAGCTTGAGCAATGTAGTGAGACTCTGTCTCTAACAAAATTAAAAAGAAAAATATTTAACCCGGTGTGGTGGTGCATGCACGCCTGTAATCCAAGCTGCTAGGGAATCTGGGCCAGGAGGATCCCTTGAGCCCAGGGGTTCAAGGCTGCAGTGAGCTGTGATAACACTGCTGCACTCCAGCCTGGGCAGCAGAGCAAGACTCACTCTCTTAAAAAAAAAAAAAAAAAAAAAAAAAAGACTATTATAAAAGGAAAGAGAGAGATTGAACTGAACTCTGCTGAAACAAAAGATGGAGAGTTTCTTTGGTTAAGTTGTTTGTTTGTTTGTTTGTTTGTTTGTTTGTTTTTGAGTCAGAGTCTTGCTTTGTCCCCCAGGCTGGAGTGCAATGGCGCGATCTCGGCTCACTGCAACCTGAGATGGAGAGTTTCTAAGCACTAGAGTGAACCAGTGGACAGCTGTTGGGGACCTCATGGTCAACGTGATTAGGCCATCCATGTTTAATTGTAAGATAGGTCTGTACTGTCCCATAGAGACTGTGAGATCTGGCCCCCTCTTCCTTGATTATTACATTTCAAAGGGATGGCTCCCAGGTCTTTGAGAAAGACATTTCTGAGTTTTAAAGCCGGCAAAAGCTTTCAAAGAAATTTAGGCAAAAGGTCGGCAAAAGGTCGATGTTCTGAGTGGTTTGATCTTTGAGTTCTTTTTCAGTCCCTGTTGGTGCAGAATAGTAATGGGTCCAGCCTAGGACTCGAACCCTGACAGGAGACTCATCCACCCTCCTCCTTTTCTCTTCTTTTTCCATGGGAGAGCTCTCATTGGTGGTGGTCTGAGCTCTTTGGTACATTGGTGATGGACTGGTTACACAATTTAAATTCAGCTTAGCAGAAAGGAGAGACTCTGTTTAGGCCTTAAAACTAAATAATATTCTCCATTTCTATTGGAACCAAGTATCAGGCACTTGAGTAATGAATGTTAAAGAGAAACTCTGATTTTCTATTTTCCATTTTTCTTTATGTGTATCTTTTTTGGGAACCATGCAGAAAGAAGGCCTGATCCTTAGAAAGGAATTCTCACACTCCTAGGTGCATGCATTTATTACTATTCAATACCTTTCAAACACTATAGTCACCATTTAATAAGAAACTAGATTGCAGTGTAAACTGAACAGTAAACTGAGGGGGAAACAAGTTAAGGAATTGGCCACAGTGAGTTTAGCCTCTTCTCCCCAGAAGCCCAGCTGGGAGCAAGAGCAATTAGCCTCTTTCAAATGTTCCTTCTAAGGACATCAGTGACTTTTGTTTGATACATTTTGTTAAGATTATCAGTCATTTTACTTCACCTACTGTTGACTAACTGCTACCCCTTCTCTATATTTTGGGGACTCACCCACATCTTCAAGTATAGGAATCTGAAAACCTTCGACATCCCTTTCTTTCTATAGTACCAGCATCCGATCAATTACCCAACGCTGATGACTTATTACTATAATTACGTGACACGTAATATCCTGTCCTCCCCTTTTCATCTTCACTAGCACCAGCTTAAACTATGCCCGCCTTTTCTTTATCCTGAGTCATGGATCAGCCTCCTAGATGGCTCCATGTCCCATTCTTTCATCGATATGTCTCACATTATCCACAGACCAATTCTCCTAATGTAAAAACAGTTTTACAAGATGTAGCCTAAGGGGAAACTTGGGGAGGGGGTAAAAGGTACATGGGATCTCTTCATATTATTTATTTATTTTTATTATACTTTAAGTTCTGGAGTATGTGTGCAGAACGTGCAGGTTTGTTACATAGGTATACACGTGCCATGGTGGTTTGCTGCACCCATCAACCCGTCATCTACATTAGGTATTTGTCCTAATGCTCTCCCTTCCCCAGCCTCCCCGCTACAGGCTCTGGTGTGTGATGTTCCCCTCTCTGTGTGCATGTGTTCTCATTGTTCAATTCCCACGTAAGAGTGAGAACATGAGGTGTTTGGTTTTCTGTTCCTGTGTTAGTTTGCTGAGAATGATGGTTTCCAGCTTCATCCGTGTCCCTGCAAAGGACATGAATTCTTAAAACTAAACGTGAATCAACAATTATCTAAAAATTAAAAAGTTTAACTGAAAAAAACCCAGCAACTCCCCTTTTCTTGTCAAATTCTAAAATATTTTCCTGAGTTTGCACATTCCTTTCTAAACCGGTCTCTTGCCTTTTGTCCAGCCTCACTTCCTAGTACACTTTGTCATCATACTTTTTATTTAGCCATATGGAACTACTTATAGATACCATAATCTTCCACTTTCTCTCACACTGTTGTCTTTGTAGATGGTGTTCCCTTTGGCTTGGGTGTCCTCTGCAACCGGTTAATTGAAAAACTCCTTTTTGATCCACAAATCTCTTCTTAGTTGCTGCTTTCATAATGGGGTCTTTCTGGATGGCCTCAGGTTAACCAAAATGTTTCACATTTAAAACTGTATAGCAGTTGGTATATACCCCTGCTTGGGCAAATGCTTGTTATACACTAACTGGTTTTTGCATATCTCCCTACTTACTAGACTGTAGCCTCCGGTTCAAAAGGGGTTCACATGTGACCTACAGTCTAGTAAGTAGGGAGATATTAAAAAACCATTTACTGTATAATAAGCATTTGCCCAAGCAGAGGTATAGATTAATTGCTATATATTTTTAAAGGTGAAACTTTTAGGGGTCTATTTATCTCTATATTTCTAGTTGCTGAGATAAAATGGATCTCAATAAGTATTTGTTATATAAATGCATGAATCCTTTCTCTTGCTTTGATTGACAGATGCAATTTAAAATGTATTAATATCCCCAGATGTCACTGAAATATTTATTATAATATTTCTGATGCTTCTTGTCCACTCTGAAAATTATGTGAAAGTTTGGGAAAAATAATCTTTTGTGCTTAAGAAGAAAACTTATTGAAGATTAAAAGATTGAAAAAAATATTCTACAATCAGACCACATCTTTCATTCTAAACACCTAAGTCAAATAAATAATTAATTAAACCATTTTCATGACTATTTTATTGAAAAAGGTGAAAACCATATGCTTTTACAGTTTCTATCTTCCACTTAGCTGAAAAATTTTCATATGGAATAATGAGAAGTAAATCAATTGATTTGTAAGTTGTACGAGAGTTAGTGACCAAGATATTGAGAATTAAATACAAAGAGTGGTTATGCAAATTACCTTAAAGCATGGTAAGGTATTTAACAGTATTAAGGAACTTAAGAATTTAAGATTTTCACTGTGGATGAAAAAGGGTGTGGCCCCTGAATGTAGATATTCAGTTAGTGGCTAAGATATAACACTACAGGAGATGGGCATGGTGTGTGGACCAAAGCCGTGAAGACCATCACCCAACTCCCCTTGTTGCAATGGCTTCCGTGAGACCTCATCTATGAGGAAAGGCTGACTACCGGGAGGCCAGGCATCTCATCCACTTGGTAGGGCGTATTTTCATGAAAGTTTGAATTTCACCATTGTCTGTATGCTGGACTGTGGTGACCTCTGGGTGGACTAATAATCACATTAATGAGCCTACAAAAATGAAAACCACGCCTGTAATTGGTGATTATGCCAGCTTAACACCACCCTTACATCACCCTTTCTGAGTGTTCAAGAAAGCCTGATTTCTTATCACAAAACTTTTCACAACTGATGAGCAGATAACTAATGTGAGGTTTCTACTGAGCAACTAAAATAATGAAAGTGAAATTGAGCAGCTTAAATTAAATCAATTTTTCCCATCACTTTTGCTCATTACCATATTGTCCACATACCAGGACATTTGATTACAGTTGTTTTCTTCTTTTTCTTCTTAACTTGGACATTTAGAATGAATTATATCATGCATTAAACTGATATTTTACAACTGAATACTTTGGCTTTTAGAACACATAATTTAATTCAAATTAATTTATATACAATAATGGCTTTATTTAAACTAATGAAACCCTTACATATGCTTTGAATATAATTTAAAGCCAAAAATAATATAGTTTAATTGTGTCAGGTTATTACAATAAGTCATTAAAACAAATATAAATGTAACATATACTTTTTAAACATTATAATTAATTCCTTACAGGATATATCTGAGTGAGAAACAATTTGCTGTATTCCCTATTTATGTAAGAGTAATTTCTTATAAACTATTAAAATTATTGGTGGATGTTATTTGCAAGAATGAATTAACTTCTTTTGAGGACAGTGGCATATATACATCTTTGAAAGATGCCTGATTGACAAAACTTCATGAAACAATGTTTGATGGAAGAAATTATTTATTAATGTACATGCTATATGTATAATACACACACACACACACACACACACACACACACACATCCCTGCACCATCAGTTCAATGAAGCATGGTGGGTGGATGGTCCTGAGTGTTGGATAATTAGAATAGCTGGTGATCTGAAAAATTAAAACAGATTGTCGTCAGCTGAGCTACATATTTTTATTTGCATGCCAGTTAAAAGAAAAACTAGTTAAAATGTCTTGTAAAATAACCTGAAAGGTGTTTTGGGAGCTGATATTCTGAGATAGATTAAGGATTTATTAAAATAGTGAAAAAGTTAAAATTGCTATTCAATGTTGCAAAAGATGAAAAATGACTATTGGATAATTGTAAAATAGGCATAATATTGAACCTTTCATGTATCTGTAGCTTTCTTCAAACTCTTTAATGTGTCTGAGTCAGTTTTCTCATCTTTAAAATGGGATAATCAAGCTTCAATACCAAAGACAGGCCTCACTTTCAGGGAATCCCCCCACTTGGCAGAGAAAATCTCTCCATCCTATGTTCTGTATCTTAGATTTCTATTATTACACTTAATATTATTAATATTATACCCACTAAACACACACACACACACACCAAACCCCCACCACCACACACACACATAGGCACACACTGAATTTAAGTGTTTTCAAGGTAAGTGTATTTATTGCATTAAACAAGGAGACTAAACATATTTTTGATATCATTCAGTCTCTGAATTATCAGTATTGGTTCCTTAGGAAAATGACGTATATTAAGTGAAATCCTTAACACAAATGTATCAAATGATGCTTGACACAATTTAGTGCTCCGTAAATTTAGTGTTTCTATTTTAGTTTCCAAATGGTACAAAATAACCAGATCCCAGCTTCACAAGATTTCAGGCCACGCAAAATTCTCCAAGCCAGACTCAGATAGAAGCATTATGGGCATGAAAAGTGAAATGCAAAAATGTGAGAAGGAGGAGAAGGAGAGCTTCAGACTCCACAGGAGCTTATGGATGTGTCAGTCCATAAGGTAGTGCTTGGCCCAGAGAAAGTGTTAAATTCATTTCACGAATATCACCAGCATCATCATCGCCTGCATCATCTTCACCGTCGTCTGGTCTGTAACCACCATCAACCTACCAATAGATACCTATGAAAGACACAGAAAAGTAAACACCCTTTATCACCGTGGAGAACTGAGCTGTCAACTCAGTGACAGAATCTGGGAAGAATTAATTTTAATTGTAGGGTCTGTGGTGGCGGCTGGAGAAAATCTTAGAAGACATGTTGGCTTCTCTTCAGGAAGCAGACAACATCTGAGAAAAGATAGGGAGATGTTTTCTGTTATTTGCAACATTTTATTTGTGACTCAGGCACCTGACAAAGAGATAATTAAGTATTTTTCAGGCCCAGTGATAAAGTCAGAGATACTGTAAATCTTTAAAAATAATGCACAAAATTTAGAGCCCCCCAAATGGCAGTGTTACGGTGCACTCTGAGGGATGTAGGGCCCCCCGATAAACAACATCTGCAAGGCGCAGACAGGTAAATCTTGGTAACAGGGCTGGCTGTGAATCTCTGTTTGCTTGTGCTCCAATCTATTCCCTATGCCAGTGGGTGTGGAGGGCTGTCTGGGTTGTGAGGCAAGAAGACACTGTGAGAGAAAATAATAGCCTGTTGCATGTTGGACCTGGGAGTCAGACTGAGGGCTTTGCACACCAATCTACTTTTCAGCAGCAGATGTGAGAAGACTGAACCATGATTAGGCAGAACATCAGGGCCAAAAACTAATTTTTTATCCTAACATATGTCAAACATTATGCCTTGTTCAAGGCTGAGTTATGAAATCTCCTGCACACACAGACACACACACATGGCAAATGGGATCTAGAAAGAAGTACTACAATGTAAGTGCAGACAACATAGAAGACTAAATTTATGAGGAATATATGAATGTTCTGACTTTTGCTCCAGAGATTACACACTTTTATACACGAGTCAAAGGATATTGTCGGTGACCGAATGATAATTGGCACTGCAGGAAATGATGGCAAGCTGGAGTCCGCCTACTCTATTTTAAAGTGAAACTGGAAACCAGCCCCACTGCTTGTTGCTGGGTGGGTAAATGATCCCGGTACCAGCTGATCAAATTTTTTAAGTAACGCTGAATCTCTAAATTTTTATGGGTGCCATCTCAATGTTTGTAGCATTGTGTGTGCCAAACCAAACTTGTCTGTGGGCCCTATGTGCCCCAGGGCAGCCAATATGTTACCTCCTTGGTGCACTGAATGAGAATGCATTAAATAGTGAAGTCTGAAAATGTTAGAAACACAAAGGCTTAATGATCATAAATGTAGTGTTTTGCATTGGCACTTTGTCAGATCTGCTAATACTGTTTAACAAAGTTGGGGCTAGAGTTGGCTCAAAGTGATCAGGTTATATGAAATCTTCCGGGTGTAAGCCAGGACGAGGCAAAATACAAATAAGCAAACAAACAAGTTACAGAACTATACATTTAAGAAATTAGGACACAATCAAGTTTATTTTGGAAATGCAAGTTTAGCTCCTCACCAGGACATCATAAGTGATATAAAATAAACTTTTGACAGCAAAAAAAAAAAAAAACAAAAAAAAAAACACAAAAAAAACAGGTAGTAAAATTCCATATTCATTCTGTTTTTTGAATATTAAGTAGGAACGATGCTTTTAAGGATACAATCATAAAAATGAAAAGAAAATCCACAGAATGCAAGAAAATATTTGCAAATGATATATCAGATAAAAACCCAGAATGTATAAGGAATCTTACAACTCAACAACATAGTGAAAATAACCCAATAAAACATGGCCAAAGAATTTGAGTAGGTGTTTCTCCAAAGAAGATATACAGATATACAAGTGGTGAATAAGTACTTGAAAAGACATTTAATTAAATTAGTCATCAAATAAATGCAAATCCAAACCACAATGAGATACCACTTCGTACCCACTAGGATGGATGAAATTAAAAAAGCAGGCCACAAAAAGTGTTAGAAGTAAGAGGAAAAATTGAAACCCTCACATATTGCTGGTGAGAATGTAGAATTCAGCCACTTTGGTAAACAGTTTTGTGGTTTCTCAAAAAGTTAAACAATACGTTACTATATGACCCCGAAATTCTATTTCTAGGTATATACCCAAGAAAATTGAAAAATTTTGTTTACGCAAAATGCGTACACAAATGTTCATAGCAGCAATATTCATCATAGCAGTATTCATAAACCCAAATGTTCATCAATAAATGAATGAATAAATAAAATATGGTATATACATACAATGCAATATTTTTCAACCATAAAAAGAAATGAAAGTGCTGATATCTGCTATAACATGAACTTTGAAAAAAAATTATACTAAGTGAAAGAAGCCAGGCAATAAAAGGTTACTTATTGCACGATTCCATTTACATGAATCTGGATGTAAAATATTCAGAATACGTAAATTCGTAGAGATAAGAATGGGATTGGTGATTCCTGGGGGCTAGAGGGGAGAGGAATGGGGAGTGACTGCTAAGGGGTACAGTTCCTTTTTGGGGTGATGGCAATGTTCTAAACTTAGATCGTGGTAATTTTCACATAAATATGAATGTGCTAAAACCAACACAACTGTACACTTTAAAACGATGTATTTTATATATGTAAATCATATCTCAAAAACAAGTTACAAAAAAAAGTAGGAACAGAAAGATTCTTCTGAAATGGCACAGATTCGCAATAGAATTTCATTTTCTTCTCTTACCAAGCCCCCGCTAAAATGATAGAAGAAGGAAAATAACACAGATAAGGTGTTACAGGTGTGGCCCACTCTTACGATAGACATGATGTTTTTAAGTGAGAAGATCATCTCCTAATGTCACGCACTCCCCCACACTGCAAACCCTGGAGGTCCTGGCAGCAGTGGCCCACGTTCTCACGTGGATGCTGTGACTGGGGCTTGGTGGGCTGCGTGGCAGCCATGCGGTCAGGTGGAAGACTGTGCTCTCCAGTTGCACTGCAGTCCCCTTCAATTCCTAGGCTGGTCACCCAGTTCATGCCACTCATTAGCGTCACTTGCTTTGTCACATATATTTGTAACTTCTGACATGAAAGCACAATCCTAGAATGAATGGGAAACATATCTGACAAGAGTAAGCAGCAATTTCTGAAAGTCTGGATGTGGTTGGAGGAGACGTACCTAGTGAAGTGGAGACGAGGAAGCTGCAGTCCAGAGCAGCAGCTCTCAAAATTGTTCATTCTTTAAAAACAAACACACAAAAATCACCTGTTAAAAGATCACTTGGAGGCACCACCCCCCAGAGATTCTGATTTAGTTAGGTCCAGGGTAGGGTCAGAGAATGTGGATTTCTGTAGGCCCCGTCCATGAGGCAGATGCCTTGACCTGCAGACCACACATGGACCAATGCAGATCTAGAGGACGCAGGAGGTGGTCATGGCAGAGGAGGGAGACAGCCGCAGAACCCCAATAGAACACGGGGCCTCAAAAGCAGCATTTACAAAAGTGTGCTGGAGAGAGGCTTGGAGCAGAAGATAGGAGGAGTTGTGTTTAGATTAGGTAACACAATCCCCCTACATCTCCCAGCACCGAAGTGTCCACCCACCAGGCAAAAAATTGCATAGGTCTTTGATCTGGACCAAGATGCTCACATGACAGCCCTCCAACATACTTTCCTGCTTCCTGAATCATTACCGTAAAACAAGGCTACTAGTTGACAAGACTTGACCATACAAACAGAGCTTACAAGCAGCTTTTATTTTTTTCATCTCAAACATAACTGAACCATTGAGACCTACTTATATTTAGTGATATCCTCATGATGTAAGAGATACAAAGATTAACAACTAGAACAGCTGATCACAGAAGCATCCAAAGATAGATGAAACCCAAAGGGTAAAACAGTGTCTACTGAGATATTCAAGACAATAGTCCATCCATAAAATAAGAATAAGACACTTAAAAAAAAAGAAAGCAAAAAGTACAGTTAGACAATTAAAACTATGATTTAAGACATTTTAGATTATTTAATCACTGGTAGGAATTTAAAATCAAGGAAATAGCCTAGAAAGTGGAACAAGAATTAATGGGAATGAAAAATATGAGTGGAAACAAGAGATATGCAAGATTATTCCAAGAAATTGAAATTCAACTATTACTAATAAAAATTATTGAAAGAAAGAACGGAGAAAGTAGATGGGGAAATGGTCAAAAATCTAACAAAATTATTTTCCTAGAGTCAATGACCAGGGTTCTATAGATGAAGTAAGCTTAACAAATCTGCAAAGAAATGATTGAGAACAGATGCGTGGTAAGAATGCCATTGTAATAATTGAGAACAGCAAATTTAAAGAGAAGTTCCTAAAATTTCCAGAATAATAATCACCACAAAAGGATAAGAATCAGAAAGGCATCAGACCCTCCAGAAACAACAAGAAGAACTGCAAGTCAGAGGATTTATGTCTATAAAATTTTAAGTCATACAATTTTAACTTAGAATTTTGTTGCAGCAAGACTTTCAGTGAAGTAAAATAAATAAAAAAATTTGGATTACAGGAATCAGAAAATTTATTTCTACCTCTCTTTGTGTTATGGTGTGCTCTATGAAAATAAAGGATAATTCCAAAAAAATGGAATCAATAATTGACTTCAAGCATGGGTGAAACATCTTAGAGTAGCAATGAAGGAACATAAAACAAAACAGATGGAGAGTAGACACAGAATTCAGAAAGTAGTGGGAGCACCGAACACTCCAGCAGAAAGTTAGAGTGAAAAGGGCAGTATGAGATGTGAGATTTTGACACTGTATTTGGAATATCTAATAAACAGTAAAGGCAAATGATACCAGGGAGAAAAGTAACCAAGCTTGAAAGATATCATAGTTATAGTAATAAAGGTTATTCTGAAGAAGCAGACAATTGTATACACAGTAACTAAAGATGAAAACTCTCTTCGTAGATAGATGATGATAGATAGACAGATGAAAGATAGACAAACAGATGATAGATGTAGATAGATAGGTAGGTGAATAGATAGATAGATAGATAGATAGATAGATAGATAGATAGATAAAATAGATGACAGATAAGTAGACAAATGGACAAACAGGTGATAGGTAGACAAACTGATGATTGAGAAATAAATAGACAAACATGATAGATGACAGATGATAGATAAATAGGTGATAGATACATGATAGATAGATAGATAGATAGGCAGATAGATGGATAGATAGATAAGCAGATAGATAGACAGAAAATAGATTTCTTAAATAATATTCAGATCTGCAACTCCACAACTTAGGATTTTTTTCTGTAGAGACATAATTTCCAACTTTGTAATGCCATTCAATTTATTGAGCTAAGTATTGAATTATAGATTGTCAGCAGTAAAGTATGTTTGAAGGAAGAGGTTATCATATAGAAAGTGAATTGGTCTTTCTTTTAGAGACCTTGTGTTTCTTTGGTTTTATATTTCTCATCTTTCCAGATAACGAGAACTTTTGTCCATAACATTTTGATTTTATGACATCACCAGATTTTTTTCACTGCCTCTTCTCAGGAGACCAGTTAGCCAATTTAACAATGTGAAAACCCAACTTCTAGTTGAAAGGTGTTCATACAGCTTCAGTCATATAATAAAAGGTCATGGTTTAAAATGTTGGTTACTACCAATTTGGTCAGTTCAATAGAACAATGGTAGAACTGACTTTAAAACTATCCTGTTGTTAAATTGCTTAGCACTGTGATGAGCAGTAACCTCATTGTATTACTGATTTCTCATATCTAAGTTTTACATTAATGTCATGTTTTCTTAGCGGTAGAAAAGATTAGATCAGTTGAGCTTTACGTTTAGGATGCACTCATACCACATTTGTGTGTACACCATCAAAGAAGAAGAATTATAATAATTCAAAGATATTAAATACACATTCAAATGGCTAAGGAGTTGAGTTTTCAGTAGTCAGAAAACCTGAGATAAAATTTGCCTCCTTGGTAGTCACTTGTTTATACTTGTAAAAAAATATTGGAAATATAAAGTGACATGCATTAGAGTCAGAAAGAAGGTCTGGCCAAGAATATACTGATGCAATTTTAATAAAGTTTTTTTAAGAATTTCTTCTGTTTCTCTTCCAACTAGAGTTAGAGCTTTAGGCACCACACACACACACACACATCACACACACACACACACACACATTTTCATGATTAGGAGCCTTGTGAGGTCACACTATGCATATTGTTCTATAATTTTAGGTAAATTCAGCAGTGACAAACAGCCCAACACTATAAAACAAGGCCCCATAACACCTGCCTCATCCTAGAATCTTGGTGGGTATACAGTAACCTCTGCTATATAATGAAAGATTCAGTTTGACTCCATAGAAGTGTACAACCTGACTATAGAAAGTACATGAGACAAAGCAAACAGACAGGTGAGGTTTCTAGATCTAACATATAGCCAATCAGAAAAGGTAAACAACCTTTCCACTAAAAAATGCTGAAAATATGCTGGATAATAATTTCAAACATCTTCTTCAATGCACGACTGAAAAAATAAATAAGGAAAGTTCTTAATTATCAAAATTGGGCAAGAACAGAAATCCAGAAGTGTAAGCCAGCACTGATCCTGCCAGCTGCCCAGGAGCCAGCAGGGAGGAGGGGCAGAAGCTCCGGTGTTGGCAGGAGGACAGATAAATGAGGGGTTCCACAGCAGCAGGACCCCAGAGGGCCACATGCTCAGGAAGAGGGGTGTGGAGATGTCCACAACTGAATACCTACTCACGAAGGGTCCTGACTTGCCTTGGGAAAGCTCACCCCAGACATTTGCCCCTGACTGCACCTGCAATGACAGGTTGCTCCTCCTGTTGCAGTGGGGCCTGGATCCACACCACCTGTGTGCTTTTAAATTCGTTTTCCTGAGGAGCATACACTGAGCTCATTTTATGGAGGTTGATTTGGCAAAAGCAATTAAAATGAGAAATGTATCTTTGAGCCAGGAATTCCACTTCTAGATTTATCTATTCACATAGGTGCACACACAAGACAATATCTTCAATGATGTTTTAAAAGTGAAAACAAAGAAAAGAAACAACTGTATGTCCACCAATAAGGGTATAGGATAAAAAAAGTAATAAATAATAAGTAATAAAAAAACAACTAAAATCAAAATAAAATATGAACATTTTTTAACATCTTTGAATAGATCAAGATAAATGATGGAAGTCACTGTGTTCCTTGTTCTCCGTTCTGATTTCTGTTATCTGAGAAAGAAGCACTGAAAATTACACTCCATTTAGGAAGATAATTCTGGAGAAAACATGTCTGTAGCCTAAAAACGTGGAAGTGAGGAATAAAACAGTACAAATAAGTAGAAGGTTGAGGACAGAAATCAATAAAATTCGACACTTTTAATAAGTGTAGCTGGTATGAATCTCAGTCCACAAACTCAAGTCAGCAAGGTGTATATATTTATAAAACTTGGGTATCCAAAAGTTTTGACCCTGAGCAGAAACTAGAAAATTCAACTTAGTTTATTTTGAGGGCCTGAAGGGTGTGGAGGTCCACATTGAACATCAGGCAGTGCAAAGCCATTCTTCTCAGACCGCCCAAACTATGGTGACCACGCTTCCTCCAGGCCCACGTGTGCCTGTGCCGTGCTAGCCTGCTGGGTGACACTGGGGACCTGCATTCTTGCCTCTGCAGGTGCAGAACTGGAATTTCTAGTGGGAGTCTTGCTACCTGAAGGAGCTCCCAGAATCACCTCAAGTCCCATAGCTCAATCAAGGAGGTCTAGAAGCAGCAGAGCCCCTCAGCCAAGAGACCCTGCTCTCAGGGCCTGCTCTAACCTCCCATCTCCCTTTCTGGACATTCTGGGATTTACCTCATCCTTTTCCTGGCTCTCAGGACTTTTCTCCTGCACAGACCCTCCCGAAAACCCAGGGTAGTCTCTTCAGGGGATGTAGGCTTTTACAAAAGACAAGGAGAAACAGACTGCTTTCATCCCAGCCAAAAACCCCAGAGGAGCGGGGGTGGAGGGGGATTTCTAAAAGAATTACAAATCCTGGCTACTTGCTTGAAATGAGGAGAAGGAGAAAATTCCGGGAAGTACAGAAACAATGCACTATTTCAATAACGTATCTTGGCCACATAAAGAAAGAGGATTTAAGCATATCCAATTTAAACCACAATGAAAATGCTTAGGGCAAGAAAGCATCAGAGAAAACAGAGGCTTGTTGTCTAGTTGAAAGTCAAATTTTAAATAAAACCGTAACATCAAATTCAAAGAGAAAGGCAAACAAGGCTTTGGAAACTACGAAAGCAAACTAACATAGACGGTTTAAAACCTGCAGCTTAGCAGTGTTGCTTCTCTGAATACAAAGGTGCCTGATCCGCGATCTCTGTTCTGAAGGTTCTGACACAGAAGACACAACATCCAAGAAAGGAGCGCAGGGCTTCTCCACTCTGCTTATTCATCCCTGGGGGACGTTGTCCTCGAAGCAGCTGGAGAGTCCCCTCGCTCTCACAGTGAGGCCACTTGCCCAGACAGATCAAATTCACCAAGATGCCACTGCAAATAGACATGGTTCCCTTCAGAATCCTGGATAAATAGAGAGCAGGTGGTAGTGGTTATCATCTTCTAAATCAAGTTCATTTTCAAGAACAGCAATTGTGTTTTTCCCTACCTTGTAAAATGTTAACCGGAATATATAAGATGATTTTCTTTCACATTTCTCCATCCTGATTAACATTTGCTAGTAAACAAACAAACAAAACGTATAAATGCATTACTGGGAGATAATGAGTGCAAATGTCTCCTAGAGTTTTGTTGTGATAAGAAACAGAAACCTGGGTTGGCTGTTGGAGATGGACAAAGCTACAAGTAGAGATTTGTGGTTGTATGTTTGTTTTATTTTTGCCCCTTTGGGGGAATTGATGTGTAAGTGAACGGGCATGATACCATAAAAGAGGAAATGATGAAGCAAAAGAGGGAGGCAAGAATTGCCAGCCCCATCTTTGAGAAGAGGAGAGGGAGTAATTCCCAGTGGGTTCCTGGAGTAGTTAGTTGGCCTTAGCCAGGAATATGTTGGTTCATGTAGGAACCGGAGGATGCAGAAGATGAACACTGATGCTGGTCATTGAGGAGGGCATCATGGGCTCCAAGAAGTCTTCTAGTTGTTTCTGTTTGTGAATGATAAGCAAGAGCATCAGATGCCTCCCAGCACTTCCACAGATGCCATTGCTTCTCCTTCTGTGTGAGTTACCTCTGAAAAACTCCTTTCTCCTGCATCGTTAACCTCTTTCTCTCCATTGACTTCTTCTCTTAATGGCATTTTTTAAGTTTGCCCAATCTTAAACAATAACAACAATTCTCCAAAATTTCTCTACTTTTGCTACTGTCATTCAACAAATTCTTACTAAACAGCTGCTGTTTGCCAGATCCTGAGCTGATGCGAGGAATCAGAGACAAATATGAGGAGGTTCTGTTCCTTGGGGTCACTAACAAACTGGTAGGCATGGCCTCTCTTTCTCCCTTCATAGAGAGGAGTCCGAGAAGAGTTGTTTATAATTTCTGTCTCCATTTTCTCACTTCTCATTCTATCTTCTGTTTATTGCAATTTGTTTCCTGCCTCAGGAATTCACTGAGATTCTTCTAGGGTCCAGTGATCTGAATGACAAATCCATCCCTGAGTCATGTTCATGCCATATTGAATGTTGTGTGCACACTCTACAGGAACCCTCAATGATTTCCACCTCCCAACATTCATATCCTTCTGTAACCTGTTCCCTTAACTGCAGAACCTGTGACTTGCTTCTAATCAATAGAATATGGCAATGGTGATGGGATGTCTCGCCCATAGTTATGTTAAAATATGTAAGACTCCATTTGGCGGACTGGAGTGAGAGATTCTCTCTTTTTTTTGCCATTACTTTTAAAAACCGCAATTCCTTTTACACCAACCCAATGTATACCATGACCTGAATGAGCTTGGAAGTGAATATTCCCTAGTCAAGCATCCACGTGAGAACATAGCCCAGCCAACACCTTGGTTGCAGCATTCTGAGATCCTGGGCAGAAGGCCCAGATAGGTGACACACAGACTCCTGACCCATGGAAACTGAGAGCATCGATAGATGTAGTTTTAAGCTTCTCAGTTTGTGATAATTTGTTTTGCAGAATCAGAACATTACTGCATTGTACGAGTTAAGGAACATTTGTAACAGTTTACCATTTTCTCCCTCTAGAAAATTTCTTTGTCCTTTTTTATCTGTATCGTGTCTTTCCAATTTTATTGTTTATTCTGCAAAAATTTATTCCTACTCTGGTATGTGAGCTAATCTCTTCTCAGCTCATGTTCCCCTTGATGCTAACATTCCTCAGGGCTGCTCTCTCTGCACATGGGGGTGACTTCTGGATTTGCATCTCTAACTCCAATTTCTTAAAAGCCAAAGACACATATTTGTGATTTTTTAATGAACCCAACAACTCATCCTGGACATACCTAAACCCTGATATGCCTCCTGTGCAACCTAACTAGAAATTAGACATCACTTAGTTTGTCCCCCAGGCCAAATTTCCATAAGCAACCCTCTAGATCACTCCCTCTGTCTAATGTGCCTCATCCAAAAATTCTGATAGCCGTGAGTTAGTTGATTTTAAGGTGTAAGTGTCTCCATATCTTTCCCTCCTCCCTATCTCTATTGATACTCTCTTGGTGTGGAAAGTCATTCTTTCCTGGACTATTTCAACAGCACCATAATGGGTCACAATATTCTAGACTTGATCCCATTCAATGGTCAGTCCAGTATTTCTTGAGCATTTACCATGTAATGCGGTCAGAGCTGAGAGTAGTTACGGAGTGCAAGACACATCTGATGACAGCCTTATGGAGCTCACTTCTCTACCATCCAAAGATGCTTATTGCTCATCAGGGAACTATAGTCTCACCTCTAAGCAGTGCTACCCAAGGTGCTGGCCTACAAAGAGATGAGGAGCTTGAGTCAGGTTGTAAACTAATGCATTACTATCTTCTTCAACAAAGTGTATTTTTTAGAAATCAGCTGAGCTAAATGAAGTGCACTTCATGAAGTAGTTGATTGACATTCTGGAGCAAGGTTCTTAATGTGTCTGAGGCCAGAACAAATGACTTGCAGACTGGAAGAAGATTCAGAGATAGCACTTGGGTAGGAAGGGTTCAGTGCATCCCCCACTGTTGTTAAAATAACTTCTGTAAGAATGAATAATTTTTTAATGCCTTTCTCTATAAATGAATTCAATAGTTTCTTTCACTTATTAGATAATCTATAAAGTCCTATTACTAGCACAGAAAAGACCTTAATGAAATAGCCCTTGCCTCCATCTCTATTCCTAACTTTATACATTTTATTATGCTTCTAGCATAAGAAGCAATTTGTATTTTTCTTACTTTGACATTTTCTCTCCATTACGTTGTAAATTATTTCTTCTATATAAAAAGTCTTTCACTTGCTTATCTCTTTGCTAAATGCTACTTCATTCTTCAAGATTCAGGCCTGATGCCAGCATTTCTATGAACTACATTCTGCCTCATAATATTTTGTATACACCTCCAGTTTAGATTCTATGCTATCTTTAAGGATAATTGTCATCATTCACTAGATTGAGTTCTTCAGAGGCAACGATTTTGTCCGAGTCATACATGTATGCCCAGAGCACAACACAATCTCTGGAGTTTGAAATATATGTGTAAAACAAAGCAAATTAGTCTTCTTCTCAATATCTTCACTCTTGGAGCTATTTATTTTTCTAGGTATTCGGTGCTATCATCTGGTAGTTAGCAGCAAAATATCCCATATATGTCCGTCTTGACAAATTTATTTGTCTCAGATATACTACATTAATGTAATAATAATAATAAAACGTAACGATTGAAATTGCAATATTGTAGCACACTGCTGGGAATGATATTTTTGTGGCTGATAGAATCTCATACGTTACTTAAGCTATTGACTCAAACCTACCTGGCCCGTCCTGCCCATAGAGAAAGTTTAGTTGGGTGATAGAAAGAGTAAAACGAAATAGAGAAAGGAATAGATTTGGAGCAGAGGTGAGGACTCATTTATCTCTGTTTTGTTTTCTTTCTTTTTTTTTTCTTCTGGAGGCACTGATTTTTGTTGTTGTTGTTCTTTTTTTTATTATTATACTTTAAATTCTGAGCACATGTGCACAACATGCAGGCTTGTTACGTAGGTATACATGCTGGAGGCACTGCTTTTACCTTTTCTCTGTTTACATCGGTAGGTTCCAGGCTGAAGAGTTTGAACTTCCCCAGATAAGGTGAACAACACTTCTGATGAGAAGGCAGTTGTATACAAGGAGGTGTTTCTTCCTTTCTTGGTGTGTAGGGATTATTGCCGCATGGAGGTTCATTTACTAGTAATGTACTCACCCCAATCACACTTGTTGTGACCACACTTTTCTTTCTCAGGATAAGCAGAGTAAGTGTACCATTTTGTAATGACTATTCCACTATCATCGTTACCCACTTCCTCCTTTTGCACAGTGAAACTTTCGTGCTTCTCATATATCACTTCTCCACTGTACCGGGCAGAATAAATGACTTTCTTCCAGTAACTAGTCTCAGTGGAGACAGAATAAGCACTGTCTTTAAACAGAATACTTTGCAACCTAACATTTTTTAGTAATTTGTTTTACTGATTTTGGTTAACTATGCATACCCTTAAACAACGAGGCAAGTGAATCAATTTGATGAGAAATATCACTCAATCCAATTGTCTTTGAGTCGCCCGCATCAGAGTGGAATGCTTTGGATTATTTGCTTTTAAAAGAAAGGAATGAAATGAGAATGTCAGTCAATAACCAGATATCTTTTCACTTATGTGAATTGATTCACTTTACCCGATTGATCCACACATCTCTTATTCATGAACTAAGTTGCTATGTTTTAAAAGAAAATAATACTATGACAGTGAACTAAAGCAAAACGATACCTTTCTTTTATTCAGGATTAAATCCATTTGAAAGAATAAAATTTATGGCCACGTATTTTGTGATTTCATTTATATTAAATGTCCAGAATGGATAAATATACAGAGACAGAAAGTAGATTAGTGTTTGTGTGGAGCTTAGGGGAGAAGAAAATAGGGAATCACTGCTAACGGGTAGGGTGTTTCTTTGGGATAATGAGAATGTTCTGGAATTGGATTGTGGTGATGGTCACAAAGCTCTGAATGGGCAGAAACTACTGAATTCTGTATGTTAAAAGGGTGAATTTTATGATGTGTGAATTATATCTCCATAAACAATAATATACAGAGATGGTGTTATCTATATTGTATTTCAATTTCTTTTTTTTTTTTTTTTTT